>NW_026557932.1:0-314209 GCF_026930045.1 Uloborus diversus | reverse complement strand
CGAGTGACCGAAACAATGGTTCGGTTCAACTGAACCCAGTGGCGTAGCCAGGATTCTGATTCGGGGGGGGTGGGGGGGCAGGCGATTTTATCAATGTACTAACCAAATTAACTATTTTTCATTAAATCGCGAATTACGTTATTAAAAATAGATTTCATCATGCATTATGCGCATTATAAATTATTACTAATAATTCATTAAAAATCAATAAAAATTAATTGCATCCATATTTGTGGTGCTGGATATTTTCGATGATAAATAACATCAAGATTAATGCAACAGTAATATGCTAAAAAATGTAAATGTTTTTAATTTGTAATCAAAAATAATGAAATGGATTTACCATAATGTTAATTAGCTATTTAAAAGTACATGAAAATTATCTTGCATTAAAAATTTAGTCGTCTCTTATTTTTTAAAAATTCTTCCACTATTTCTTCATCTGAAATTTTGAGTTCTCTGTGTATTGACCTCAGAGCAAGTCCATTTAGACGTTCTTCGCCATAGTGCTCTTAGATAGGTTTTTACTCTTTTAAGGGTCGAAAATGTCCTTTCTACTGCTGCCGTAGAGACGGGAAGAGTGGCCAGTATTTCATTCATAATAGTAATCATTTTTATCAAGCATTAAATAAAAACTATTCATGATTAGTATGTACCCTTCAACAGTTGAAACAAGATTCGGATCAAAATTAAATAGTTTAGATTACTAAGGAAATATCGAGAAGGCTTCATTCAGCAGTTCAATTTTTTTTTTCTTTTATAATTATATTCTTAAAATCCCGTAAGAGATTTAAAGAAAACTTTAGATTTGATTATCTAAATTGAAATCTAAAGAAATTAATCTTTTTAATCAGGGGTGCTCATACCCCCCAAGCTCAATGGCGCAAATTCTCCTCCCCCCCCTCCAAAAAAAGTTTCCCGCTTTCGAATTGGGTTAAACATAACAGTTTTTAGAGCGTATAATTTCCATTGAAATTCACGAAAGGGAGGGGGGTGGGCGGTAGCGCTAACAAATACCATTTGAACTGAAATGTTGTTGGATTGTTGACCTGCCTTGCCTTCCCTAAATTTAAAACGTGGACCTTGAGTAAACAAGTTTTGGGTACCCCCTGAAATTTTGCTACACCTTATTATTATTTTTTTTTCTTCAAACATATGAATAATTACAGGGACAACTTCTGGCTTGGGATGGGGCCATTACTAGATGTATACAATATGAACCGTGAAACGGAAATTTATTGTCACTTAGATAGTTCGGGGAGTTTCTCCCCCGAAAATTTTCGAAATTGTAATTTTAAAGCCACAGTTTTACACGATCTCTGGTGATGTTAGGGGAATAAATGGTTTGGTGACCTCTTCAGGTAATTTTTCAATATTGAAACTTTAAAAGCGCAATTGTAAATAGTCTACCGTTGCGTTAAGGAGGGCTTTCCTTTGTTTTTAAAATTGTAGTTCTAAAAAACGCAGTTTTAGACTAACTGTGGTAATTTTAAGGAAAAAAAGAGATCCTAGGGCTCGCCCCTGGAAAATTTTCGAAATTAAAGTCATAAAAACGCTATCTATGGTTAGGGGACAAGCAGTTTTCTGAACTGAAGTTCTAAAATCTCAATTGTAGCCGACCTTTGTGACGTTAAGAAAAAGAGTTTTCCTTAAGCTCTCCCGGAATTTTCTCGATATTGAAGCCCTAAAAACCAAATGTAAGACGACTTTTTAATAATGTTGATGAGAGTGGGGGAGAGGGAGAAGGGCGCTTCTCTTAAATTTCCGAACTGCTATTCCCCCGGCAATTTTTTGAATGATGCTCCAAAAACGCAATTCTAGGCTTGTCTTTGATCGTGTTAAGGAAAGAGGTGGAAATCAGGGGCTCTCTGCAAAATTGCATTACTAGAAACGCGGTTTTAGACGACTCTTGATGATAAAGAGGGTGTCATTCTGGCGTTACAGTGGGGGCGCTGTCCTGGGAGTTTTCCAAAATGAAGTCGCATAGCTAAAAAGGATGGATCACACACACCATCACAGATATTTTTCAGAAATCCTCAAAAATGGATTCAGTTATTCTGCAAACATCGAAAATCAGAACTCGAGAATTTTAACGAACGAATCCTTTTATACATATCAGATATGGAAGAAAGTAAATATGATTACGAAAAATAATTTAAACACCTTAAAAACAGACTGTTCTACTTCCATCAGCGAAAACCAACATCACTGAAAGTTTTAATAAAAATCATCTAATGATAAATAGAAACAATCAGTTTAAAAATGGTAGAGAAGATGGGAGTAAAGTGAAATGAAAAATTCTTCATAAGCTTGAGTTAGTTAATGGAGGAAATATATAATTATCGATTGGAGGGATAAAAGATATGTAATTCAAACTTCGAAACTAGTTCTTATCGTTTGTCAAGGTGCAAATGAATCAATGAAAGACTAGAGCATACCGGTCAGAATTATTACATACAATAAAACATTTTTGTCCTTCCTCCCTTCTCATCACTGTCACACGTATTCATCATGCAGAAATGTGCTACTTCCAGAAAATTTATAAGATATTGAAAAGAAATCAAATCGTCTGATCCAACTCCATGCCGCCTGTGATGCTCCTTTCATTGAAAAAGAGACAAAGTCATTAAATTTTGAAAAGAGTACCAGGGCCGTCGCTATTTCAAAAAACTGGGGGAGGGGAGGGATGGCGCTTCTTGGCGGCCCTTATTTTTTTCAAACGCATGTTCGAATATGCAGAGAGAGAGAGAGAGAGAAGATTTGGCTTCCTGGTTTAGCAGGATAGTCAGATCTTAGTACTCAGCAATATAAATAATCGTAAGGATAATATTCAGTCAGAATTAGTGGGTGTCACAGGGCTACCTTCTGCATTATTTCGCAATTTGAAGACATAAAAACGCAGTTTTAACTATATTTTTAAGTTTGGGGGGAGAGGAGTTCCAGGATAACCACTCCCGATAATTTTTCCAAATTTAAGTTCTCTCAACACAACCGTACGTTATATTTATTATGTTCAGAAGAGGGGGTCCGGGGCTCTCCCTCCGGAAATTTCAAGACTGTTATCTGAACATACAGTTTTAGACGCTCTATGGTGATGTTAAGGGAGGAAGAGACTCGGGGTCATCGTTCTATAATTTTTCAAATGCAAACTTTAAGCCACGCATTCCCAATTGTGAATTATTTGTGATTGTGACACGTTGGGGCTCTGCCCCGGGAAAAATTTGAAAATTGTAGTTCGGAAAAATGCAGTTTTAAACATACTATGGTGATATTAAGAGGAAGAGAGATGCCCCCCCCCCCCGAATGTTCTTGAAATGTTGAAGTCTTAAAAATGCGATTGTAGACTTTTTTGTTAAAATTTAGTACACCGCCAGTTTCTTGAAATCAAAGCTCCGAAAACGTAATTTTCGCCAACCTTCGATGAAGCGGGGGGGGGGGAGTTTTTAAGGGACCCGCGACCAGAAATGAAAGCACTAAAAGCGAGATTTAAGACATTTTTCGGTGATGTGGGTGAGAGAGAGGCATTCTCTCGAAAAAAATTTCCTCCCGTAGAAATCACAATTTGGACGATTTTTGTTAATGTTAATGGGTGGAGAAATTCGTAGTCCTCCCCTGGCAAATTTTCAAAATTGAAATTCAATTAAAGCAATCGTAGACGATTTATTAATACTGTTAGAGGGGTAGAAGGTTTCTGAGATCTCTCCCCCCGAAAAATTCTCTAAATTGAAGCCTTAACAATGAAATTTTTGAGGATCTTCGGTAATATTTGGAGGACAACAGTTTCGGGATATCTCTGGGAGTTTTTTTTAAATTAAAGTCCAAAAGACGAAATTTATTCGACCTTGAATAAGAGTGAATGATTAATTGAGAGGGCGTTTCTCGGAAGGTTACTTTGAGAGCACTCTCATGGTTTTTCGAAATTGCAGTCCTAAATACTCAGGTGTAGGCCATCTTTAATGACGTTAGGCTAAATGGTGGGGTTTGAGAACATTTTTCCAGAGTTGTTTCAAAACCTAAATTTTAAAAAACTCACTTCTAGGCCAGCTTTGGGGAGGTAAAAAGAAGGGTTTGGAGTACCCGACTTTTCCTTTCAGTTTGGCAACGTCCCTCCTATCTTCATTGTCAATTTTTATTACTGCAAAACATATTGTGGTGATATATTCTTCCAATTTTCCTTTGCCAAACACGATTATTTGCTTTGATTTTCCATAACAAAACTTTCAATTTCCCCCCTAATATTTTTGCTTTCTTGCAGTACAAGCGTTTGCGGTTGTTTTTTCTTCCCAAAATTCAAAAATTTCATGTTCTAAAGGAAAAAAAAAAAAATTCTGGAAAGAAAAATCCCCCCAAAAATTTTGATGGCGCGACTTGCAACATAATCCCCCCCCCCCTGTGGGCCACCCCTGTTTTTAATTATCTCATTAGTTAGAAGAGAGCTGATGAAGAAGGAAGCTACGTAAAATAATATTTGTTTAAAAACTAAAATAAACAGAGCAGGAGCTATTATGTACCATTAGTTACTTCACTGTTAGTGTAGAATTGGTAAAATATATTTCGAAGAATTTTATGATGCTTAAGAAAAATATTTAGACGTATTTAAATAAAATTTAGGGAAAAGAAACTCACATTAAACTGAATTATAAATATTATGTAATACGTTAATGAATTCTTTTGTTCGTCATTACTTTGTTTTGTCGGAAGTTTTTCTCACTTCACTTCCCCAGTAAAAAAAAATAACTGTTTGGTCAAATGTGCAGCTCTATTCATTTTTATTTGAATTGTCGTATAGTTTGTAAAAAAAAAAAAAATTCTATTTGTTTTTAAATCTGAAAGGTAATTCTTACTGAATAGTAAAGCTAACTAGAATTATTAGATAAACCTAATTTTCATTTTTGGTACGTTAAACTATTGTATGGCTTCACATCTGGCAGAAAATAAATTTTGTGTCAATCAACCTATTTTTTTTTTACTTATTCTATTTTTTTTTTTTTTTTTAGTTTACATAAATTTCGAATAATGCGGTATCGGCAGTAGCAAAATTAGTTATTTGTTAAAACGATACTTAAAAAAAAATCATTTCGTCGACTATTTGCAAATAAGGAGTACAAAAATAGTGAACTTAGAGGGATAAAACCAAACTCTCATTCTTAAGAATGAAATATCATAAAATAATTAAATTCAAAATAAATAAATAAATAAAAAACTCAATAATTATAAACAGTCGTTTTTTTTAAATTAAAGAATCTTTTCCCTTATCCTCAAGCATAAGTACAAAATGTTTTATTCGTGACAATCTTGATGGGATATGCATTTTTCAATGTAAAAGTAGCTAAAACAATAAATCTCTTCTCGAAATTTAACATATGATTTTTTCTTGAAACCAAATCCTCCCCCCCCCAACCCCTTCTTTTTAAAGAATAACAGCAATGAAATATGAAATAAAAAGTTAGCAGTTTATAAAATATAGCAGGATAATTTACCTCATTTACAGGGGCGGCTCGTCGCTATGGGCAGGGTGGGCCCGGCCCACCCAAAAAATTGTAATTGATAAAATACATTATTAACAAAAATATCGTTTTGTGTTTCAGTTTAAAAAAAGTAAAAAGTAAGGCGCACAACAGATTTCAAACATCTAGCCCCCCCCCCCCCTCTCCGCATATCTCTAAACAAAACCAGAAAGTTTTTAAATCCCATTAATTTTAGCGCTGTGCACAGTTTTGGGAGCTGCGGGCTCGCGTGAAGCTGCCCCCGAAACTAAGAGTCACCCCTCTGCCCTTAGCCAATCGCAATGACTGAAACAGAAAGCGAAAAACGGCGGGTGATAACACCCGAAGGAATTCATTGCAACTCAAGGGTGGGCAAAATTCGCCGAGCCCAACGAAATCGTAGTTGTCTATAGCGGTTTGGAGGGAAGAGTCGAGATCAGCGGAGAAGAGTCTAGCAACGTCGCTCACTAGAATAACATGTAAAAGGGCAGAGAATCGGCTGCCCCTGCCCATGTGTCAGGGAAAACCTTTTATCATACCGTTCCGATTCTGTTTTTTTTTTTTTTGTCTTAATTTTTTCCTCTTCAACAGCTATTACTATATATATAAGGCATGGAGATTGCCGGTTTCATGAGATTCCGTACATTTGTTTTACAACGCATGCATAATTTTTTTAGTTATTTGTTTGTTTTTGGAGTTAGAGATGCTTATTCTCAAAATTTCTGTGTAAGGACTTTCTTTCCGAATAGTAGAGCAAACCGGTGGTCTGACGCACCGGCAAAAAAAAAAAAAAAAAAAAAAGACTGAGTTTTAAGATTAATTTTCATAATTTTCTATGATTTCTCAGTAGCTTTTTTAAAAATTGTGTCCATTTTTTTGACCATATTTACTTCTTGTCTTAACATTTAAATACTTGTGTAGCAGTTATTTAATAGAGTTTTTTTTATATATTTACTTATTCATTTATTATTATTATTACTTTGTAAAAAAGGAAGGGGGAAAAAACTTCAGCCGTTCGTAATTTTTTTTTTCATTAGTTTTTAACGGTTCGCGAACATTTTTTTTTTTTTTACAAGTTAACAAGAAAACAGCACAAGTCCGCGTGAATTTTTTTGAAAAGCTTTTGCAGGCCCGCATGTCAAAAAAGGTCGAGAGACACTGCAGAAAATACATTACTGTTTTTCATCAGATCGCAGTTCTATTGGTACGTACCTTAGCTTTTTTTTTCTATCATATAGGATAGGTATAGTTTTGACATTAATCAAAATAGTTAAGATCCTTTCAAGCTAATGTGCCTATAACTAGTCGATTAAATATTTTGTTAAGGGTATATGTGTGACCGTAATTAATTTTTCAACCACACTTACTCAAAATTACTGTTGAATAATGATGATAACACATAAGTTAAATTTGAAAGTCGATTAGTAAAAAATGCAGCAATAGAAATATAATGTTTATTTCTTTTATTTCATTCACTTATTTTGTTGTTGTTCAGACGGACCTTTTAGACGCAATTTGTTAGTTATCCATGTTTTAATGTTAAGGTTGCTTGAATTGTTATGTCAAGATGCGTATACTGTAATTAAAGTATATTTTTTTAAAAATATTGTTGAATACCTTTTTATGCCTGCCCTAAAAATAATTTAATTCACCAAGCAAAACCATTTTTCAGGGGGGTGTTTTTAGTGGTAAGGGGTCTTTCTCTTTTTGAGAGTCTGGTTCCTTAATGTTTGACGGTGTGCCACCCCTCTTGGAGGGAGGGGAATGGCACAGTTGATGAGATTAATATTTTTATTACAACATATTATTATTATTACTGCTGTTAATATTATTATCAATTCGATCGCTTAAGGGAAGCCGAGTGTTTCATTTAAAATGTGCAGGGTGTTCCGTTTTAACCAATAAGACCTTCATTTTCGCAATTGTTTGTTCAAGGTGCATACTTCCAATTGCAGAAATGTTCAAAATCACATGCAGAGTTAAGATACTAAAAGTTTAAAGCGAAAAAAAAAAAAAAAAAGAGTCAAAAACTAAAAATAACTTTTTATACTGACCCTAGGTCTCTTGACTTATATTTAGGGAAATAATCTCAATTGAAATATATTACTAACAGAAACAATTTGACATTTATGCGACCAAAACTCAAGGAGATATTCGAGTTTAAAGTTTTAAGGGACCAGATAGAAATGAGATAGGAACTTATCGTCCTTTCAGAAGAATGATAGGTTGTCAAAGTTAAAAAACAAATTATTTATGTTTTTTAATGCTATTCAAAAAGAAATGCAAATTTTATTCTGTGATACGCGAAAACACTACAAAACATTAATCAATTTGAAAAACCAGTTTTGCACACAAAAATTTTAAGCCTTTTTAAACTGCTATATTTTCCCTCAAAAGGTGTTATTGACAGTGAGTGTGAAGTGGTGTAAGTCACGAAACGCTGCGTTTCATATCTGGGTGAACATTGGTCGTACTAATGTCAAACTTTTTGTGTTGGAATTACATTTTAATGGTGATGACTTCCCTGAATATAAGTTGGAGAACCTAGGGCCCGTATAAAAAAAATTGAATTTTGTATCATTTGACTCATTCTTATTTTTGCTTCAAACTTTCAATTCCTTAACCTTGCACCTGATTTTGAACTTTTTTGCAATTAGAAGTATGCATCTTGGACAAACAGTTGCAAAGAAGAAGGCCTTGTTGGTTAAAACGGAACACCCTGTATAATCTATGCACACACAAACCTGTTTTTGTGCGGTCTTTCTTTTTGTACAATTTTTTTGTGTGATTTTTTTCCCCCCGCGATATATGAAAATTTCAATCAGATTGGGACTCAATTGACGAAATTATTTATGAAACAGACAAAATGTTTTTTAAAATGAACGAAGTTATCTTTAAAACGAACAATTTGTTTTTATGAGGTTCTTATCCACCGCACAAAAACAGGTTTGGGAGTATTAAATCAAGTGGTATAATTTTGTAGGGCTATCTGAAGTTTGTATTAACTGATTTAAGTATCATTTTATGTTCCTCAGCATTAGTTTACTAACCATTGTTTTCATCATTTTATCTGTGTAAACATATAAGGGTCATTCTCCAGAAAACGTAACTTTTGAACGCAAATATTTTTCAATTTCGAAACCTTTTGTTTTCTTTTTTTTTTTTTCATTCTTACAAGAAAGTGTTACCTTCTAGAAATAACCATAAACAATGGCCCAGCTAAGTTCCAATTATTTTACTCATAAATAAAAAAAAAAATAAAAATCATAAATTTTCATATTATGACATACTATGTACCTATATGTTCACGTTACACAAATTGTGCTTAATAGATTACTGTGAGTATACCCTCAGGAAAATTGATGGGAACATCACTGCTTTTAATTAAACAAGTTATTAAGCAACAAAAAGTCACACAAGGTGTATGACACGCCACGAAGGTGAGAATTCACATGTTGTGAACCAAAAATTTTCTAAAAAAAAATAAATAAAAAAATTTGTTGTCAGGTTTAAATAGATATGTTTTTGATGACATTAAAAATCAACGTTAAATTAATTGTTCCCTAAAGGTTTTACTGTAAAAGCCGTGTGACAGAAAAGTTACACTTTTTGAAGAATGACCCATAAACATAACTGCGGGCCCACCCACTAAATTAAGGCACGAGCCGCCACTGCTCATTTATTTGTAGAATCCATCAAAAATTTCTCTTTGTGCACGCTTTTTCCTTCTGAACTGAAAGAGAACTTTAACGTACAGCGGAATCAAAAATAAAACTTGTGTTTGCGTAGACAACCGAAAACGGACTGATTCTTATCCCACTGCATACAAATAAATTTCTCCCTTCCGTTATTATAAAGTGATTAAACTAATGTTTTCTGAAAAAGGATCCCTCTCCACTGGATACTGTTTGTAGATGCTTCAGGACAAAAAGACCGAGCCATGAAGGAACAATTTGGAAGTTTTATTAGGCATCAATCTTCAAGGGAAAGTGTCAATGGATTTCTGTGACAAGTTATTCTCGATTTGGGTAATTTGCGCTTCCATAAGAGCCGAAAGCACTTCCGTGGCAGGGGCAGGGTCCGTATTGTGGTCTGGTGATTAGTGCAATCTGTTTAGTATTGTCCAGCTCTAGGACAGAGGGCGCAGACAATCTATCTGACAGATAACTGGGCAGTAAAATTGGGCCATTATCAATTTAGGGCCTTTGTAAACAAGACGTAGCGACGCAACGCAACCGATTAGCACCCACTTCATTAAACCTCATTAGACGCGGGGGGTACCGAAATCATCAGACAATTTCCAGTGTAAACAGCTCTGGCTACTTCAGCGGCAACATCAAACGGCGACCGAGCTCTCGCTTGAAAGGGCGCATTTATTATATGTGTTTAAATTTTCTACAGCAAATTTGCAGTACTGTTTTAAATAATGCTTCATGCTTAAAGCATGTAATTATCTATTTATTTCAATAAAATGAATTATATATATCGCATTCCATACTTTTCTGACGTTCAATCGATTTAATTACTAATTTTGTATATTTACATTTTAAAATATCAAACATATTTCAGAGTTTACTTAGTTCATTTTATCTGAACTGTTTGTCTTGAGAAAAAAAGAGAGGTAAAATAATAATTATACTAATTAAGTGTTTTTATGACTATTTTGAAGCTGATTTGTTGCCGCAATCTCTCTCTCTCTCTCTCTCATTCTGTAGGTTGAAAAAAAAAAGTTTATCACCAATATAATGATAATATGCAAAAAAAAAAAGACCTTTGATATGCAAATCTAAAAAACTGTGCAACACGCATTACTTCTAGTATACTGTCGGCCCCGCTTTATCGAATATTGTTGGTTCCAAGAACCATCATTCTGTTAAGCAGGGTATTTGATTAAGCGGGGAAATTTTATTTACCTTTCTGAATTGACATTTGTTTAAAAACGTAAAAATAATAAATAAACAGCTTTTTAAGGGAAATAATTAAGATTATTGCTTATAAGAATTTGAAATAAGCTGAATAAACCACAAAATAGTTTAAAAATTATCATATGTATAACAAGTACGTATGAAAGTCATAAAAAGGACTTAAACTTTGAATCTATGAAGAAATATTCGGTTCCGGGAGGTTTTATTGGTATAAGCAGGGTATTCGTTTATCCATTACCCGATTAAGCTCTACAGTATAAATATATATATATTTTTTTCCAAGTTTTTTTTTTTTTTTTACAACGAGTTTTTTACAACGAGTGAAGCAGCGTGCCAGCCTAGCTGGCACAAGACAACAAAAACAACAACCACTATTCAAAGTATGAAGAAAAATTAATAAATAAGCAAAATAAGATTATGACTTACCAATGGCTTCTTTTTCTTTTTTTTCAGCGTCTCGGAATCGTACAACAACCTCTTCTGCCACAGTAATCCAGGATTGGATTTTTTTGTACCTGTCACAATAATCCAATGCCGATAAGTCCCACAGACAGGGGTGGTTCCTCACTGCCAACACAAACTTCTCTGTATCAAAAATTATTTCCGTAGACATCTCTGCTGAAGCTCGACTACGCGCGTAAATTGTAAAATGATGAGCTCGTTTCCAAAGAAAGCTCTCTGCTCGACTTGCTCTGCTTGGGACACTAGAAGCAACTGAGCGCTTAAAAAGTTACACCAAAAAGTCGTTTGAAGTGATCGAACATGAGCTACGCAAACCTTTCCGCCGGTCATCAATCAAAGTACTAATGAGGGTGGGTTCTAATCGGTTGCTCTCCGCCGCGTCGCGGTAGAACGCTGTGTTTGAAGGCGGCCTTAGACGCCGTCATTCCTGGAGCATACATTGCATAAAGGGCCCCGTTGTTTACAATAGAAGACTGAAGAATCCGCTTTAGGGGCCCTTCTAAACTCGACTGGTAGTACGCCAGGCCAGACCGATTAAGAATCCCCATCATTAGACACGGGGGGTCAACGAGTCATCCGACAAGATCCAGTACGGATACAGGGTGAAGGAAAAGGAGGGTGGGACCGTGTCTTTGATCTTTCAGTTTCCTCGCTTCGTGGCTAAAGGAGGGGTGAAACGGCCGTCTCTGACGTCATCCTGGAAGCACTGACTTGCGTATTTCCATAGCTCAATACTGGTTTGCATCTTCCATTTTAATTTTTCTGCTCGCACTGTTTATCGCACGGGCTCCCTTTGCCCGTGCCCTGGGCATGACATTTCCAAGAAACAGGCCCCCTTTGTTTACTTCATCTGTCGGCTCTCGCTGATTGGGTTTAGCAACCTTTTCCTCAAGAATCCAACATTAGAAGGTGGGAGGGCAATGGGAGGGCAATTTTTCATACTTCATTTAAATTATTTTTCAAAAACTATCCCAGTGCTTTGAAATAAATTCTTTAATTCTTAGTATTCCTTCCTATATTGTTCTCCCTTTTTCGTTCGGTGAGGGGGGGGTGTAGTTTATAATGAATTTAAAACACAGAAGCAAAAATAAAATAACTAATGACTAAAATTAAGAGCAGCTGCAACATAGGTTTTGGTATATTTGGAAAAAAAGGGGTCAGACAGTGATAGGGGTGGACGGACCCGCCGGCCGATGCGCCCTCAATGCACCTTCGTTACTATTATTTTATTTTTTGCACCCTCAAATTTGTGTGACTTCTTTTTTTTTTTTTTTTTTCATTCATTCATTCTTTTTTTTTTTTTTTTTTTTTTTTTGCACCTCTTCAATCCTGAGCCTCTTCTTTTTCTTTTTTTTCTTGCTTCCTCAAACCTAAGCTCAGTTTTTCTTTCATCCCTTGAACCTGTGTACCTTCGGTTTATTTATTTTATTTTACTTAATTTTTTACGGACTAAAACCTGTGCGCTTTAGGGGTGTCCCCCCCTTAAACCTGTGGGCTTTCGAGGGTTTTTTTTTTTTTAAACCTTTGGGAGTCAAGGTTGGTTCTATCTTGGGGAATCCTGTTCGCCCATGAATAGTTATGGATTTCAGAGTGGTTTTTTAAAAATTACCTATGAATTCAAAATGTTATGCATTTTTTTGTTATTTCATAATCAGTGATGTTTATTAAATGAAATTATTTAAGAATGTAAATTAATTGGAGATTAATAAAAGATATGCATATATTTGATGACTTGTGCATCTTTTAATTTCAATTCGTATTGATTCGTATCGCTTCATAATTATTTCCGTTTTATAGTTGCGTACCTAAGTGGTTATTCTTTATTTTTTTTTTTCTTTCGAGTTTAAAATCTTCTTATGAAACATACTTACCTGTACACAAGAACCAAAATATTTAACAAAAATTGCTTAACATAAGTTCGAAATTTCTTCAATTGAGCATCAAGTCGAAAACATGAAAGGGTTGGCGGTGCATATCTTTGATGTTCAGTTTCGTATAACGCATATTTTTCCATTCTTCTGCGCATATATTCTACAAATGCAATTGTTTCAGTATATGTATTTATTGCAGCTTATTTCATTTATTTGAATCATAAACATCAGTAATTACATAGTTGATCATACTTTGAATGTTCATCAGTGGTATCCATTTGAAAAGTCACAGCCAATAGTTCTTGGAAATATCAGTTTAAAGTAAAGGTTTGGTCTTAAAAATATTTCATCGGATAATATTTTTGGGGGGTTATTAAAGAAACGTTATGTATCAACCAGCTTCTGATATTCCGTACTTATTCCTCTATAGTTATTTTAGTATTCTGCAAAAATAATATTTTAATATATGTATTTATTGTAGTCATTTATGTACACAGCTATTTGCATTTTGAATCAACATAGTAGTTACAAAATCTTTCCATTATACACGAGTAACAGTACTTGGGAAATATCTGCTTGTAATAACAGTAATTGCTTTAAAAATGCTTCATGAGATATTTAATTTTTTTCATAAAAGACGTATAAATGAAATATTACCATGTGGTAATCAGTTTCTGAGTATTTGTATTTTTCCCTCTATGTTGTTGTATATATTTTATAAATGTAAATATATAACTATTTTGAACTAATATAGTTGCTATATATTATTAAATTCAATCATTATTCATTGAAAAATTCGTTTTTTACTTCTTAGAATTAATATTAATTTATTATATTATTAATATTAATCATGATTCTTTCTCTCTTCTACAATTTTTTGAAGACAAACTTTAAAGTAAATGAATAACAGTAATTTCTCTTTCAAATCAGGAAAAGATTTTTTGTAGTAGTTTACGAATTTAATGACTCAAATAGATTACCATTTTCTTCTAATAAAATTATTTTAAGTTGTAGTCAAACTTGGTTTAGTTTCATAATAATTATCGTTTGAAATCACTCATGATCAAGTTTTGTTTTTCCATTTTATTCGAATTCAAAATAATTCTCGTAAAATATGGGTGAGACACTAGTATCAAAAAAGCTAAATTAAGACACGAAGACTTATTTTTTTTATTTTTTTCCAAATTATGCTTTTATGTCCAAAAATAGGCGCGAAGCAATGCCATTTCCTATTGAAATCGTCTTAAAGTGCTCCGCGAGTGCTTCCAGAGCTACGTCACCAATTTCATTCCCCCACAACCCGTTTCGGGAGATGGTCCAACCCTAGTCTCCTCTTCTAAAGACCCTGGTACGGATAGCTCAGGCGACTTGAAGCGGTGATATCAAAGGCGTAATAAAACTTTAAATTTTGCCCCATCCTAGCCTTGGTTTCTCGGAGATTCGGAAGAGAGGATTTTAGGTGGGAATGATTGCCTCCTCTCTCCTTGACTTAAAACATAATGTACTTTGTTCGTGTCTGGTATTAGTTTTTTTTTTTGCATCCCCCCCTTCCCCCCCCCCCGTCTACACCACTGCTGTCATACAAACAATTTTTTTTAAACCAACTTTTTCGCCACGAAAAAGTTGGTTAAAAAATAATTTTTACATGAAATATTACTATGTCGATAACGAAAATTTCGGGGGGGGGGGGGGGCGGGCCCGGTGGGGCCCCCCCTGGCCACGCCACTGACTGAACCGAACCATTGTTTCGGTCACTCATCATACTGTACAGCAGTACCTACTAGAGCTACTAGTACTATCTCTTGCCCCAAGACAGAGGATGGATTCACCTACTATGTGTACTGGTTATCTCCAAATTTTGATTTTGCCACTTACATCCCTTTGCTTCTCACTGCCTCAAATGTAACCGTATCCTAGATGATTCTGCTCCATTTGCGTTGAAATTTGATAGTTATTTTCTCTGTAATGTACGTGAGGGGCCCTGGTTTTGACGTTATGAAGTTTCTCGGGGATTTTTTTTTTGCTTTGTTTGTTTTGTACGGGGGGGGGGGCGCCGAAACGAGGTCTTGCCCCTGTTCGAAAATGACCCAGTTACGTCCCTGGTTGTGAGAGATAAATTACAGTACTGACTTATTCTTAATAATTAAAACATTTGTTGTCAATTTTAAAATTAACAGATAAGCTTTCATGCAAGGTTGGCCAGGTTTTGAACACTGCGGTAAAAACACTGGTTTTTACCATCCTGTCTCAAACCCTTGTGTACAAAACTATATTTTTAGAAAAATTGTATTCAGTGAAAAAACATTAAAAACAAAATAAAATGTATTAAAGTAATGTTTTATATTGAACATTTATTCAATGAGAACATTCAACTTCTTAATGCAGCTGATTTCAATCTAGTTACACAGAAGTTGAATTCTTGATTAAAATTTCAATTTTGTATGCATGAGTTTATTTACTTTTTTTTTTTTTTGATATTAGTAACCAAATTTAACTATGTTTATATATGTGTGCAAATGAAAGCAGGATTGGCAAGGTTTTTATCATCCTGTTCAAAACCCTTGTGTCCAAAAGTGTCCCAAACTACTGCTTGAGAAACTATATTTTGAGAAAATATGAAAAACAGAAGAAAATGTGGCTTTTTTTTTTTTTTACTATTTAATATAGTTATTCAATGTGAACATTCAACAATAAATATATATGTAACTTATTTATGCAACTGATTTTAATCTAGTTACGTAGAAATTAAATTCTTCATTAAAAATTTCAATTTGCATGCAGGAGGTTTTTTCCCCCCCCATAAACCAAATTTTTTGACATTTATGCATGTGTGCAAAAGTGTTCGAAATATAGTGCAATAATGGCTTAAATACAATAATTACAATTTTTAGTAATTACACAATGTATTATATTAAAAATATGAACTAAAAAAAGAATAGCACAAGTTTTATAATATAAGTGTTTAATCATCAATTCCCTGTTCTTTAATCAATGATTTAAAAAATAATTTTTGTTAAAATATCATGTAAAATGAAGCTTTTTTTTTTTTTTTTTGGCACCTAAATATTGCTCATTTAATAACATTCCTTTGAGTTATTGAATGGAACAAAATTAGTTGTCCTGGTATTGTTGTGAATTTCCTTTCATAACTCAACCAACAGTTACATAAGAAAGTTTTTATGTATTTATTGGCAATTTTTTTAAGTAAAATATTTTTTGAATAAATATTTTGGAGAAAAATATTTTCAAATACTCATCAATTAAACCCCATTAATATCTATATTTATGCATTACAAATATTGCAGTACGTACGAATTGATTAGATTACACCAATTTAGCTTTAGCATAGTTTTGGACAGTTTAAGACCGTTTTGGACGGTAAAAACCACCTGTCCTGTCCTAAACCAGTTTTGGACAGTCCAAAACTAAACCATGCTTTCATGGTAGGTAAAGTGTTTCGATTGAAATTCAATATAAAAATTTTAAGTGTAATATAAGTAAAACCCCTGTATTAGATCATTATGCTAGGAATGTACTTTTATATTTCCATTCAACTACCAAAAAGCATTCTGAATTCAATTAACTATTACTACAAACAGAATGTTGAATTTATTTTTTTAGAAATACATTAGTGTTTTCATAAAAAAGAAAAGAAAGAAAGGAATAAGAAAGAAAATGAAGAAAAATGTTTGAAAACTACTTTTGTACGGAAGGAGAATTTGGAAGTCGTACCAGTGGGAAAATTTAAGAACTGAGCCTAGCATATTAACAGCTTCTGCAATATCGCAGCTAAAAAGGATTTAACTGCCCATTAATAACTGGAGAATAAACTCCGGGATGTTTTTCTTTAAAACTTCTCTAAAAAGTCATTCGGAATGTTATTTTTTGACGAATCAAAAAATATCTAATACTCTTCAAACAATTACACTGTTCTTTCTTGATTGCATCATTTTAGGGCACAAACCATAAACCCAGCTTTTGCTCTACAAAAGCTAGTAACTCAAAAAGCATAAGATAAAACATCCTGTAATTTCAGATTTTTATTCTATTCATGAAAAACAACACATTCATAAAAAAATTGAGACAAAAACCTTTTTAGTTGATAAGCATCAAGGTATCACTACATTTTACTAAGATTTAGAGAAAGCTTTTTTAGGACAGCTTAAAATTTTTAAATAAATCCAGCAATATTAAATTTAAGACATTTTTTTTTTCAACAATGCAAATACTAACAATTTTCAGCAACATAGTACAGTAGAAGACCGTTATAACGCATACCTTGGACCAGAGCTTTTGCGTTATACAGGTTTTTGAAGTATATAGATCATTTCACGAATTTTGAAACTAATATTCAGAATATATCTATATATTAGTACTTCAGAACGAGTTTTAGCTTCAATGAGTATTAAAGCACTAATGTTACTATTGGTCATTCACAAATAAATATGTTTCACAATCAAAACAAAGTGAATTATCCTGCACTTCTGCTTTATGGTTTGCATAACAGCTGCATTTTCAAGAGCCATCTGGTACTTTCTGTTTACTGTGAATAAAAATTTTCATTTAAAAGCTTTGAATTAAGATGGAAAGATGAAAAACTGTTTCAAAATTTAATTTACCTTACAATTTTTATGTTTGCAAAAAGAAACAGATGGATTTTTTAAACTTTAAAACGTATTGTTTACTTCTGAAAAGTTGTGCGGTTTGTAGAGAATTGCGTTATATAGGTCGGCATTATAAAGGTATTCTACTGGACTACTTTGACTCTTTCTGCCAAGAAGGAAAAAATATATAGACTATACCCAACAGGGACAAAAAATAGAAAAATTCTTTGGACCGAAATGTGTAGGACAAAGAGAGGTATGTCCTAAATTTAGTTTTGAAGTAAATAAAAGGATTAAATACAGATCTTCACGTAAATAAACAAAAAAAAAAAAAAAGGTTTAGTACAAAAAGTGTTCAAAAATACAAAATGTAAATTAACACACAAAAGAATCAATGACAATTCCTGAAGAAATACACTTCCAAAAAATTCTCTAATGAGGAATAATTGTGTGACATCTGAGCCTGTGCTGCATCATATCAGATATCAGGCGTGCCTACCGGGGGGGGGGGGGGCAGGACGTGGACATTGAAACTTTAGAGGGAGGGATATTTTCAAGGGGTTTTGATCTTATTTTAGAGGAGGTACGTTTTGTAGAATTTGACCCCCCATTCTACTTTTCAATTTTTATAATATCCCAAGTGTCATATCTGGCAGCATTGAATAGCACTCAACAGATGGAATGAAGAAGTGAACTGAATTGATCGGCCATGTTTAATCTGACGTGTGTACTTGTTGTGTGCATTTTCAATCTTGTTCCTGTTAATGTTTCTATTTTAAATGACCTTTGAGAATAATGCAATATTATAAACAGGTGTCACCTCTCTTCACACAACTATTCAACAGAGCACAAAGCAACATGACCCCCCCCCCCCCCCCCCGTCGAGGACACACCTGATTAAAAGAACAGAAAATCTACTGAAACATCACAGAGTATTTGAACACTATCACGATATTTTACTGCCCATGCATCGCAATGTTAGAATCAGCACAGGGTGGCGACAGAAACTGTGGGAAAAAATGTTCCCTGACTAAGTTCACCAAATTTTCCTGATTTACGTTACCAATGATAATAGTTCCCTTGCTTTGCCTTACTTGAAAACCATTGCATATTAAATAAAATGCAGTGTTTAAAACATTTTAAGCTGTTAATTAAAAGTATATTTTGAAAAGATGCTAATTTTTTAGTAAAAATAATGCATTAAATTATCTACAGAGAAATGTTTATAGGAAATCTAAAACCATAATACTTTACTTCCAGTAACCAATTAACATAATAATTCTAAAAAATTATTACAAACACTCTTAAAAAAAATATCTACTCATTACAAAACTAAAAAGTTTACACATAGAAATAATTTTTAACAAAATTTTTAAACGGTATAATTATTCTTGCAAGAATTTAAAAAAAAAAAAAAATCTATGTACACAATGTAACTCAATTTCAAATGATTAGAAATATTTATTGGGGCGGGGGGGAATCTTAGATTACTTTTGTAACAAACATTGAAATGCAAAAAAACAATCAATTTCAAAATGTATTTATGTGTATAACTTGGTTTTAAAATGAAAGAATTTAATAGTCTGAAAAAAAAAAAAAACCTTCGTATAATCTGAGGCGACAGCGAATAATACGATGTCAAAAAACAAAAATTGATTCTCATTCAACATCCAATTTTAGCAATTAACTTAAAAACGCAAAGTAATATTTTTTAAGCTTCTATCTGTATTAATTTAAAAAACAAAGATTTTTTCTTGAAATCGTGATTACAGAACGCTTATTACTTCAGGACAATCGGTAAAGGCAAGGGAGCTAAGGAATTAATGATGGCTTCCTCTTTGCCTGTAGGGGTTGTTTATATTATGTAGCATGGAACTTGTGAAAGGTAAATTTGAGCTACGTAAAATAAACAACTCTACAGACACAGAAGCAATAACAGGAAGTTCATTCTGTGTTTAATAAGTTAAGATTCAATACTTTGACAGTGAAAAAAAAAGATGCACAAATATGCGGCAGTGTATAATCGCACCTCATTCATTTTACTTTTTTCTCAACAGATAATTGGCAGGAGACTCGTAGGAAATTAGGGTACTAAATTTTGCAAAGCAAAAAAAAAAAAAAAATCTTCATTTAATCAATTTTCCCGGAATTTTTGTTTTTTTTTAAAAAAATTCCCTGATTAATAAGTTCCATGACTTTTCCTTGATCTGTCGCCACCCTGCAGCAACATCGGCGAGCACCAATGACAAGAATGTGGTTTTTCTTCAGAATGTATCGTCAAATGTGTTTTTAAACATTAACTCTCAGAAAATGTCACCCTAATCACAAGAATATGGTTTTTCCTTAGTGTGAATCCTTAAGTGCTTTTTCACATTAGAACGATCAGAAAAAATCTTTTTACAATACTCACAACAATATGGTTTTTCATTAGTGTGTATCCTCAAATGTGTTTTTAAACTTGAGCTCTGAGAGAATGTCTTATAACACTGACTACAAGAATATGGTTTTTCATTAGTGTGTATCCTCAAATGTGTTTTCAAATTTGAATTAAAAGAAAATGTCTTTTACAAAACTCACAAGAATATGGTTTTTCATTTGTGTGTATCCTCAAGTGCTTTTTCAAAGACGAACTATCAGAAAATGTCTTTTTACAGTACTCACAAGAATATGGTTTTTCATTTGTGTGTATCCTCAAGTGCTTTTTCAAAGACAAACTATCAGAAAATGCCTTTTTACAATACTCACAAGAATATGGTTTTTCATTTGTGTGTATCCTCAAGTGCTTTTTCAAAGACGAACTATCAGAAAATGCCTTTTTACAGTACTCACAAGAATATGGTTTTTCATTTGTGTGTATCCTCAAGTGCTTTTTCAAAGACGAACTATCAGAAAATGCCTTTTTACAATACTCACAAGAATATGGTTTTTCATTTGTGTGTATCCTCAAGTGCTTTTTCAAAGACGAACTATCAGAAAATGCCTTTTTTACAAAATTCACAAGAATATGGCCATTCATTAGTGTGTAAATGTAAGAACAAATGGCTCTTCCAATATCTTTTATGAGAAAATGTCTTTTTACAGTAGTCACAAACATATATTTTCCCTTCAGTGCACAATGTTTCATGCACATTCGAGTTCGTTTTTACAGGAACAGACATCTCCAATTAATTTGAAGATGATTTTTCACATAAAGCAGTAGCTCAAAGGCAGAATCTAAGATAAGTTCAATAATAAACCGACGCACACCAAACAACAATTACACAAACACTATATGCTTCGTCATATTTTTTTCAGTCCAACTTCTAAACTGCGAAATTTTACTTAAGTACAGCAAATGTCTCTGAGAAAACATGGATAACATATTTTTTTCTGACCATTAGAGAATGTTCATTCATGAATTTCTTCATTCATTCATGAATTAGAGAATTTTCATTCATGAGAATGTTAATTCATCAAGGTTACGGACTTTTATCAACAAAACAAATGAAAACGTCAGTTGTCAAAGGCACCTCTTTCACGATGACTCTAAATTTATGCCTTAAGAGGCAAGTTTTCATAAAAACATATAACTTTTGTATCCTGAAATTAAAGGGACCTCCTGTGAGAGGTGTTTATACACAGGCCATGTTCAACAAGCATTCTTGGATTCAAAATTCTGGTATAAAAGAATAAAATATTATTTCACACTACAAAGAAGTGTAACGATGAATGTCCTCTTTCAAAAGAATGTTCAGACAGCATACCTGCACCGAAAACTCTTAAGCGTTTGAAAATCACTTGCATGAAAACTGAATCTCCTGATGTCTATGGTGTTATGTCCAGTTTAAAGAGCCGAACTGTGCACGAAGAAGCACCTGCGTGCGAAAAGAAAGCATCTTAAAATATTTAATTGTAATCAACAGCAGAAAACTTATTTTAATAAAAATTTTTACATTCATAATCAAAACACAGCATTTAATTTGTTGAGTTACGGGGCAAATTTACAAGTGTAAGTCATTAAAAAAGTCACAACACATAATAAAAAATAATTTTCCACTTGGAATTTTTTTAATTTATTTTTCCATATTATCTTAAATAATGTTGATGCATCCATCCTGTTGTCTTATCTTAGCCTGCATTCCAGCTGCATTGATGTCACTGGGTTGCTGTCTCATCTAGAGTTGAACTTCATGTTGAACGTCGTCGTCATCTGTTCAAGATGGCTCCAGTACTACAGCATCCATCTCACTGTCGAGACCTGTTCCCACGCTCTTTCCATTCGCTTGGTTCAGAGAAACATTTCCTTGGAGGCAAACTGTTGGCAGATGGTGATGACGTTCAATGATGTGAATGAGACAGCATTTTCGAAGTAGGGGAGAGCGGGGGTACTTTGTCACAAGTTGAATTTGGGAAAATTGTGAGAGCAGAGATAAATTTTACAACCAACTCAAGCTGCTCAAGGTCACTGCCTTAACTGCCAGCATTAACTTTGAAAATCAACAAATTCTAGAAACAATATTAAAAAAACGAAAGTTTCACAAAAACCTGTGTTTTAAAATAGAAAACATGTTTTTCTGTTCAAAACATAGTTTACTCATAAAGTAAAGTGCTAAGTTGATTGATATGAACAATTGCTTAGGTAACAACTTTTTCATGGTATTAAACTCAAGTTTCACTGTTTTTCGCCAAATTGCTTTTAAGCAATCTTTTAGCATCAGTTTTAGGGGATGGTGATTTCCTGAATTGTACACAGTACAAAGCTTATTGAGCTGAGATACAATGATATTTTCCCTACTTCTTAGGCCCCCCCCCCCAAAAAAAAATCGAAATATTGGTTAATGACATTTGCACTTTTCAAATTATAGTTTAAATTGCTCTTATTTTCTGAGACAAAAATTAGAATGTGCCTTTAAAAGATCACAAAATCAATGCTGATAAAAAAAAAAAAAAAAACTTTCACAAAAATAGAATATTGATACAATATTTTCACAAAAATAGGTAGGGGGGAAAAAATCCTGGATTTGCCCCTGGCTATGCATGTGCCCAGTAATAATCACAGCAAAAGACCAGTGTTGTATTGATAAATATAAAATATCATGCAAAATTAAATCAAAAAATCATTTAAACCCATGTTCTATTATTTACACTGTTGTTTATTGTAATATTAATAATTCATATACATTTTAGACTTATTCTACAAACCCTGTTTTTACTCGAACAAAAAACGAAGTTGTTAGGTGTAGCATATTTACATCAAATTAGGAATTGATTATTGTTGATGTATATAGTGGACCAGATTTATTGCTCTTTTAATGATAACAGGTCTACTGGGGGACATTAACGACATTTAATCGAAAAATTAGGATCTTCGAGGACTTTGAAATAATGTTGACCTCTAATAATTAAAATTATGAGTTCGATCTGGGAAAATATTATTATTGACAAAGATAGAACCAAATGAGCTGATGTGTTGTGCATCACACGACTTCCTCTTATGCCAATTTAATGATAATAGCGCCTTGGAGTAATCAACGAAACACTAAATATTTTACCCCTAATCTGTTGCGAAGAGAAGCAAAAGAAAAAAAAAGGTTTTACACAGGTTTATTTCCCCATTATTGGCAATTTTAATGTGACTCAGCGGTTAACTCTCTAAATATCGCCAATAGTGGCCAAATTGAATACTATTATAGTGTAAAAGATTTAGCTTCTTACTCAAATTTTAAGAGGGCGCTTAGTGACCCTTTCATTTAACTTCATTGAACACCATACAAAATGTCACAAATTTGGAAACATTTGATTTCCCCAGCTGTTTTCTTCTAAATAATAATTTTAGTGCAATGTATATGCATATTACTAATGTATATTATAATATGTAGCATTGTTTTTTCAGTTCAATGTATTTTAAACCCCCCTCCCCATGTTAATGAAGTTTGGGGGAGGGAGTTTAGCACTCTCGTTCAGTTGAAATAGGAAGCTAAAATTCTTCCAGTATATTTCTATCCACAAGTGTAAAAATATTGAGGGTGTCCTGTTATCTAGGAAATTTCCTCATTATTGGCTTTTTTAATGTATTCTTTAGTTTACTCTCTAACTGTCACCAACAGTGGCTAAATTGAAACCAGATTTTTAAAAAAAATCACCAAATTTGTCACCACATTGGCGACAAAACTTGGCGACCAAAATACTGGCGATATATCGCCAAGTGTCCACCAAATTATGACACCACTTGAGTTTGCATCGAAATTAACAATGATTTAACCCAAAAAGTTGTAAACGACCCCTTTTGGAACATCCCAATGCAACCAAAATGGGAGGTGCGCAACTAGACCCCACTAGGAGTCTACTTACCAAATTTCAACTTTTTACGATATACCGTTTTTGAGTTATGCAAGGTACATGCACATACATATGGACGTCACGAGAAAACTTGTTGTAATTAACTTGGGAATTGTCAAAATGGATGTTTTGGGCGTCCATATGCTCTAAGGTATATCTGCACAGGTGGTCGGTTCGAAAAAGAAACTCGATATCATTCGAGGGCGAGCACAGTGGAAATTAAGGCCGATTTATGAGTGAATTTTTTTCTCATGAATACAATACTTCCTTTTTTGTAAAAGGAAGTAAAAAAGGGTTGGAGAAGTAAAGATTAAATTTTTTTTAAAAATAGCCAGAAAAAATCTATTTCTTTATTTCGGAATGTGTTATCTCTCAAAAGTTTTAGTTTTGTGTCCTCAATTCCGAAAAAAATAATAAAAAACTCTAAGCTGACGACTTTAATTTGCGCATAAGGCTGAAAGTTTGAAAAAATGTGTTAAAAATTGAAATTTTTAGAAATTGAAGATGTCAGCTTAGAAATTTTTTATTATTTTTCCTCAATTAAAGATATCAAACAACTTTTGAGAGGTAAAGCAATTCCAAAATAAAGAAATTGATTTTTTCGAACCACCCTAGCGTACATGCACACACATATATGTAATTCTTTAAAAAAAATCAAAAAATAATGTTTGTCTGACCTCTTTTGAACCCTTTACAATACAAAAATGTCTTTCCTGAGATCAAAACTGAACAGCATGCTCCAAATGAGGTCTTACTAAACGCCTCTCACAGAGAGGTCAGCCTATATAAAGCCTAAGGAGTTTTGCCAGGACCATCAAAATGTTTTTAGAATATCGGGGTGTTCACATTAGGGAGCGTTGGGATACAGAAAGTCCACTGTATAATTATGTGATATAGCCTCACAGTGACAAGGAGTGGGTGAGAAAATAACAGGGTTTTTTTTTTGCATTTTTGTCATCTGTTGTAGTTTACCTTTATTGTATACAAAATCTTGAGAGGGGAAAAAAAAGTCAAATTTCAGCAGGTACACACATGAAAATTTGGCCCTTTTCTTCCCTGAAAAGAAAAGATACTCACGGTCACTTTCCTATTGGCGTCCAAATACCAAACAGTTGAGAAAAGTTCGGTGGATTCCTGTTCCGCTGTCTTCTGCCAACATTCGAAGGATTAACTTGAACATACTAACCAAAGGAAGTTTTGTATTGGATACAAAAGATGGTCCGGCACTTGGAGAAATTATAAAAACAAATAGCGACTCAAAAAGTAAACAAAAAAGCTAAATAGGAAGCTTTAATGAGATTAAAATCACAGCAACATGCGAACGTGACCCGGGGATGGCGCGTCAACAATGGCAATCGGTCGCAGTTAATTCATTTCAATAGCGGGCACCCGGCTCCATGCTTGCAATGAAATACAGGCAACAGCTCCTCCTCTTCAATCCGCATCAAAATGGTCGTGCTCGAATAGTGTTACCTATTATAACGGGCTTCGACGCTTTTGATGTAAAAAATAGTTCGGTGTGTATTCCCAAAACGATTTTAATGGCATAGAAAAATAAAACTGGAGGCGAAAAATCTTGAAAATTGAAGGTTTTGGTAGACTATAATCATAAAATTACTCTAGCGCTTGTGCACTAGGCCGAATGAACCTTTTTTTTGGAAATTTGGAGTTTTATGTTTATAAAACGTTTCCCTATAGTCCCACATGCCTTACAAAAAAGATTTATCAGCACTCCTGCTGGTTCCTCTTTCCCTTTTTCTGATGCTCCAAACTGAGGGTAAAATTAATTGTTCTCATAATTATTTAATTAATTATCAAGGAATCAGGTACGAATGCGAATGCTAAGCATTCATTGACAATTAATTTATAAAATCCTAAGGATCTTCCAAAAATAAAATTGTTCTTCTTACAATGTTTAAACCAAATAACCCGGTTTAAACTTAAAAAAAAAAAAAAACCTGGTGTAATCCAAAAAAAAAATCAGTTTTTTTTTTTCAAAATAAATATTTGAATAAAATAATAAAAAGGTTTTACCAACCCTGTGCTCAATTGGACACAAATCTGGTGTTCTCACAGGCCAAGGTAACATGTCGACACCCTGTAGAGCATGTTACATTACAACAGCGGTGTGAGAGCAAGCGTAGTCCTGCTGGAAAATCGCCCCTTGAGTGATGTTCATTAATGGCAATACTACAGGTTGCAATACCCGACTGACATACAAATTTGCAGTCAGTGTGCATGGAATAACCACGAGAGTGCTCCCACGGGCATAGGCCGCAGACAGTTTGTTGCAGGCGTTCTCCTGGCCTCCTTCTGACCAACACATGCCGTCAATGGCACCAAGCGAGAATCTGCTTTCATCAGAATACGGATCTCCACTCAGTATTCCAATAAGCTCTGGTTTGACGCCATTTTGGCATCGCAAACTGCAAGGTCTTGGCTTAAGTGGAAAACACCACACAGGGCATCTGACTCAGAGCTGTCCGTGAAATTACTGACATTTCGTTGTATCACTGTGGCACCAAATGCAGCTCGAGTTTCTGCTACAGACGCAGGGCCGACCCTATTAGTTCTGAAGCACTAGGAGTTACTGACAATGATCCTCCCTCCCTGACATTGAATAATAATAATACTATAAAATAATAATATATTAACAAAATAGAAATCATAGTAAAGTGGTTAAAATTTGTGAGTTTCTAATTGAATTCCAAACTGGGTTTTGAATATCCAAGCACTGGTACACACTTTATCTTTTATACCATTAAAGTAGTGTATCTTATGGCACTGAAACCGATTTTAATATTTTCAAAAGTCTCTTAAATGACGCAATTTGTCGCCTCTAAAATTAAAATGAACTTCTAGTCGAATTCCGAACTATGCTTTGAATGTTCAAACACTGGTGCACACTCTAAATTGTCACGATTATTATTATTTTCAACATCGAAGCAGTGAATCTTATAGCGCTGAAACAGATATTCATGCTTTAAAAAAAGTTTCAGCTTCGAAATTTGCCACTCTAGGCAGGCGCCTACCTTTAGGAGCCTGGCCTGCGTAGACGCAGTACGATGTGACCACCAAATATGGTGATCTTCCCTCTACGTAGACCACGTGGCAGCCTGGAAAACATTCTTCTTGAGGCATTACCCTCCCTTGATCACAGCTTCCGAAAATCATGCACTGTGGACTCATTCCCACTAAACATTTATGCAATATCGTGGAGACAAAATCCACCAGCCTATTGCACAACGTCATTCAAACTAGCCTCCGTCTTCTTAAAAGCATTTTACGCTAACATCAACTCAATACGTCGAATTTCATGGCATCGCAAATGAAAAAAAAAAAAAAAACACGCACGAACTTTGCAGCACGCATTTAAGGCAACCCTCATTTGCGAGTTCTGAGTAGCGCTCCTAGTGCTTCACTTATGCAAGTAATTAATTGATGTCATCTTTCACATGTAGAAACACGCCCACCAAACTTCGTTTATTTAGAACAAGTTTTTCTTGGTGTTGGTATTTTTTTTCCCACCAGTGTTATGTATTGTGCACTCATATACGTAGATGTATAAAACAAACTTTAAAATAGCATAAGTATTCTTAAAAATTTCAATTCATCAGGGAAAAACCCTGCAAATTTCGGTAAAAGGAAAAAAAAAAAGTTAAATTAAAAAAAAAAAAAATCTATAGCCAATTCTGGGAATTCCAATGATTTGTTTTGCTTGGCTAATTTTTTCAAAAATCTTACGTATGTTTTTGTTAAGAATGAAAACCAAATATGGGTATTTCCAAAAGTTACGTTTTTCTAAACCCTTCCCATAAGTTAAGAGTTTCTTTGAGGAAGGGGGGGGGGTGAAATTCAGAAAAGGGAGAGGCAATGGGTTACTAGAAGTGTGAAAACATATTTTTTAATAAGAATATGTTCATGAAAAATGGTGTGATGAAGGGTGGGGGAGGGGTAAAATGAAGTCTTACATTTTGTGACTAAGAGGGGGGGGGCGGAGAGGGGGGTTCAAAAATGATGAATAAAATTGTGACATCATTCGCGGACAACCGCTTGCAACAACTTCAAGGAAATGTAAATTTTGTTTGTTGAAAGAGAAATTCAAGCTCCATTAAATAACAAGTAACATAATCAGCTAAATAAATACATTGAGTTGTAAATAAACATTAAAAGCAAATGGAGATGCACAATTAGAAGGGGAGCGGGGGGGGGATAATGAGTAGGACAACTGAAGTGACTTTTCAATTTTTGGCATTAGAGAAAGTAAGAAAGTCAAGTGACAAACCTGACGAGAAACACATAAACACACAAGCAGCATTTCAAGAGACACAAATTTATTGACCAATAATCACAAACGTCAAGTCTTCCGTGAAATTCATTTTTCAAATGCATTCCTTGGTTGTTATAAAAATGCACAAAGTACTGAACATTACAGGCACTTGCGAAGATAGTTTTATCTTTTCAAAATGAAAATATCACAACTCTTTAGTATTAGTCAAGTGAAATACATTTAATCGAAACATTTAAAAGGAACACATACTGGGTAATCTTTGCTTTGCCTACTGCAGAAAAGTTAATACAAGAAATGATGAACTAAAACAAAATGCTACAAGATAGAGCTAAACCCATAGGCGGCAGGGGCACTAAAAATGTGGGGGTCGAAAGAGGAGAAAGGGAGGAGGAAGTTAGATAGGCCGGGAGGGGGGATTATGCCTTGAGGATTTCCAGGGATGTCACACCCTTTCAGGCATAAAATCTTCCTCACTTGTCGCAAATGGCTTGAGCCATTGGCAGGAGGCGAGAGGGGGTTTGCAAACGAAACAAGTAGGGGGCGGCACCCCCTAATCTATACTATTTATTTCTGTGGGCGTGTGTCATAGTGTGTAGCTCTATCTTGTCTGGAATGGCAATGTCTGCCAAATCAGTACCGGCACCGTCAGGTACAGGACATCCAGGAATGCCATTTCCACCCTGCAACACTTTTAGGCTATAGTGCAAACAGAAGTGTTACGGAAGCATAAAAATTTCTATAAGTGAAATTTTATTATTAGTCAAGTGAAATACATTTAAGCAAAACATTTAAAAAGGAACACATACTTGGTAATCTTTGCTTTGCCTACTGCAGAGAAGTTAATACAAGAAATGATCAACTAAAACAAAATACTACAAGATAGAGCTAAACCCATAGGCGGCTAATGCACTAAAAATGTCGGGATCAAAAGAGGAGAGAGGGAGGGGGAGGTTAGATAGGCCGGGAGGGGGGAGAGGTCCCTAAAGGTGACTTTTTTTTATCGAGATTAAATTCTAATGTCATTATTGATTACACGACTTTTTCTAAAAATCTTGGGACATAGTTTCAAAAGTCAGGACGAATGGCAACAGTGAACGCCCTCCTTCCAATTAAAAGCTTAAGTTAAATTTTCTAAACATAATAAAATGAGAAAATTTTAAAATAAACACATTGAATCAATTCTTCTTTCTTTAAACAAGTGAATCACTCCATTTGATCATTTCTCAATCGATTGTTAATTCTGAACTCAGGAAAGGGAAGGGACACGTCCCTAAACTTTTGAAACTGAAGTGGCAGTTACAGCCCCCCCCCCCCACACGCGAGCCGCCTAGAGCTACACCATTACAGCATTGTTCAAAATTTTCAAACATGGATGCTCTTGCAACCAACTGAAGCCTATAGAATAAAAATCTTTTCCATCCAAAAAAAAAAATGAATTTGAACCATTTCAACACATTAGCAATGCCCTTAATTTAGTTTCTAAAAATTGATCTTCAAGAAATGAAATAAATAAAATAATCTAAAATTATTTTCAGGAGTTTATTTGAGGAGTATAGACAGGAAGACAGAATGATTAAATGTTATTCTTGCGTTGAAATTACCATTCCACCAAATAAAACCTAGCAAAGGTCTTTCAAGTGCAAGGGGGGGGGGGAGGAATTGAGTGTTTTATGCATTTTTCATACCAGGTGAAAAATACATAAAACATATTGTTTTCTACGGGTTTGTATACTAGGGCATATGCTACGCAATTACCAGGGGAACTGGTGTAGCTTCAATACCCTTCACTACATCTATTAGGATTGAACAAATTTTACCTTATTTAATCACTTCAAAACTATAATATCCAAACTTGAAATATGAACAAGACACACTAAATTATGGAGCAGTTTTTTTTTTTTTTTAATGAAAATTAAAAGTGTTCAAAGTATTAAATGTTAGCACATTAGGGTGGTTCAAAAACACATGCAGAAAAAAAAAAAAAGTTTCTCCTAGATAACAGGACAGCCCTCAATATTTTTAGACTTGTGGATAGAAAAAACTGGAAGAATTTTAGCTTCCTATTTCAACAGAAAGAGGGTGCTCAATCCCCCCCCCCAAACTTCATAACAATGAGGGGGGAGATAAAATAATACACTGAACTAAAAAAACAATGCCACATATTATAGTATAAAGTATTAATATGCATATACATTGCAATAAATTAATAATTTACATAAAAACAGCTAGGAAAATTAAATGTTTCTAAATTTGTTGCAGTTTCTATGCTACGGCTAAAGTTACGTTAAGGGCTCATTGAGCACCCTCTTAAAATGTGAGTAAGCAACTAAAACTTTTACAGCATAATACTATTAGTAAGTCTAAAAAAATAGGGGTGTACTGGACTCTAGCTAAAAAAAATTTTTTTTTTGAACCACACTATAGCACATGTTGACAGTGGCAGATAAAGGTGTTGGGGAGGGGAAAGGGGGGCATCTACTTTACAGTTTGGCAGTTTAGATTACTTGACATGTTGTGTACAGTTCAAAACTAAATTCTGAAAAAAATGTACATAAGCTCACAACATAAATAAAAGTTAAGGAATTTTGCTGTTTTTCAAGGTCTAGGGACCCCATAACAACTCAACTCATTGAAAGTTTGCACCCTTCACCTGAATGTTACAGTCTCCCTACAAACAAAGCAAGTCTGTATAGAATGCTCCATATTTTGGCAGGTGACTAACGGCACCATTTTCATCCAATGGAAATCCAGGAGCTTCGGACGCAATGATAAATGTCCATAAATTGAAAGTAAACATTTTGGTGACAAATCACCGCTTCAGTGACAATGCCAAAAAGTCTGAAGAAATGTCTCTTTAACTAGGAAAACGAGAAAATTACCATGTTGTGAATGAGATTATGTTTCTTTACAATACTCACTATAATATGGTTTTTCATTTGCGCCTGTCAATAAATGTGTTATTAAATGTGAAACATCCCCATGGGGGTTTTTCTTATTAAAATCAAGTTTGTATTGCATCCTTTCAAAATTTAGCAGAGGCTCTTTGATGCTCAGGAATTCACATAGGGTAGTTTTGTTGGGCGGGAGGGGGGGGGGGAGAACCCCCTGTGGAGTAGATTCCTCATAAAAATCCACTGACCCAAATGTTCTTCGACGCACCGAATTTCCCGTTTTCGCCCCGTCCACCTATGGAAGTAATATTTTAAGATTCTAAAACAAAAAAAAATAATGATAATTAAATCAGGAGGGCTGAAACATGTTATGTACAAAAAGAGATGGCCCTTTTTCTAACTGAGGCTGATGCTTTATATAAACAACATACTTAATATTTAGAATAACATTCTCTAAAATTGCTAAATGAAGTTCCAAAAAATGAAAGAACTTGGATGTTTTTATCCACTTTATTCAATTTAGGCTAATGTAAATTAACAAACCTTACTATTCTATTGTTTAAAATACTATGCTTGTTTGAAATTCTATATAGTATTTACAAACTATTTGCAGTTACATTCGTTCCTTCCAAACTAAATTTATAGAATCAAACATATCGTCGCCCCAGAGCAACAGTAAGATATCTTCGTGATTAGATGTCTTACTGTTGCTCTGATGCGACAATAAAATGTTCAGTTGATAATAATCTCACACACAGTGGTGTTCCCATAGGGTATACTCCATATACGCCATATACTCTCAAACATTTTTAGACATATTGAGTATACCTTCATGCTTCAAAGATTTTCATAATATGACATATTATTTATATGATCGCATACACATATTGAGCGTAATGGATTACTGGGAGTATACCCACAGAAAAATTTATGGAAACATCGCTGCTCACACAAATACAGTTTTTTTATAATAAGGAAACCTGGAGGGGGGGGGGGGGAAGTAACATCTCAAAAAAAAAAAAAAAAAACATACGAAATAAATTGTTACTGGTGTAAGAGAAATGATTATCAGTGAAAATGTCTTTTATGCACATTTATACAGGAGTGCCCCACTCACTCATACCAAAGAATAAGAGACCAAACACCCCTTAAATATTTCAATAGAGCGCCATGCAACAGGAACCATCTCCACCCCCTTCGCTGATGACACACCTGATTCAAGAAAAAGAAAATGTACAGAAAACATTGCAATGTATTAGAATATTGAGATATTTTACTGCTGCAATATGATGTTAAAATCTGCAACATCACCCAGCGGTAATCGAAACCCTATGGTTTTTCTTCATTATGTATCCTCAAATGTGTTTTTAAACTTGAACTCTGAGAAAATGTCTTACTACAATACTCACAAGAATATGGTTTCTCATTAGTGTGAATCCTTAAATGTCTTTTTAAACTTGAACTCTGAGAAAATGTCTTACTACAATACTCACAAGAATATGGTTTCTCATTAGTGTGAATCCTCAAATGTGTTTTTAAACTTGAACTCTGAGAAAATGTCTTACTACAATACTCACAAGAATATGGTTTCTCATTAGTGTGAATCCTCAAATGTGTTTTTAAACTTGAACTATTAGAAAATGCCTTTTTACAATACTCACAAGAATATGGTTTTTCATTAGTGTGCATTCTCAAATGTGTTTTTAAACTTGAACTATTAGAAAATGCCTTTTTACAATAATCACAAGAATATGGTTTTTCATTAGTGTGTATCCTCAAATGTGTTTTCAAATGCATTGCGTGAGAAAATGTCTTATTACACTGATCACAAGAATATGGTTTTTCATTAGTATGTATCCTCAAATGTGATTTCATATGCGAGACTTGAGAAAATGTCTTTTTACAAAACTCACAAGAATATGGTTTTTCATTAGTGTGTATCCTCAAATGGGTTTTGAAACTTGAGCTGTAAGAAAATGTCTTACTACACTCATCACAAGAATATGGTCTTTCATTAGTGTGTATTCTCAAATGTGTTTTCATAACTGAGACTTGAGAAAATGTCTTTTTACAAAACTCACAAGAATATGGTTTTTCATTAGTGTGTATCCTCAAATGTTTTTTTATGTTTGAGAGCTGACAAAAAGTCTTCTTACAATACTCACAAGAATATGGTTTTTCATTAGTGTGCATCCTCAAATGTGTTTTCAAACTTGAGCTGTGAGAAAATGTCTTACAACACTGATCACAAGAATATGGTTTTTCATTAGTGTGTATCCTCAAATGTGTTTTCAAATGCATTGTGTGAGAAAATGTCTTATTACACTGATCACAAGAATATGGTTTTTCATTAGTATGTATCCTTAAATGTGATTTCATATGCGAGACTTGAGAAAATGTCTTTTTACAAAACTCACAAGAATATGGTTTTTCATTAGTGTGTATCCTCAAATGGGTTTTGAAACTTGCGCTGTAAGAAAATGTCTTACTACACTCATCACAAGAATATGGTCTTTCATTAGTGTGTATTCTCAAATGTGTTTTCATAACTGAGACTTGAGAAAATGTCTTTTTACAAAACTCACAAGAATATGGTTTTTCATTAGTGTGTATCCTCAAATGTTTTTTTATGTTTGAGAGCTGACAAAAAGTCTTCTTACAATACTCACAAGAATATGGTTTTTCATTAGTGTGCATCCTCAAATGTGTTTTCAAACTTGAGCTGTGAGAAAATGTCTTACAACACTGATCACAAGAATATGGTTTTTCATTAGTGTGTATCCTCAAATGCGTTTTCAAACTTGAATTTACTGAAAATGTTTTCTTGCAATACTCACAAGAATATAATTTGTCTTCAATACACAATGTTTCATGCAAATTTGATTTTGTTTTCATAGGAACGGACATGTCGAAAAAACTCGAAGATTATTTTTTACATTAAGCAGTAGCACAAAGGCAGATTCTAAGGCTTGTTCAATAATGTACCATTTTGTTTCATAAAATCTATATGCTTCTTAATTTTTTCAGTCCAGCTTACAAACCACCAAATTTTACATCAGTACAGCAGATGTCTCCACTAAGAAAACATGTGTTACATTCCTTTTGTTGAGCACTAGAGAATAATCATTATGGTCACAGATTTTTATCAACAATCTAATGAAAACATCATTCTTCAAAGGAACTTGTTTTCTGATGACTCTAAATTTATTCCCTTAGTGGCAAATTTTCATTTAAACACATAAGTAAGTGTTTTGTATTCTGCACTTCAAGGGACCTTTTTTAAGGTGCTTATACACAGGCAGCGTTTTGTAGTCAGCACTTTAAGGGACCTTTCGTAAGGTGTGTTTATACACAGGAACTGTCCAACATATACTCTTGAAATCAAAATTTAAAAAAATTATTTTTTTACAGTATAATGAAGTGCAATGATGAATGTCCTGTTTCAAAAGTATGTTCAGGCAATATACCAATGCCGAAAACCTTTCAACGTATGAAAATCACTTGCATCAACACTGATTCTCCCCACGTCTATGATGTGATGTCCAGTTTAAAGAGCTGAACTGGGCATGAAGAAGCACCTGCACACAAAAATGAAAACATCTTAAAATATTTGATTGTAATTAAGATTAGAAAAACAAATCTTAATAAAATTGCTAGATACAATCATAATTATTCTTAATTTTGTTGAGTAACAGGACAATTTTATGAGTGTAAATATTAAAAAAGTCGGAATAGATAACAAAACAATAATCTTCCACTTGGAATCTTTTTATTTTTCCACATTTTATTAAGTGAGGTCCCCATCCCATAGTTTTACCATAGCCTGCATTCCAGCTGCATTATATTCTAAGGGTTGCTGTCTCATCAAGAGCTGGACTTTATGTTGGACGCCGTTGTCATCTGTTTAGGATGGCTCCAGTACTACAGCATCCATCGAAATCAGGGTTGGGTTTTGGATTGTCCAAAACTGGTTTAAGACAGGACAGGTGGTTTTTAAAGTCCAAAACTGTCCGAAACTATGTTGAAGCTCAAGGGGTGTAATCTAATCAATTTGTATTTACTGCAATATTCATAATGCATAAATATAGATATTAATGAGGTTTAATGAGTATTTGATACTATATTTTTCTACAAAATGTTCATTTAAAAAACATTTTACTTAAAAAATTGCCAATAACTAAAACATAAAAACTTCCTTATGTAACAATTGGAAGAATTGTGAATGGAAATTCACTACACTACCAAGACAACTAATTTCAGTTCCATTCATAACTCAAAAGAATGTTATTAAATGTACAATATTTAAATGCAAAAAAAAAAAAGCTTAATTTTTTAAATGATTTTTGCAAATAGGTTTTGCACGATGTTTTAACGAAAATTATTTTTTAAATCATAGATTAAAGTACAAGAAATTGATGATTAAACACTTATATTATAAAACTCGTGCTATTCTTTTGTTAGCTGATACTTTTAATATAATACATTTTGTAACTAAAAAAAATTGTCTTTTATTGCATTTAAGTGAATTATTGCACTGTGTTTTGAATACTTTCTTTCGCACATTTGCATAAATGTCGAAAAATTTGGTTAATGAAAAAAAAACTGTTGCATAAAAATTGAAATTTTTAATGAAGGATTTAATTTCTACGCAACTAATTAAACTCAGCTGCATAAATTAGTTACCTTTATATTTATACTTGAATGTTCACATTGAATAAATATATTAAATAGTAAAAAAAAATGATTTCGACACAATTTGTTCTGTTTTTGATATTTTCTCACAAAATATAGTTTAACAAAAAATAGTTTAGGACACTTTCGGACACAAGAGTTTTGAACAGGGTCGTAAAAACCTTGCTATCCCTGCTTTCATTTGCACACATGCATAAACATAGGGAAATTTGGTTACTATTATCAAAAAATAAAAAATAAAATAAACTCACGCAAGTTACATACAAGTTGAAATTTTAATCAAGAATTCAACTTCTATAAATTAAAAAAAATTATCTGCATAAATAAGCTGAATGTTCTCATTGAATAAATGTTCAATATAAAATATTACTTTGATACATTTTATTCTGCTTTTAATGTTTTCTGACAAAATACAATTTTTCCAAAAATATAGTTTTGGACATTTAGGACAGTTTTGGACACAAGGTTTTGGACAGAATGGTAAAATTCAGGGTTTTTAACGTGTTTTTTACCTTAGTGTCCAAAACCTTGCCAACCCTGACCGAAATACTCTGTGGCAGTCCAATTGGGGAATTGTGTGACGGGGAGACAACTTTTGTCACCAACTCAAGCTCCTCAAGGTCACTGATACCCTGCAGAGTCTCAGACACCTCCTGAGCCAGTGAACTTGACTAACACATTATTTATTGTTATTAAGTGCTCAAAAACGTTTTAGAGTTGGTGTTACTCTGCCTCAATCAATTGAATGTGAATATTATTTCATCTTAACCCCTAGCGAATTAGCTACTCATTAGTGTATTTATGTAAAAGAGTGGTTAGCTTTAAGTTGCTTAAACCGTCACAAAAACAAAGCAAATACATGTGGGGCACTTTGTCAGGAACAATTTGGGGGTCACAAGTATGGATAGAATGTACGAAGAAGTGCAAAGAGTAGACCCACGAGAAATACGGGTGCATTTCAGTTTTCTACGTTTATGAAAATTGTGACGCAGATGAGGATGATTAAAATATTAGGTGGATAAGCCTGATAACTAGGTTACTGAGTAACATTTTATATGGTAATATGATTGCAATACAGACCATTATCGTTGACTATGTAATTACGAATGCAACATTTTATGTAAATAATGTAATTGACATAATTTAAACAGATGTCAATGACTAAACTAGTTTTTTGTTTAAATTACATGTGATAAAGCACCCTGCTTTATCACATGTAATTTAAACAACATAATCCACATAATTCCATGTGATAAAGCACCCTGCTTTATCACATGTAATTATGTGGGGCACTTTGTCCCACTTGAAGTGCTTAGGAAAAAAAATTTAATCCATATTTAGACATTTACTAAAAACCCAATTATTTCAAGTGTCTTCTACAAAGGTACTTACCATTTAGTTACATATTTGTTTCGGCTCAAATATTAACTAAAAACCTGGTAAAAAAAATTGCAGTGTCCTGCTCTACCCCATTTTATGCAACTAGAATTGGGATCTGATAAAATAATGGGATATGGGCATCAACGTCGTTGGAGATCGTGTGGAAAAATAAAATCTGTTCATAAACGATTATTGCGGCAAACATTTTTAAAACAATGTTTCCTGACTTACCGAATGACTTTTCTTTACATATCTATTATGTAAGCAGTGGAAATGTTCAGGTTTAATGAACCAGTGGCAGTGACCGTCCCGGCACTTTTTTCATCACAAAAGATAGCATAAACGGTTCTTTTATGACTTCAGCTTCAAACCTAATTTGCTTGATTACTTAAGATTTATTGAGAAAGATTCTGTACCATTGAAGCGATGCATAGTTTCAAAGTATCTTAACTAACAATAGAATATTTAAATGACAAGAGAGAAAAAATAACTAAAGTAGTCCAAGAATAGTTAGAGTAGGCATAAAACTGTGCTTATGCCTGCACACTTTTTGCATCCGCGATAGACGATGCAGTCAGACCAAGAAAAGAAAATGTATAAGATTATGAAAACAGAAAACATTCATGTTCTCTTAAAATTTAATGCCAGATTTTCACCTTTCAGAGAACTTTCTTTTATCCCAATATAATAAAAGAAGTTCTTGTATGAATGGTGGAAGAATCAATGAACATTAATTTTATGAGTCTTCATTATTTAAAATAAAATTATGGAAGCAGAAAATATCCATGTAACTCTGTGCTCTTATAATAGAAAAAAAAAAAAAAAATGCCAAATTTTCACCCCCTAGCAAAGAATTTTTTTAATCCGAATATAATAAAAGATGTCTCATTTATGAATGGTGGAAGAATCAATAAACATTAATTTTTATATAAGTTTTCATTATTAAAATATGTTTAAGCATTGTTTTCATTTAAGTTTGTACTGAGGCTTTTAATTAAAATTGACGTTGATGTTTTGATTTTTACAGTTGTAAAATTGTAAATCAGACTTTATGATTAATTTGTAGACACTGCAAAATACTTTCCATGTTTAAGAATGGGCGATTTTAACTTTACTTTTATTTTTTTATTTATAGTAGATAGCTATGATTATGAAGAAACTAATTTTCAAGAATTTATGCCTGGTTATTTGTTATTAATAATATCTGAGTAAATCATTTCTTTAATTATTTATACCAAGACCCATTTACACATTGTATTTTTTATAACAGTTAAAGATTTTCAAACAATATTGTCTTATAGAAATCACTAATTATGAGGAAACAAAATTAAAAGATTTTACTCTTAACTGTTTAAGTAATTAATTGAAAAGAAATTTGGTACAAATATGAATATTAAACATTAGGTTAACAATTAATTCATAAAATCTTCATGATTTTCTTAAAATAAAATTGTTTTCCTACAAATAGTAATAAAAACCAAATAAACCCAGTGTAAACAAAAAAGACCCTGGTTTAAATCAAAAAAACTTTTTTTTTTCAAAAAAAAAAACGGTTTTTGAACCAAGACTGCCCGCTAGTCAAAGTTAAATCGTCTTCACTTATGGAGACTGGGGGATGCTAAATATGCTCATGGTCGCTTGAAGCTGTCTTCAGAGTCCTATCCAACTGGTTAAGCCACAAAATAGTGGTTGTGACGGGTGACCCTGGAGTGAATAGTAGCCCTTCTTTGAACCCTTTACAATTACAGAAAATATCTTTCCTGAGATGAAAATTGGATAGCATTACTACAAATGAGGTCTTACTAAACTCCTCCTCACACAGAGGTCAGCTATGTTAAGTCTAAGGAGTTTCGCCAGGACCATCAAAATGCGTTCAGAATATTGGGGTGTTCACATTAGGGATTGTTAGGATACAGGAGTCCACTGTAATTATGTGATATAGCGTCACAGGTGACGAGGGGAGGCCCTAAGGTGAAATAATCTGTAGGTGTAGTGATAAAATAAAAGCTTTTTTTTTTTTTCTTTTTTTGCATTTTTACGGTATTATCCGTACCGTACCTTTATTGTATATACAAGATTGTGAAGAAAAAAAAAGAGACAAATTTCAGCAGGTACACACATAAAAATTTGGCCCTATTCTTTCCTGAAAAGAAAAGATACTCACAGTCACTTTCTCATTGGCACCGCAATAGCAATATAGTTGAGAAAAGTTCCGTGGATTACTGTTCTGATGTCTTCTGCCAATATTCGAAGGATTAACTTTAACACTAACCAAAGGAAGTTTTGCATTGAATACCAAAGATGGTCCGGCACTTGCAGGAATAATAAAAACGAATAGAAGCGACTTAAAAAGTAAACAACAAAGCGAAATAGGCAACTTTAATGGGATTAAAAACACAGCAGCAATGACAACGTGACTCGTGGATAGCGCGTCAACAATTGCAATCGGTCACAGTTAATTCATTTCAATAGCAAGCGCCCGCCTCCTTGCTTGCAATGAAATGCGACAAGCATCAGCTCCTCCTCTTCAACCCACATGGAAATGGTCGTGCTGGAATGGACAGTATTCACCTGACGTCACTGCGGGTAAAAACCCCTCACTGCAGTGCATTGTGGGACCTGTAGCAGACGAAAAATCCGGCACTACAGCGTATAATAACACTTGCTTTTGTGTGGCTTATAAACTCTTCTTTCTATTTAAAAATGGCAGGTTTTTTACGTTTTTAACTAAGAAACGTTGTAAAAGAATGATGAACGATTCATTTGATACGAAATACTCTCTTTATTATCGTATTTTCATGGGTTTAAGCCTCTTTGGTTCCTTATCAGAAACATGGTGAAAACTCGAATTCTATTTTTAGTTTCCCCGTTTCTCGCCATTTTTCAAGCATTCGTAAGTCTTTTTAAGCCCTAAACATGTTCATTATGCGCATGAAGTCCAGTAATCCTTAAATAAAACGAGTTTCTTTAGCACTACTGACACTACGTAATTGGTCAAAATACCCGCAGACGGACAGCTGATGGGAGCGTTGCCAAACCGTGAATAAGGTCCATAGTGTTGGGAGCAACAAACTTCTTGCTCTTAAGCGCTTATCACACGATGCAACTTTTCACCCGATTCCCTCCAATACCGGACTAGTCCAATATACCTCAGATGCTTCGGCCAAGTGAGACGACATCATTTCTATTGTCCGCCCGCGACGCGAATTTAGTCCAAGATTATTGCTTCCGAGCAATAAAGTTGGGTAGAGTTGGTCTTTCGACCAATAGGAAAGCATCTGAGTGCACGGGCAAATCCAACATGGCTGACTGCTTGAATCCGAAGTAGAAGACTAAGAAATTTATTAAATAATGGACTTTATTAGCGAGAAAAAATGTCTATGGGATGTTAAAAGTCCCTTGTACTGCATGAAGATTTATAGGATATGGTTAATGAGGGAGTAATTTCAAGGAATTGATTAATCAGCGATTGCCGAAAGCATGCATACTCCTTACATACGGTAAATATATCCTTTTCGATGTTTATTTATATGCTTGATATAGTGCGTGAAAGAAAAATCTTAAATGCTGTGATACCTTTAGCTTTATTGTTCGTGCTGAAATTTCGCCTGTAAATTTGGCTAATTCTTACATTAATTCGTAGTTTTGGTTAAAGGTACATTGGCGACAGTACCGGTACATATCGACGCCAAATGATTGTTTACATTTTACTGAATCCTTGTCAAATTACTGGAAAAAATAACAATCTTAATTTGATTATTTGCCGTATTATTTCTCATAGTGCGTATGTGCGAAATGTAAAACTGTTTACATAAAACAGTATCATATAAAAAGTAGGCTGATGCTTGATACATAATTTTTATATTAAATGTTTGTAAAATAGTTTTTGAGGTGTTCTAGAATAGCGAGAAATTCTTAATTTCATAAGATTCAAAAACAACTTTTCATTTTGCAGTGCTAATAAATCAGTATTAATCCTGCTTGCAAATAATTATCATTTTGTCTTGCTTTTAGTGTTAAAAAAAATTAAAATTAATCTATGTTATTGCTTTATCATGATTTAAAAGTGAGTTTCTGAATCATTTTGTAAGAGAGCTGTACATAATTTTTGCTTCTCAGTTAGAAGGATCCCTTTCATACATTCATCTGTGCAAATGAATGAAGAAGGATATGAGAAAGACCTTTTAGTGAAATCTTACCATTAAACGCTAGCTGGTTTGTCGATATTGACAGGTTAAATAAATTAAATTATCTGTCATATTGGTTAACTTGCTGGTTAATCTTTTCATCCTTTGAGTTCCGGTGCCAAAGTAATTGAAGAAAACCACAAGTCACTGAGGCATTTACAATTGTAATAGTTCAGTTGGTGATGGCTATGTTTTAATTCAAGAAAAAAAAAACCAAGTTTTTCCCATTTGAAGAGAATTCATTGCATTTAGCCAAGAAGAAATGAAGATTTGAACCCAAATATCATTACTTTGAAAAACCTAGAAATGTATTCCCTCTACCAATTTTTATTATGATTTCATAGTATTTTTTTTATTCTGCTCTTTTATTATAGTTTATGCTATTTTTTTAACGAATAGTTCTTTACCTGAGTAAAGCATGATTGGAACATTTGCTATAGTTTTTATATTTAAAATAAACATTGTTATTCAATTTGGTGTACTTGCTGTTCATGTCATTAATTTGTGAATATGTTAACAATGTTGCACTAATTATTTGGGAACTATTCGGTTTCCGGCTATTTTTTTTTAACAATCCAGTATCTGATCCAGCCAGCCCACACCGTACGGGATATCTGACAGATTTTTGCAGGATATCCAGTAGTTAATCTGATATTGATATGGGGTTATCCGGTATATATGTGGGGATTATCCGGTATGAAGTGGGGTTTGATGGAAAATTTTCAATTAAATGGGATGATGTAATAACTTTTCATGTTTCCTTCATCAAATTTTGCCTTTAATAGTTAAGATAATAATTTGCATTTTTTAAGACTCTACCTGAATTTTTTGAACACAGTAAGATTTCTTAAAGTTGATTTTTTAATTATGAGTTTATTATTTTTTTTTTAAATAAACATTTTTAGCACAACTCTTAATGATGTATTTTAGATGTTAATTTGCATTTTTTATGACTATGTAGGGGAAAAAGGGGCACATTTGAACATGGGTCACAGCTGTACATGGCATGTTTTACTAAGATAACCTCAAGCAAAAAATATTTAAAATTCTCCAAATATGACAGTACCAGTCCTACCTCTTGGTGACATAATCTTTGTTTTAGCAGGTGTTGCATATAATTTTACCAATATGTCCTTTCCTTATAAAAACATATTTTAAACTAATTATGGAGCTAAACTTAGCTGTTGCAAACCATTATATGAACATGCAAGTGAATTTATGACATAACTTTTTAAACTGAATCAACTTCTTTTGAAAGTCAGCTGTAAGGTAGATAAAATAGGGTACTTGTGAATATAACATCTTCCTTCATATGTGAACACTTTCCATACCTCTTCCATAATACCTGTACCTCAGAGCCAGACGGATGTAAGTCCAAAAATTGTGATTTTCAATTCGTTCATTATTATATTGTACGTAGAATCCTATTCATTCCGCATCGAGCCATGTGAATGAAATTCTAAAAAAAAATTATATTAATTTAAATTTTTGGCATCTTGAATTCAAATTATGTTTTTCGCAATCACGAGCGTGTGTGTGTATGAATGCGCATGTGTGTTTGTGTAGGTGCATGTATGTGGGTGCGTGTATATGTGTATGTATGCATGTGTGTGCGTGTTGTGTATGCAGTGCTGTGTGTGTAGGAGTTCGTGTGTGTGTATGTAGTGCTGTGTGTGTAGGAGTTCGTGTGTGTGTATGTAGGCATTTGTGTCTGTGTTGAGCGCATGTTCAATCTTTTGCATGCGGCAGACAAAAGTTTTTCCTCCCTCCTCTAAAGTTACAATTATATGACTTACGTTGTTCTGACCTGAGGTACAGATATTAATATTAGGGTAGTATTAGGGTTGAAAACACTACGTACTGGTGTCGGAGTACAATTAGTTTTGGGATACAGGTGTCAGAGGACCAAAAATGTTTTCAAAAAATTCTGTGTACAAGCATGGAGAAAGAAAATCATTGAATTAGTAATTTAAACTTTTTCATTTTGTAAAATTTTTGACCTGAATAGGGAAAAAATAATCTTTTACTAATAATAAAGATGAAAGTCTGTGTCTGTCTCTGGATATCTGTACGTCTGTTACGCGCATAGCGCCTAGACCGCTCGGCTGATTTTTATGAAATTTGGCGCAGAATTAGTTTGTAGCATAGGGGTGAGCACCTCGAAGAAATTTTTCGAAAATTCCATTTTGTTCTTTTACTATTTCAATGTTAAGAATATTTTACCAAGGAAATTATCATAACCTGGACAAATAAATTTCCAATTTATCATAACATGGAACCGTAACATTTGAGAGCAAATGAACACAGCAAATTGGCGAGAAATTCATCATCCATTATTTGTAAATATACAGGCAAACCAAACCACCTTTTATTTTTCTACTACTGGCAAAGCCGTGCCAGTACCGGTACTCAATAAAGTAAGACAAAAGGGATGAAAATAAGGAATTTCTGCCGAAGCTGCAGAGTGGGAGTACGACTAATTTTGGGGGTGCAAGAGTCGGAGTTGGAGGCCCTAAAATTTTTTCTCTAGCATTTCTTTGGACATGCATAGAGAAAGAAAATCATAGAACTAAATTATTCAATCAATTTTTCATAATGTACATTTTTAATCTGAATAGGGAAAATATAATAAATTAACTTATGAAGTAAAACAAAAAAAAAGATGGAAGTAATGAATTTTTGCCACAGCTGGGGAGTCGGATTACGACTAATTGTATGGTACAGGAGTCAGAATTGGTAGCTAGGCATTTCCCTTCAATTCCGCAGCATTAGTAAAACCATTTGCATTTCATATTCCTTTCATTTTGGTTCAGTCATGTTTATCTCTTGCGTCAATATTCAGGTCTACGAGATATGGCATTTCAATTTTAGTGATAGCTTTTTTATCTATTCCTTGATACCAAAAATTGAGAATGTATTCAAAATCTGCACAAATCCCCCCCCCCTCTTAATTTTTTTAGGTGATAAAAAATAATGTTTTCTGTCATTCTGAATGTTAAAAAATTTTCAGTTGTTCAAAAAATACTTTTAAAATAGTTAAATTGACTAATACCTTTTCTATATACATGTTCATCACCAAGAACTTTTTCCAACTGTTTGTTTGAAGCAAATTCACCTTTAAGTTAGGGATTTATCTTTGCCTTAAATTTTCCCTTAGAGGCTAATGTTACATTCCTTTGATGCGTAAAAAATGGAACAAAATATATTTCAAATCAAAAAGTCAAATCTGGAAATGAGATGTGCTCGCTGAAATTTTTCAAACAGAAAGTTTGTTCAAATCTGACTATTCACTCAAAAGTTATGTGTGTGTGGGGGGGGGGGCAGTAGATTTCTAAATGTATTCTGTGGGAAAAAAAGCCTTTTTGTTATTATAAAATTGATATAAAATTAATTTACTTCAGCTGTTAGTCTTTAGTTAATTAAACCTACATTAATAGCACTTTTTTAGGAAAATATTAAATTCAATAAATTACTTCTGCATTTCTGCGCACAAACGAGGTGAAAAAAAAAATCATGGAACTAAATTATAAAAGCCATTTTTCATAAGGCATTATTTTGAATCTGCACAGGGAAAAATTAATAACCAAACAAATGAAGACAAAAAAGACAATTTTTATGCAGTTAAAATTTAACACCTTTTTTTGCTTGAAAGTGAACAATGACAGGATTTTTATTGAAAAAAGGAAGGAAGTAAAAAAATAGCATACGGAACAAAAAAAAAATGTATCAAAATAAAGTCCTTTTTTTCAAACATTATTTACTAAAACTATCGGCGATGAAACAAGTAAAAAAAAAGCCCGCATGAAGAGATAAAAACTTATTTTAGCAAACCAAGTATTTGTTTTGAGAGCAGACGATCCGAACTTTTACGGCAACCCACAATAGTAACGATGACGTCATGGTTTAGAAACAAGTCTGAGCTCTGCCAGTGTTGGCTGGTTAGAGGATAGCTCGAACTTCAGCGTTGCTTGGACTTGTCTCATGTTGGATCGTGTGATAAGCGCTTTAGCGCCCTGAATTTATTGGCGAGTGTTAACATGCGAAAGGTTGCGCATTTTAATATTTACGCTTCTTGAAATCTTTTAAAGATTACTCGCAAGGGGTCATTCATTAATAACGTAAGGGTCCATAAGGGGAGGGGAATTAGAAAAATTATTGCACTATATATGGTATGTTTTATTTATAATAAATATCGCATCATATAATATTGTTAAAAAGGAAAAAATTTGAAAAAAAAAAAAAAAAAGGAACCGACTTCAAAATTGCTCCAAAAAGTGAAAAATAATTTTATTCTTTAATATGTTTTTGGGAAGAACTTCACAATTAAAAAAAAACTTCATTGTGAAAAAGCAATCAGCATGTGAGAGAACTAAGGAATATTTCTTTAATAGCGCGGGTTAGCCTGTTTCTGTGGACTTCAGACCATTTAGTACTTCAAGTTGATGGTGTCGGTATCCATTACTGAACAAATAGTTCCAAACAAGTGCCTTGTGCGTTTCATCTACTTTGTTATGAAGGTAGTGAGGTAAGTCCCACTAACTTTGCACAGCTTTAAGAGGGAAAAATTCTGCTTCACATGCTTCGAAAAGTGTTCAGTTTTTCTGAAATAAAAGTAGGTTTATTTTCTTTGCTAATAATAAAGCTCAAAGTTTGTCTGGATCTCTGTCCAGATCTCTGTGACGTGCACAGCGCCTAAACCATTTAGGTGATTATCATGAAATTTGGTACAAAGTTAGTTTGTAGCATGGGGGTGTGTACCTTGAAGTGATTTTCCGAAAATTCTATTTTGTTCTTTTCCTATTCCAATTTTAAGAACATTTTACCGAGCAAATTACCATAACGTGGACTTGCAAATTACCACAACGTGGACTAGCAAATTACCATGAAATTCATCATCCATGATTTGTAAATATACAGGCGAATCAAATGACTCTTTAATTTTTTACTATGGGCAAAGCCGTGCAGGTACCGCTAGTTTCTAATAAAACAGTTCCCACCTAAACATATGGGTCAACAACCAAGACCATTTGCTCACCTATATTTTGCCTAGTTTTGTTCTTCCCTTCGGTACCATTTTTAAAGTGCGTCTTATAATGCACTTTTTTAAAAAATTTTGAATTTCTTATGGGGCACCCCTTTAATTGCTCCTTTTTGATGAAAAAACACACATAAAAGTTTCATAGAATTTAAACAAAATTTAGAGGTTGCTACCAGCGATTGAAATTGCGTTCAATGTGAAAAAAAAGAGTAAAAATAAGCTCCCAATTTTATATTGTAATATTTGAAATCAGCAAGAAATTGGGTTTGTTAGGGTAACCCAAATATTTATTTCCTATATATACAAAAAAATAATAAGCATTTCATGGTTGCTATGTTATAAAGATATCAAACAAAAAGCATGCAAAAGTTCGATTACGCCATTCATATGTTTAAAATTTCAGGCTTTACATCCACCAATATTGTAATTTTTCTCCCTTAGTTACTTAGTATGTGAGACATACAAACCTTTTTCTGATTGCTACTCATCATCCAAACTATTTGATAATATCTTTTCTAAAACTTGATGAAAAGACCCTTATTTAGAAATATCTGAATGATAGCAATAAAATCCTCTAATTGTTTCCTTTGGTTTTAGGTCTACAATATTTGCTGTACAGTGTTTCATTGGAAGAATTATTCTTTTAGATTTTGTTAAGAAAGAGGTCAATTTGGATTGTGTCTATTCAGAAATGTAGTCTTCAAAGCAAATAATAGTCTTCAAAGCAACCTTCAAAGCAAAGTAAATAAAAAAGTAGAGGACTTCTGACAAACATCCTCTTCTGACAAGTAGATATCAAATAAAATTACTTGAAACAACAATTGAAATTTTGGCATTTTCCTTCTTGATAGTGAAAATGCTTTTCAACAAGATAAGACCAAATCTAGATAAACTGTAATGCAAATTCTTGTTCTTCAGGATCAGTCGAAGTACATTCAGTTGCAACAGAGACTAAAACAACTACACTTTCACGAAAGTTGAAAGATTCTTTATTATTTTCTTTCTTACAAAGTTTCTTCATTTTGCACAAGTTTTCTTGCCTTTTTAAATAGATATTTATTAGTTACCAGTTTTGCCTTGTCATCTTAGTTTTCATTCAGTCAGAAATAATTTCTCGTCTGGAATTGAAGTCTTGCGTAAAGTATCATCAGCAAGAGCAATGTCAAGCAAATAATCTGATGATAGATTCCAATAATTTTGTTTTTGATTGCCGAAATAGGATGCTTTTACTTTACTTTCTGAGTTGTTAGCTAACAACTTGTGTTTATTTGAGTTGTTAACTAACAGTTAGTTAAGAGGTTGAAAGTTGATTGTAGCAGTGGCGTGCCGCCCATGTACCAAAGGGAATAGGCAGGTCGTTCGCTCGAAAGCTTATTTGATTATTTCATGCATTTTTTAAACCAACTGATAAATTTTTGTTTCCATACCTAGTGTACAGGATTCTATGTGAGCTTCAGGCAACAACAAATTCACTAGTCAAAGATATTTTCCTGCGTCCATTGTGTTTTGCTTTTGTAATGGAAGGGGACTCGGTCGAAAAAACAAGTCCCCAACTGGACGCAGTTGAGACTGCTCCGGAGCTTTGAAGATAATTGTTGCCTGCTGGACGTTCTCGCAAACCGTTCGTTTGGAGCTTTGACTTGACCAAGAGAAAGCTCAAATAATCTCACAGAGCAGGCCTACTCCTGACCTGGCAATATCCGCGAAGCTAAAAAATTACAATCGGCATTTTAAGAAAGAATACTTTGAGACTGTTAAATGGCCGACTGCTTGTAAGTCCAGAAAAAAATTATTTTGCCGGCCTGCGTCCTTTTTGAAAAGGAAAAAGGCGTCTGGAATGCCAATGGATTTTCAAATATGAGCAATTTCCACAAGGCAACGATTCGTCACGAGAAAACCCAAGGACACTACCAAGCCATTACTCAGTTGAAAACTTTTGGTAAAACTCGAGCAGATTTTCATCTTAGTGAGCAATGTTGCTCATTAACTTTGAAGCATAACACTGAAGTTGCTAATAAGAGGGAAGATAATATATCTATAAATCTTTTTACTTTTGTGTATTGTAATTTACCGTAACCACCTAGTCCCCTAAAAAATATTGATCTGCACGCCACTGGATTGTAGCTATAGTTAATTAACATGATTTAATAAAGTATAAAATAATTACAAAGTCAATAACAATCTAATTTATCGCTAATTAAAATGAATGACAAAAAGGTTACATAAATAAATATTACTAGCAAAAATAACACATCTTTTTGACGTGATTAAAAATCGAGTTTCTTCCTTACCCATAAAACTAAAATAGCAATAAGTATAAAGAACAAAGTAGTATTAATTTAGAAACGAAAGCACTACATTTAAGCATATACAAATTTTAAAAACATGAAATTAATCTTCTCATGTTTAAAAAGATTAATCTGTTGATACATTTTTTTAACATGGAGTCTAAAACCTTCTCTGTATGGCTAATGAAGTACGAAGTGATTAAAAAAAAGTAGCTGCGCTTGTAATCCCCTTATACTTGCTTTAGTTATTTCGGGAAATTTCAATCATTGTGGCTCTTGGTGCGATTTTACCGAATTTGCGAAAGTCGTTCGGGGTACCTTCGATGATGCTCCCCCATTCTTTCCTTACATTGTAAAACGATATGATATTAATTTTTGTTACAGAGATATCGTGGCCAGATGCTGAGATATTTTTGGTCACCATAAAATGGCGCTAAACAGTTTCATCCGAAATGTTACCAAAATAAGTAATAAAATTTGGTGATTGTTTGAAATTGTGCAAAAAGGAAAACTAATGAAAGTTTTCTGCTGTTTATGGATTTGCCTAATTTAGTTGCTGGATTATTTAACACAGTAAAAAAAAGTCTTTTGAAAATTCTTTGATTGGCGATATTTTGTTTACATGGTGAAAGCTGAGAAACATTATGACGTAGCCTTCGGCTTCAAAAACAGCAACGGTGAAAAAACTGCCAAATGCATCAGCTACGGAAATCTTTCTGCAAAAATTTTGGCGATCTGTTGGTTGTTTGGATAATGAGTAAGTGTTCAATCAGCATAAATAATAATAAAAACCATTAATTACATTAAAGTTCCGTTTAAATGGAAAATCATCAGCCAAATCATGTATTATTTGCCAATCTTGTGCAAAAATCTTACTTCAAGATTTGACTTGAGAAAAGCCTTGAACATTCACGAAAAGCAAAAAAAGTCAACAATACAACAATTGTCGCTATCGACAGGGAGTTGAGATGATACACTAAATACTGTATTGAGTTGAGGAAAGCCTTCGAACATGGATCTAAAAAGCTCATAACTCGTTTTTTATTCTACTTAGAAATTTCGAACAGGTGCCATCTTCAGCAGAAAAATCAGAGCTTTCGATGGACATATAATGTAAATATGTGCAACTATTTTTTCATTCCAATATTAGAGAATTTATACAAACATTGTGTTTTATTGCCCCCCTCTAAGGGGGTTTTGCCCCCCATAACGGGACGAAAACTACCCTATGTGTTATTCTGATGCATAAGCTATATTATTGTAAAGGTTCATCCAAATCCGTTCAGTAGTTTTTGCGTGAAAGAGTAACAAACATCCATACATCCAAACATCCATACAGACAAACTTTCGCATATATAATATTAGTAAGATAATAATCAATGCAAAAAAAAGTAAGATTTCACAAATTTTACAGCAATGGTAGCAATCTCTAAATATTATTCAATTTTTATTTTAAGATATGTGATTTTTTTTTTCATCCAAAGGAACAAAATAAGAGGGTGCCTCATGAAAAAATAACACCTTTAAAAATAAGACGCACCCTACGTGCACAACCCCTTTAACCCATTTTCAGCCGGTAGGCCATGTTTAGACCGCTTCCTCTATATATGACATACACACATCAGAACTAATTAATACACAATCAGCATTTTGAGAGAAATATTTATTAATCAATAAGTACAGATGTAAAGTCTGGAATAAACTCATATTTCAGAAACCAGTACCGCTGACTGTTACAGAATCGTTAAAATTAGTGAATATGGTAGGCACATTTTTTTTCAATGGAAAAAATCTTATAAAAATAAATACAAAATTCTTCATTATAAGCATTACTGTTCCGAATGATTTCCCCACAGATTCAGGATTTGAAGCAGAACGATAAAAACCAATAGAATTTCATCACAAGAACACAAAATTTGATTTACTCATTTATATACTTGCTCAGAAGCAAAAAGAAAAAAATGCAGACAGTTGTTTTGCAGAATTCTGCGAATGGAATTTTGCTAATTAGAGGAAAATTTGTATGTTAATGATCTGGGTGTCTTAATAAATCAGGACTTCAAGTTTAGTCAACAGCGCAGCATTGCAAGTAACAAAGTCAACAGAATGCATGGATTTATCAACAGATCCATTTCAAACAAATCTAAGAAGGTTCTTCTGTCTTTATATAGGAGTTTAGTAAGACACCGCATTCGGAGTTGTTACATTTGGCTTTATTCAGGAAGATATTAATCCATTTAAAAGGCAGCCAAGAACGGAAAAAAGTAATTACAATAAACAATTGAACATGCAACAAAAGTAGCAATTTAAAATTCAAAATAAATCTGTAAATTAGCAGATTTCACAGTTGTAGCAGAAATAAAGAGAAAGTCATTTCAGGGAGTCCATGACAGATCGCGCAGACCAATAAAGCTTTCCGAGTCATTTTGGTTTTTGATCGGTTGGGTTAAGTTTCGAGCAGGAGTGGAGATGAGCAGCATTCTTGATGCCAGAACCGCAAATTAGACAATTACTAGATGTCAAGATACCTATCTTGTGGAAGTGCTCAGCCAGGCAATCATTATCACGGCCTGTAGAGAGCCTGAAAAGGGCCACAGCTCCCGCTCGAGGTTTATTACAATTTTAGAATTTGCTGTTCAGTTTTGGTGGCCTGATATCTGAGAAAAGATTATCTGAGAAAAGAAATTTCTGTATTGGAAAGGGTTCAAAGAAGGGTGACTAGACTAGTAAAAGGGGACTTACATATTTAGATCACAATACCAGACTTAAAAGGCTTAATATGTATAACCTGGAGCAAAGGAGAGTCAGAGTGGATATGATTCAGTTGTTTAAATTTATCAAAATGAAAGATGAAAATTGATTAAATTTTTGCGCGGAAAGCAGGAAGAGGGGTCATTGTTTTAAGCTATTCAAATCTCAGGCTAACCTGGAAATGAGTAAAAATTACTACTTTAGTAGGATTGTGGGATAATGGATCTGCTTACCGAAAGAGGAGCAAGATAGTGGATAGCTTTAAGAGGGTCATTGATCTTCATGGGGGACTGATAAACTGCCTAGGAGCAGCCTAGCTGGGCCAGGAGCCTGTTGCTGGTCGCCACATTTGCATTTGATTGTTCGATCAAATGACGTGTATGTGATTGGATGCTAAAATGAGGATCCTTTATTAGCTTTTACCATATCTTTTTCCATATACTGATATCATTTTCAACTGTATTTTAAAAGTATGTGGTTCTTAAGGCTATCGCATCACTTCACTAGTATCGCTTTTTACCTATTTTGCGAAATTCGCTTTTTCGCCGTTAACTTGGCACCCTATTTCGTAGATAATCGGGGGTTTACGGTACCGAATATTTGGATAAAACTTGTTGAATACCATTTCTATTTAACTGTTGATTCAAAATGGAATTTTATGCAATCTAATACTAGAAAAGTTTTGTGATTTTTATTTCTTTTGTTTGTGAAATGTAAAGAGGGTTGCCAGGAAAGTTCGAGAACGAAACTTCCGACTTTTCCAGGTGGGCTCACAGAAAATTCCAGGTTATTGACATCAACCGAATTTTAATTATTTTAAAAATATTGTACGATTTCCAATTTTAAATAATTACCAAATCTTATTTAGTTAAGCAGTAATAATCTTTGATTTTCTTTGCAAGTTTACAACCTCCCCTTGTAAGTACACAATGCGAAACAAATTGAGTAAGAGAATATGAATATACAGTAAAACCTGAATAAAGAGTTTACTGGTTAAGTGGCCACTCCGCTTAAGTCGTCCTTTGCCTTTAGTCCCGACAAGGACTTATTCACAGTAAGGTAACATGATCCTCCTTTACTGGTTACCAAATTTAATTCTACACCGGTTACTACTCAAAAATTATTTTCTAAAACTCTTTTTCCTTATCGGATCTTAGAAAATAGTGTCGCTTAATAGAAATAGAAATAGTTAGTTACTTTGACTTGAAATCTCGTTCCTCGGTTCTGGTCATTCAAAGCAAACTTCTTGCTGTGACTCTGCCGAGAATACGAATCAAACTCCATCCAGCAAGACAGACAAAACCTAACACCTGGAGAAAGTTATTATTTGACATCCGTCCCCCCCCCCCCACAAGTACAACAAACAGAATTTAAAGCTTGATGTATGTTAGAAGAGATAGTTATTTCCCGTAAGAAACAACTTCATCAGTCAACATTGATGGATTCTTTTAATGTACCATAAGCACAATAAAATAAAAATTTTTTAAAGTAATGTTTAAGTTAGAGAAAATAAAACAAAGTAACTATGATTAGTATTTTTCCTCTTTTCAAAAATTTCACTTATTTATAGACATTGATTACATAAGCTACTGTTTTTCTCACAGAATTCTACTGCTATTTATGAAAATATTTCTAAGGCTTTTCTTTTTCTTAATTTCCCACTCCACATGAGTAGTCACTCCGCGTAAGTGGTCAAGAATTTTAGTTCCCTTGAGGGTCGACTTAACAAGGTTTTACTGTAATTTAAAATATAAATGTGATACATTTAACCTACCCATTTGAGAGGCTACCCTGGGACTATATATATATGACACAGTGCTTTAAAAGTGATTTTTTTTCAATTGCAAAGGATGCTATGATGGATTATTACTTGGAAAAATACAGTACAAATCTGCTTTTGCCATTGTAATGTTTTTTTAATTCTCAAAAGCTTTACGCTTCTTACAAAAAAAATTTCCCAGTTAAGAAATGGTGTACAGAATATTTCAGCAATCTGATGACCGTTGCAGTGTTGTCCTGCTTCTGTTGTAACTAATATTAATTAATCAATAAATAAAGTATTAAATAAAAAAAAAGCCATTCTAGAATAGAATATTATAAAAATAAATTACAAACATCAAAATGATTTAAATATTTGCAGTAAGTAGAAGGGTTGAAATCTGAAGCAAAGCAAAAGAAGTTTCCTAAACGGGTTTAACGTTGGCATGTTTCCAACATGGTAGAAAATTTACTTAAATCTGAGTTAAATTTCAAAAATACAATAAAAATGCTATGCAGCACAATTTCCAATTTTCGTGAACATGATTCTTACATCAGAACGAATTTAAATATTTTCAGACAAGTTTGAGGAAACTCACTTTACAGCACAACTGGTACACAGTAGCTGCATCCCTCATATGAAAGGAAAGAAATTCCCTCACCTATCCAGAAATTTCGGTGATTTGAGACTATTATTAACAATTCCATGTTTTCCCTCTTTTCCAGGTGTATAGCAACCCCTGTGTGAATGCACAACCATGTAACATCTTAATTAATCTACACTAGGTTCAATATTTTAAAAAAATTGGAATTCTTGGCTGCACATTGAAAAATTAGCAAATGGTTGACTAAACATATTTACGCTTGTTTTCCCTGGCAGTGGCGCAGTGTTACGGGGGAGGGGGGGGGGGGGTTAAAGCACACCTCAAAGGCAATGGTTTTAACATAAATGCAAATTCTAATACAGTAGTTTATGCAAATGAAAGGACTCTTTCGATCAAAAATCCCTTTTAGAAGAGTTTTTTTTTGATCAAAATATCACCTTCAGAAGGTATTTCTGATTTAAAAAAAAAACCAGAAGGTATTTTTGATCAAAAAAACCCATTCAGAAGATATTTTTGATTAAAAAAAACCCCTTCAGAAAGTATTCTTGATCAAAAGAAAAACCCTCCCAAAGGTATTTTTTGATCAAAAAAACCCTTTCAGAAGGTATTCTTGATTTAAAAAAACCTTCCAAAGGTATTTTTGATCAAAAAACCCCTTCAGAAGGTTTTTTCGATCAAAAACAAAACCTTCCCGAAGGTATTTTTGATCAAAAAAACCCTTCAGAAGGTATTCTTGATCAAAAACAAAACATTCCTGAAGGTATTTTTGATCATCCCCCCCCCAGAAGGTATTCTTGATCAAAAAAAAAAAAACATCCTTGATTAAAAAAAAATCCCCCAGAAGGTATTTTTGAACAAAAAACGCTCCAGAAGGTATTTTTGATCAAAACACCCACCTCTAGAAGTTATTTCTGGCTGTTCTAGTGTTTCTATATTGAAATGAGTGAATAATAGTAAGGTAAATGTAATTTGTCATATTTAGGAAAAGTTAAAATGGCCAAAAAATATAAGCCGTGATAATATGAGTTTGTATTTCATTCTACTACGTGAAAATTTTTTTCAAATTGAGTAACAAAATCGAATAACTTCCTATTCCTGCTACATATTACCTTCCACTCATTGTATAAAAATACGAGTTGCTTTACCAATTGTAGCGCATCAAATTTTGTTTATTATTCAGTTGCCGAATATTAGAGAACAAACAAGCACTAAAACCTTTTTCGAAAACTTCAGACATGTTCCAGGTTTTTGCGCGTGGATATTCATTTATTTATAGACAACAATCCACAATCTAAATTAAAAATATGGTTATCCCAAAGTATGCATTCACAAAGTTTTATACAAACTTGAGTTAAAAGAAAAGATCTTAAAAAACTTATAAGAATATAGCACTCCTTGATACTTGCTTCGCCCCTAAATGTCTTTCTAAAATTGAGCTGCAAAAAAGTTCTTTTTTACAAATTTCACAAGACTATGTTTTTCTTCAGTACATATCCTAAAATAACTTTTCTTACTCGGCCGATGAGAAAATAACATTTTACAATATTTAAAATAATAAGTTTTTTCGTTAATGTGAATCCTCAAATGAATTTTATTATTTGAACGATGAGGAAATGTCTTTTTACAACAAAGGCACAAACAAGGTTCTTCATTAGTGCCGTTTCAAACTCAAAATAACAGAAAATATCTTTTTACAATATTCATATGAGTATGGTTTTTCATTAGTGTGTATCCTCAAATGAGCCAATAAGAAGCAAAAGGATGTAAATGACAAAATTAAACATTTAGAGGTAACCAGCACAAATAGTAGGGGGACTTCGCTTCTGTTTTGCGGCAAGAGCTCTAGTACGTAGTCTGCTATACAGCATTCTCTTGATTATTTTTCTTTTTTTTAAAGAATGCCTACCTAGGATCTGAAATTTAAACGTGAGCTATTTGAAAGCATTAAATAGTCTACTTACATCCCTTTGCTTCTCACTGCCTGAAATGCGAGGTCATAGAAAAAACTTTTCTACTCACAATATTAGGTTTTTTCATTGGTGTGTTTCCTCAAATGTGTCCTCAAACTTGAACTATCAGAAAATGTCTTTTTACAAAACTCACAAGAATATGGTTTTTCATTCGTGTGTATCCTCAAATGTGTTTTCAAATTTGAACTAACAGAAAATGTCTTTTCACAATACTCACAAGAATATGGTTTTTCATTTGTGTGTATCCTCAAATGTGTTTTCAAACTGGAACTAACAGAAAATGTCTTTTTACAATACTCACAAGAATATGGTTTTTCATTTGTGTGTATCCTCAAATGTGTTCTCAAACTTGAACTATCAGAAAATGTCTTTTTACAAAACTCACAAGAATATGGTTTTTCATTCGTGTGTATCCTCAAATGTGTTTTCAAATTTGAACTAACAGAAAATGTCTTTTCACAATACTCACAAGAATATGGTTTTTCATTTGTGTGTATCCTCAAATGTGTTTTCAAACTGGAACTAACAGAAAATGTCTTTTTACAATACTCACAAGAATATGGTTTTTCATTTGTGTGCATCCTCAAATGTGTTATCAAACTTGAACTAACAGAAAATGTCTCTTTACAATACTCACAAGAATATGGTTTTTCATTTGTGTGCATCCTCAAATGAGTTTTCAAACTTGAACTAGTAGAAAATGCCTTTTTACAAAACTCACAAGAATATGGTTTTTCCTTTGTGTGTTTCCTCAAATGTGTTTTAAAACCTGAACTATAAGAAAATGTTCTGTCACAATACTCACAAGAATATGGTTTTTCATTTGTGTGCATCCTCAAATGTGTTATCAAACTTGAACTAACAGAAAATGCCTTTTTACAATACTCACAAGAATATGGTTTTTCATTTGTGTGTATCCTCAAATGTGTTTTCAAATATGAACTAAAAGAAAATGTCATTTTACAATACTCACAAGAATACGGTTTCTCATTTGTATGTTGCATCCTCAAATGCTTTTTCAAATCAGAACTCGTAGAAAAAACTTTTGGACAGTGCTCACAAGAATATGGTTTTTCTTTAGTGTGTATCCTCAAATGACTTTTCAAATTTGAACAATCAGAAAATGTCTTCCCACAACCCTCGCAATAATACTGTTTTTTATTTGTGTGTATCTTCAAATGCCGTTTCAATTCTGAATTAACAGAAAATGTGTTTTTACAATAGTCACAAGAATATAGTTTTTCCACAGCGTATATCCTCAAATCTCTCTTCAAATATTAACTTTGAGAAAACGCCTTTAGACTATATTCACAAGAATAAGATTCCTCTTTAGCATGAAACCTTAAATGTCTATTTAGTTCTGAAGAGTTGCTAAACCTTCTTTTTTTCTTTTGTTTTTTGTCACAAATACGATTTCAATTTGATGCACATACTCATTTTTTTAAACATAGCAAAGGAGAATGTGCAATAAACAAAAAATACTGTTTTCAAACTGTGGTCAAATAGACTTTTTTTTTTAACTTCCACTCCAAATCAGTTGCAGGTCCAGGGCAAACACAAGAATGGCTTTTCCGCAGCGTGTTAAAACCAGGACTTCTGAAAGCAACATTATAAGTGTCATCATTGTTGAAGACAAAATGCTTAATGATTATCCAATACAATTGAAACCAAGCTTGGAAAATCTTTGACAGTGTCTGGATCTAATGAATGGGTTTTATTGTCAAGTCAAAATTCCACTTTTGACATGGGTTTTTATGTAACTGTCAAAAACCCAAACTACTGTCCAAGACCTGTTTAAAATTAATACAGGCAACAAAATTACATAAGTTTTATAAATTCTGAGTTTATACAGTAAGAAAACCTTTTTACTTGTATTATATTTTTTTAAATGGTATACATTAAAAAAGTTCCAAACATAAGTTGGATTCAACAAGCTGCATGTCTGTAAAACAAAAGCGATAAAAGAAAGAGCTAGTATCACTACAATAAAATCTTTATATAGTGTGTTGGGATAAGTAGTACCTCTTTTTAGAACAGTTCGCTTTTGAAGCCTTACACTAAAGTTGAAGTATAAAGTTAAAACTTACTCCATCTGAAGATATAATTAGGCCACTAACCATGAATTTAAATTCAATGCAAAATTATCTAAACTAAAACGGAAAAAATATGTTACTTTGTACGTTAAGTATGACAAATTGATTAAACAATTAACTTTAATGTAAAAAAAACCATGGGGTGCCTTCCATTTACATTTTTGCAAGGACAACAAATGGAAGCTATTTAAAACAACTGATATGAAGCGCACTACGCTTTTTCTTGCATCAATCGGTCAATTACCTATCACACTGGACATCAGGAGTAAAAAAACAATGAAATTGAGAAACATGTAAAGCCTATATCTGGAAAATTTCAGCAAAAATCGAATAATATCTCTAGCTGCCCATTTGACTTTAAATTCTAAATATTCAGCCAGATTTTTCACCGAACTGGCGAAAATGGAATGACAATTTATTATTGTCTCTCATTTGAAACTACAAATGGTTGCAATGAGACTCTAGCATGGGCGTCGCGGCCGGGGGGGTCCAAGGGGTCCGGACCCCCCCCCCCCAATATTTGAGGACCGGACCCTCTCAATATTTGAAAATCGGACTTCCTCGATAATTGTCAAGATGAAATTCATTATTTTGGGGAAATTATTTTTGCTTTGAAGACTTTAAACAGTTGCATAATACATAATTTACCATGTTTAATTCATATCAAATAAAATGAAATGAACATCAAAAAAAAAAATGAACTAAAAAAAAACAAAATAGGTGATGTGTATAGTGAATGGAAAGTCGGAAAGTGACAAACCATTGCTCTGCTCTCTGCGCACACTAGCTTCAGTGGAGGATGCTAGAAAGGAGACACCTTCTCCCGAGTGCAATGTCAACCATACATAGTCGAGTCTCCAGCGTATATGGACACCCACCCCCCCTTTTTTTACGACTCTCGTGCTAATAAGTCAACAGAAGTCAAACGGGGATCTGAGTTTCTGCCCCTTTCAGTGGCGTATATATGATTTTATTTTGGAGGGAGCCCATGTAACTAAGATTAGCTCCCCCCTCCCATACACTTTTTTTTTTGTGACTTCAAAATTTTTTTTGGGGGGGGGGAGAGGGGGGGAGAGAGTAAGTGTCCTGATCTTCTCATTTTTTTTGTGGTGAGGCAAGGACTTCATACTGTCACCCAGTGGCGCAACCAAAAAAATAGTTTTAGGAGGGCACTGTTTAAAAAAAATTCTTGCTTTAAGTGAGTGGGGGGGAGGGTCTTCCCCGGAATTTTTTTGGAGTTGTAGTCCTAAGAACGCAGTTTTAGACGGTCTCTGTTGAAGGTATGGGGAGGAAAAATTCTTGGGCCTTTCTGAGGAAATTTTTGGAAATTGAAATCTTAAAAACGCCATTATAGGCTATATTTGTTGACGTTAGTGAAATGAAAAGAAATAGACTTTTTGAAGGTGTCCTCGACTGATTAAAAAAAAAAAGAAAAGAAATACTGCGAAATCCATCCCCCCTCAGCGCAATTTTTCGAAATTTAAGTTCTTAAAACGCAGTGGAGCTCTCCCCAAAAACTTTTGAAATTCAAGACCTAAAAAACGAAGTTTTAAGGAGATATTCAGTGATACTAGGTAGAGGAATTTATATGCTCTCCACCTTAAATTTTTCGAAATTGCAGTTTTTTCATTTTCAGATTTCATACGGGATCAGTCGGACACTCGCCCGAAACGTTTTCGTAATTGAAGTCTTAAAAGCGCGACTGTGGACCGCACTTGGTAACGTTAGGGGTTCGGGCCATTCTTCAAAATTGAAGCTCCATAAAAGCAATCTTAAACGACTTTGATGCTTTCAGAAAGCAAGGCGTTAGGTAATTGTTCCCTAAAAATTTTTCGCCTTTGAAGCCCTGAAAACGAGGATTGAGAAGCTGGTTTTAGTGGGTGGAGGGGGCTCACAAAGTGTAGCATTTTGAAGACTGACTTTCTTATTTTTAGAACGTATGGGGAAAAAGAAAAATGGGACAGGGGAGGGAGGGAGGGGTAAAAGAAATGGGAGGTGTTGGACTCAATTCCCTGATCAATAGTCTAAACTTTTGAATTTTTTTATTTTAAGGTTCATTTCAAAAGCAATTCAGACTTTTTCCAAACATTAGGCAATCTTTGGAAAGGAAGAGTTCGAGAATCTTCCCCTGAAAGGTAAAACGCAATTTCAGGTTATCTTTGGAGACGTTTAGAGGTAAAGAGCGGTTTTAGGGAGTTTTTTCCTCCGAAAATTTTCAAAACTGGAATCTTAAAGACACAATTTCAAACTATTTTTGGTAGTAACCTTAGTGAAAGGGTGCTGGTTTGTGGACCCCCCTCCAGAAATGTTTTGAAATTGATGTCCAAAAAACGCCTAAAGAAATGCATTTTTAGATCATGAATTTCCAATATTACTCCAACCGAACAACTGTAACTTATTTAAAATTTCTTGCAGGGGACGAGAGTTAAGGAGAGGAACATTTTGAAAACCATTCTTTTCAGACTGACTATAAAGAAAGTAAAAGAAAAAAAAACGGGATGGGGGTGAAAGAGAGGGGAACTTAATTTTTTAAGCGATAAGTTGCATCTGTTAAAAATATTTTAATTTAAAGTTTTATTTTTGATAGAATTGAGATTTTTTCCCCTACATTATTTGCTTTTCTTTTGTTAAAATAACTTTGCTTTCCTAAGACACGTTCTTTCTTGAGTGAAGGGTACGGGTCTTCTGACCCCTTCTGAACACCATTGCCTAGATCTTTCTAACGCAAGGTTACCAAACTTTAACGATTCGCTGTGCACCCTTTAAAGAATTAGAATTTTCTCATGACATCCTAGTCTAGTTTTACATACATATTATTCTTACCACTGACACTTCGTGGCCCCCATCACCTCTTCCTGGGGCACCCAGTTCGAAAACCTCAGATTTGATGGTTATAATTATTATCACTATCATATTTATTCATTTATTTTTATTTTATTTATTTATTTATTTATTTTTGTTGTCGCTAAAAGTTTGCAAATAATCTTCGAGCAATTAAAACCAAAGTAACTACTTTTCTTTAATTTTCTTTCCCAGATTTTGGAGGGGGCCCGGGCCCCCTCAGCCCCTCCCTTATATACGCCCTTTGCCCCTTTTTTTCTTATCTCGTTTCTCGGCGCTTCCAGGTTTCTGTTTCGAATTTTGCAGTGTTTGTTTCGCCGCTTCGATTCAATTTATAGTGACCCCGATGTTACCCGAAAAAATGAGACACCAGACCTCTTTGGCGGTTTTTTGCAGCTGGCAACAACACCCTGGCCAAAGGATGCACAAAAATTTAGAAGACCACTTAGCTGGTCAAAGGTTAAGTTTGGGGTAGAAAGGGAAAGGAGACGTGTCATGTGTTTGACATTATTCAACACGTGACTTCAAAGTACCTTACCGAAGCGCGGTTTCTCAAATGTGTTTGCGGCATCTCAAATTTGACTAAAAAAGCGTTACGTTACAAAAAAAAAAAAAAAAAGAGGAGGAGTCTAAAAAATAACGTGCAATTTCAAAAGCAAATCGTAAGCCAGCATAACGTTGGATACTGTGAAGTCACTTTCGATAGACCAACGAAAAAAGAAGCGCAAGATGACCAGAAAAAAGAAAAGACAGAAATAAAAGGACGTTCCGACAAAAATAAAGATAATTTCATGTGGTCTTTTGGTCTCCTTGAGAGTAGGGGACCTGAAGAGCGTTCCTATTTTGGTAAAAATACTTTTCTTTACATATTCGATTGCGGCTATATGGAGAGGTGGCTTGAAACGGGAAAATGTAGCAAACCTTCTACATCAAATGAACCTGAGCAATTTTTAACAACTGAATCATCATCAACATCCACGGAACCATCTTCAAAAAATCAAAAGACCGTGATAGGTAAGTATCATTCTGTTTAGTGTAATACATGCAGATGCTCCCCGATTTTATGCTATTCAGATGGGGTTACTTCTCGATTTTCCGAACGAAATTCCTAATTACCCACATCACTACATCTAATGAGAATATCTTTTTAATGCAATATTTCGCTAAAAACTACTCGAAATTTGAATTCTCGTCAGACAAAATTTTCTGGGAAAGAAAGTTTATGAAAGTTCACAGTGACCTCTTATTGAGTAGCCCCTGAATGCCTGCTAATCAGGTATGCTTTACAGTCAATATTTTGACATTATGAGTCCTATCGGAGCTATTGCGTTCAACTTTCTTTTTTTTTTTTTTTTTGAAATGTTTCAACTTTTATAAATTTTAATGGAATAAGTAATACTCCTTTTAGTAAATAATACTCCTTTTAGTTATTAAAGCTTCACAGAAAATTATCCATTAATAATCCTGCTTTACTGAACAAATTTTATTGAAATAACCCATTTTAAAACTTATAGTCACGTGTCAGAAAAAAGCAGTTCATTTCTCTATCTCTTTCCCATCGTCCGCTGATCAGAATTCAATTATACACCAAATGCTGTTTGTTCTCTGTGTAGGCCAGTACTTTTCAATCTGTGGGGCGTGCCTCTCAAGGCAGGCCTGTCACTTAAAGAGGATCAGGAGGGGCACTTTCCCTGCTGACTTTGAGAAATCAGAAATTAATGTATTTACATGGGCATGGTTTTTGCTGTTTTTTGTTTTCATATGCATTGAGTGTATGGATGATTCAACAAAAGAGCAAAATTTTGGTGCATTTGTTACAAAAAACCTGATAAAATTAAGAAAAAACTTTAAAAGGTAGCATTATTAAAATATGATATTATAAGAGCTTAATTATTTGTGTCTTATTTTATTTTTGTAGTTGTGTTTTTCGTAGGTTCGTGAATGTCATAACGGTGAATTATATACTTTAATATTTTAATTAAAAAACATCAAATTAAACTCCTTCGAATCCAACTTGTGTCAAGAACTTAGAGCTGCAGGGTTTATCACTATGCAATATGAAAATTTAATTATACAGTTGTCGCGGCTTGTATGAGTCACATTTTGTTCTAAACAGCTTTGATTCCATAAAGCGACTGATTCAATAAAGTTGGATTTCGTTTTTGAGGATTTCATTCATTAAGAACGGTTAATTCAATTGTCCACTGTTTCAAAATATTGAAAATTTGGTGCGGCTACTCTTGGTGTGCCGCCCTTCGTCGTGTAAATTTGAAAGAAGCTTCAGTGTGCTGAGAAAGCTGAAATTGTATCTAAGGTCGACTATGACACAAAAGCGGTTGAATCATGTTGCTTTATGCTAAGTTCACAAAAACATCTTGGACGAAATTGATCACAAAAAAAAAATAGCACGGATATTCGCATCCCATGTGCAGTCTAGAAAAAATGTATTTGTTAGTATTAAATTATTTTTCTTATTGTGCAGTTATGTAAATCAAGATGTACCCGTTTAAAAGTATTGTATTAAATGTAAACCCATTATATATATATATATATATATATATATATATATATATATATATATATACGAATTTTTCTTAATGCAACTTGAAAATGACAGAGTCAGAATGGTCCCCCCCAATAAATTTCAGCTGACGACGCCAATGGACTCTAGAGAAATAAATACGTAATGTACAGTTAGTTGAATGACCAAGGCAATTGCGAAATGGCCTTCAAATGTTTATGCAGCGTGCACATCACACATGCTCTGCCGCCCCTAGCTTGCCCTTCCTTTGTGTTGTTCACTGCTGTCAACTGCGTTCTTTGTTCTAGAGCGCTGTTTTTCTCTTCTAAAGTAGTCTATTTAGTTACAATAGTTTCAAACTGTTGAGTTATTACTTCAAATGGAAATGAAGATGCTGTTTTGACATATAAATAACTTGAAAGGAAAGAAAAAAAAAACATTTAGAAGTGAAGATTTTTTTCTACAACGTCAGAAATGAGGATTAAACCTGCAAATGTAGCACAGGCTGATGTGTCCGAAGGGGGGGGGGGGGCGGATACAAGGGGAGTCCACTCCCCTAAACAGTCGACAATTCTCTGTCCACATTGAGTATGGTAGTTTGTATTTGCCCCCGTCCTATAGATCACTGTCAATTGTTTTAAAGGCTGGTTTGAAAAATACGAGAATAATTAACTTGAATTCAGTCAGTTAAGATACAGTTAGATCAAGAAAAAAAACCCTTCAAGTTACTTTCAGCTTTTGTCCTATGTCTTTTCATCCGTACACTTCATTTGCATTGGAAAAAAGTGTTCTTTGCAAAATTGAAACACATGTGTCCAGTAATCTGCAAGTTTTGTGCAATAAAACATTGTTGTTATCCTTAATTTTTCCTTTAAAGAACTCTTTTGATCTTGACACAGTAAAGTAATGGTGGTTTAAGCACTCAGATGCTAGTAGGGAACTCACTATTACTGCTTAAATAAGGCACTTATTTTTTTTTCTGTTGATTTACAATATTTGAAGGCGTTTGAATCTTTTTTAATTGTTTATTTATGTAAGTTTCTAATTACAGTTCTTAAAATTTTTAAGAATGCTCTTCAGAAGTTACAGCTAGCAAAAGCTAGCAAGGCAAATGGAAAACGTCAGTTGAACATTTGTGGTGAAAACCTAACACCAGACCAAGAAGAAATGAAGCAATCTAAGCCGAGAGCTTAATGTGAGATCAAACATTTAACTGAAATGGAACAGACCTTAATTATAAAATGCTACCGATTAAGGGGTTTGTAGCTAGGACTGAAACAGAAACAGTCCCAGCAAAAAACATAGTTAAAGAGAGAGAGAGAGAGAGAGAGAGTTACCATTCTCTAGCCTGCAATAATGCTACATCAAACCACGACACTGAAGATGGCGAAACTTGGCAGTAAAACAGTGAGAATGCATCAGGAAGGCAGATGATGATTTGTTTCATTCATCCATTTAAAATATCTGCAAGTAAAACAATGGCATTAAAGAGGATTAAATAATTATGCATTAATAATAATTAATGCAAAGACAGACAGACAAACAAAAGCAGCAAATTGTTACATTAATTTGCTTTTGTTTTAGAATGCTTTTTTTTTTTCATTTTTCTATTTTAAATTAATAAAATTAAGGACTTATATCATGGCCCTGTGATGTGCTCACCCCCCCCCCCCCTTTTCTCAACATCTGGTCGATCTTGGAAGGTCGGTCAAGATTAACACAGAGTGCCATGGGCTGGGACACGACATGCACCTTGTTGGTGAAGATTCCCCATTGGGGATCAACTCATGCACCAGCGTTTGATTTAAATGTTGAAAGCAGTGGGTTTGTACAGACTTGTAGGAGCCTGTGGTCTAGACAGGGTTTGAAAACCTCATGATATTTTCCAAAATATCTGATATTTTGATATATACAGGATATTTTGATATGTGTCCGATATTTTCAATCAGCACAAACTAAAGTTTTCAAAATAGTAAAATGCAACCTTAAGTTACTCTCTCTTTTCTTATATTGCTATATTTAGACTTAAAATTAAGGTTTCTTTCATTATTTGTATTTAATATTTCATTTAACATCTTAATCAATTTTAATGGAGTTAATTTAGTATTAGCTGTTTTATTCATTTTTTCTTCTGTTAGTTAGTTTTAGTTATTTGATTCAGAAATAAAAAATATGTATTAGTCGGTGCACAGTCATAAGACATTTCCTTTTTTTTTTCTGATTAACATTTAATATTTAACTACGCACTTAAACTTGTAACATTATTAATAATTTTATGAATATAAATTTTTAAAAAAAGGAATCTTATATTGCTTTGTTATATTAATGATGATTAATGCATCATAAAAATATAGTACATAACTTTTTAATTATTTTTAATAATAATGAACAACTTGAACTTAAAAATGAACTTAAGTTACTACAATCAATATAATTTTTATATTGAAAATACTGTAGTTGAAAAAATAAACACCAAAAATAGCAAAATATCATGACATATAAAACATAAAAGCAATGCTGCCATCTGTACTTTAAATTCTTGCTGTAAAAATACATTTTTTAAAATACTAATCTATTGCTTTTAATGCGCATTTCTTTAAAACTTTGAACTTGTAATATTTTATGTTGGTTTCCTAAACCGCATCTCATGTAATATCATGTCTCACAGCAAAACATTCATTATTATAGATGAAATATTTAAATTGTTTAAAGTAAAAAAAATTGATTTAGATCAAGAAAACTAATTTTCTAATTCAAGTTATGGCGTTCAAAGTCAGTCATTTTCTCTAGATAATTTTACTTGAAATTAACCTGTCAGTATTTTTGTGCCTCCTTTTGGAAAATAAAATGAGTTCTGTATGAAGATAGAATCCTTTTTCATTTCATTGTTACATTGTGATGAAATAAATTGTTTTCAGCAACATCTAATGCGTCAACTTGATGAATATGTACCTCTGTAGCTGCTTCCGTAGGTAGGAAAGCACCGCCGTGTGTTTTAGTGTTACGGCATTCTGGCTTGAAGCGCTTGATTAGTGATTTTAGCCAAACTTTGAAATTAAGTCGTGCGCTTAGTATTCAACAAAGATATATATTGTAGATACTCATTTTGTTCAGAATTTTAATTCCTACAAGTAATCTGCCTATATGTATGACCATTGGAAGTGTTATTTTTGAGATATTGTTATATTACTGGAAAAAAAAAAACAGGTGTCTTTTGTCACTAATTTGGCCGTAGCAGCTAAAGCTCACTTAGTAGAAGGGGGAAAACTTAGTATGGTCATTGCAGACCCATACGGCATAGATCTCAAAGCATTTTCCAGCTTCCCACCAATTACTTCCATATTCCACCCTTTTTCACTCCCTAACCAACGGCCTAGTGGTGAAGTTTCAGATTTTTTAGTTTCCATGATAACCAACAGTTAAGGCAAAGTTACTTGTAAAGTCTATTGTTCGTTTTTAATTACTGTTTTTTTTTTCATTTTACTTTATTGCATTTAATTTTGTTATGCAAAACTACTGTACAACCTCAAGTAGTTTAAATCTCTTTTTACTGAATTCCAGCTCAATCAAGACATTTTTTAGAATTTTATGTTTTTCTACTTCTGTGTACAGAATACGAAATATTAAACTTTTTCGTAAGATAATGAAAATACTGTACATCCTGTTCTGTCTTCTGCCCGAACGTTTAAAAAACCTGTTATTTTCCAAAGAAAATATACCTTGTTTATTTGAGATTTGTGACGTGTTGGTTTGCAGAAAATAATTCAGCTACAGTAGTTTCCTCTGTACAATCTACACATATCGAGAAAATCAGATGTGACAGGACTTAGTCAAGATAATTTGAGTTATTTATTGACCAGTTAAAGAAAAAAGTTAAACATATTTATTTAAAATCTTGGAAGTATTTTTTTAATACCGTTAAGAGTTAAGAAATACTATTAAAGTTCAAAATTCATTTTTTATGTCCATTGTCTGTGGTGAAGAACAAATAAAAAAGTTTAAATTGTGAAAGTATTTAAATTAATTTTTTTAAAAACTTCTCAGAAATTTTTTAAAAAACCCAAAAGTGGGCTAAATAATGGGTTTTCTTAAATGGTTTTTTTACAAAAAAAAAACAAAAAAAAAAAAAAAAACAAAAAAAAACCATTGGGTCCAACCAGGCAGAACTAGATGAAAATAAACAGATTAATTGATAAATGAATCAAAATACATAAGTGAATACAAGAGTGAATGGACAAGAAAAATCAGTGAATGAATGAGTAGAAATATAAATGAATTGAATAAGAAATGAAAACATAAGTGATTTAATAAAAGATCGAGTGGGTAAAAGAAGTAAACAAATTCACTTTGTCCCATCCACATGTACTTGACTAATTGTACAAACTCTTTAATATTAACTAAATTAACACAGCATCATACATTAGAAGGTCTCAATTAATATTTCAAATGTTGAAAATAAGAACTTTATCATTTTATAGTAATAAAAATAATTTTTGACTTACAACAAACAATTACAATATGAGAATCAATTTTTTAAAATTGCCTGTACTTCCATGAGTTTTTTGGCGATATTTTTTTTCTGATTGAAATAGACTACATGTGCAACTACGTAGTTAAAAAATTACCATATAGGTGGTGCTAAACGCAGTTTAAATCATTCACTATTTCACTTTGTCCTATATTTCCCTACCTATCTTTAAATGAGTTAGTTAATGTGAATTCCAGAAAAATGTCACTTCACAAAAATCACGAGTATGGTGTTATGTCTTCACGGTGTGTTCTCAAACAGAAATTGAAAGATGATTTCCAAGAAAAAAAAATTTCCTTTACAATACTCACAATGTCACAAAAGTACTCAGAGTGGTCACTTTAGCGTGTTTCCTGAAATGCACTCTAAAGGATGAAGGAGCAAGAGTCGCAAGATTATGGTTCCACTTTGGTGTGCGTTTTCACATGTATATCCAAACTATTACTGTGAGAAAATGTCTTGTTACAGAACTCACAAGAATACGGTTTTTCCGTTGGTGTGAATTCTCAAATGTGTTTTCAAATTTGCACTTTGAAAAAATGCCTTAATACAATGCTCACAAGAATATGGTTTTTCATTAGTGTGCATCCTAAAATGTGTTTTCAAATTTGAACTCCGAGAAAATGTCTTTTTACAAAACTCACAAGAATGTGGTTTTTCATTTGTGTGTATCCTCAAATGTGTTTTCAAACTGGAACTAACAGAAAATGTCTTTTTACAATGCTCACAAGAATATGGTTTTTCATTCGTGTGTATCCTCAAATGTGTTTTCAAATTTGAACTAACAGAAAATGTCCTTTCACAATACTCACAAGAATATGGTTTTTCATTAGTGTGTATCCTCAAATGTGTCATCAAATTTGCCTTCTGAGAAAATCTCTTTTTACAACAATCACAACAATATGGTTTTTCATTAGTGTGTATCCTCAAATGTCTTTTCAAATTTGTACTCTCTGAAAATGTCTTTTTACAATACTCACAAGAAAGTAGGTTTTTTTGAGTGTGCATCTTTAAATCCCTTTTCAAATTTGATCTCCGAGAAATGGCTTTTGGACAGTACTCACAAGAAAATGGTTTTTCATTAGTGTGTATTTTCCAGTGAGTTATTGGTTCAGAATTCTTAGAAAATGTCTTTCACAAATTCACATCAAACATATGGTTTCTTTTTAGCGCACAATATTTCATGCATTTTTGAGTTCTAACTTACAGGAACTGACATTGCAAAATAATTTGAAGACTATCCCTTCACGTGAAATATAGCTTAAATGCAGATTCTAGTTAAGTTAAATTATATAACATAATAACGTCACTGCAAAAACGATATATATTAAAACTTGTAAAGTTGACCACCTTTGTAAGTACACCACCTGTCGAAGTTGTCAGGTAGAGAAATACTTCTTTATCATACACATAAATCTCCGTAAGTTGACCACCGCTCTAAGTTGAGCACAAAACTTTGGCAACACAAGTGGTCAACTGACACAAGTTTACACTGCACGCTTTTTCTTTTGTTCAGTTCAGCCCGTAAATCATCAAATTTTAAATTTACCAGAGCAGTTTTGTAATCCACAATATGTATTCAGAAAAAGTGCATCACATTTCTTTTTTTTAAGCAGTGCCTTCAGAGAGCAATTACAAAATTATGGATTTTTCTTAACAATAGAATGAAAACATCGATTGTCAAAGGTATGTGTCTTTCAATGCCTCTTCCTACATTCCCAGTGGCAAGTTTTCATAAAAGCATAGAAAGAAGGCTTTCGTAGCCTGCATTTTTAAGTACCCCATGTAAAAGGCGTTTACACATAGTCTGTGCTTAACGCATGTACTCTTAAATTCCAAATTTTTAAAAATTCTCGACTGCTATTACAAAATATCATTATTTTAAAAGTTTGAAAATCACTTGCATCAAAACGGAATCTCCCGATGTCTGCAATGTGACGTCCAGTTTCAAAGAGCTGGAATCAGCGTATACCAGTACCTACAGATAAAAAAGAAATCAGCTGAAATTATTAAATAGTAATTAACAAAAGAAAAACAAATTCTTATAAAATTGTCAAATACCATTCATAATCAAGACACACTCATTATTTTGCCGAGTAGCAGGGCTGGTTTACTAGGGTATAAGTCATTAAATGAGTCACAAGAGATAATAAAATGTAAAGAAATTTGAATTTTGAGATCCTGCATTCTCAAATTATATTTTTTTCCAATCACGAATTGCGATGGAACCCCACTCGTTAGGTTTATTGTTTCTACTAATTGCTTTTAACGCAACCATCATTTGAATTCACATCAAAATTCATGCGCAAAAATCGCTTCCATACAAACCAGAAACAGCAAACTCTCTTTTTCTACTCAACTTAAGGCAATCCCTGTTGGGGTAAACAAAGACATTATCTTTACACTTTACTAAGGCAGATAGCTCAGTGATTTAAGCGATTATTCTGAATGATTCTGTTTGTAAAAATAGGATTTTAGCAGTACTGCTTGAAATCAAGTTTGAGCTCCCGTAAGGAAACGGTAATTTTTCAAAAAATTGAGAAATATAAAAGCTTTGGGAAGAAATATTTAATTAAAAAATGACATCCCCAGCGGGGCGTGTAAGGGTAAAAGATTCGTGCCCACAATCGGAATTTTGACAAGCCCCGGGCATGTGGGGCAGTATAATTTTCGAGCCCTGATGCTATTAAAAAATATTTTTGCTTAACATGACCAATGTTTTTTTCATAAAGCCCTTACATATATCTATCTCTATAAAAGGTTTCATCTCATTCCACCCACTTTAATTTTTTGAACTTAACTCAAAATGACCCATATATATATATTTATGAGAATGACCAATGGATGTTTATTTGTGTGTATCTTCAATTCAGCTCACAAACACAGTGGAGGCATCTGGCTACTTTTTAGCAATCCGAGCCGTGGAGTCAGAGTCAGAATAATTTGGGGATGAAGGATTCAAAGACTTTAAACTTACAGGAGTACGAGTCGGCCATTTTCCTTCTGACTCGGCATTTGAGAAGTTGGTAATTTTCCATTTTCCTGACTAGTACAATTGGCAACATACAAATACAAATGTGACAACCAGCAACAGGCTCTGCGCCCAGCTAGGCAGGTCCTAGTCAGTGTACGAGTCTCCAATGAAGATCGATGGGCCTCTTAAAGCTATCTTCCTCCTTGCTCCAGTGGCGTATATATGTTTTTATTTCGGAGGGGGCTGTTGTAATCAAGATTAGCTCCTATCAATCTTCTTTTTTTCTTTTTTTGTAATTTCAATTTGGAAGAGGAGGAGTGGGGCTGGGGGATTAGCAACAGTGCACTGATCTTCTCATTTTATCCGAGGTGAGGCAAGGACATATTGCCACCCAGTGGCGCAACCAAAAAATTGTTTTTGGAAAGCACTCCTAAAAAATTCTCTCGTGTGATGGGGAGGGGGGAGTGTCCTGGGGTTCCTTCCTTTGGAACTGTAGTCCTAAGAACGCAATTTTAGATGGTCTCTGGTGATGCTATGCGGTGGGAAAATTTGGGACGGGGGTGGAGTGGTTTAATGACTGAAATTTTTAGAAATTGAAGGCTTAAAAATGCCATTATAGCATGGGCATCCATATGCAAAATTGTAAGGAGGGGGGGCTTCGATAGTTTATCCATGGTTTAGCATTGTATTTTCCCCATGAAAACCAATTTCAGGACAGATAAGTGTCAGTAAAATTTGAAATTTTTAATAACTTATATTCATTAATGGCTGGAGAAAAAATATTTTTACATTTTTGCAAAGAAAAAAGAATTAAAAACAAAGAAGTTCTGATTTCTAAAAGAGGGCTCGAGCCCTCCACCCCCTACATGAGCGCCCTTGCATTATAGGCTAAACAGGTACCGACTAACTAAAAGTGAGCCCCCCCCCCCCCAAGGCTCTAAACTATACTCAGAGTCTAAAAAACCAACTAAATAGCTTCTATGTTGTAATTGTGACAAATGGGCACATGACCGATGTGCTAAGTTTGATAAATTAGGTGCTTGTGAAAATTTTAATTCGGAAAATGATATAATGATAGTTTATTAGAGTAAGTCATTAATAAAGTAAATTTGTAAAGTCAAAAAGTTTTGGATTTTTAACGTGGTTAAGAAAATTTAACGGAATAAACCAGAAAATGAGTAAAATTCATTTCATTACTAAAATATATATATATATATCTCATGTAACAACTAACCCCATATACTGTAACAACATGCCCCGTGGTGGGGTAAGTTGTTACAATCTACATCTATTCAAAAAACTTGAAATATTTTGGAGTAGTGGCTTCTAATCATTTTTGAAAAATATGTTATGAAAGTTAAACAATTTATATGTATTTTAAAGTTTCACGCATGTAAATAATTGAAATAGTTTTTAAAAAATATTGAAAAAAATTGCCGGTCTCCCCTACCTAAAATTAACCACAGTAAATAAAAGAATATAAACTTTTAAAAACAAGGATTCAAAGAATTCAACATTCCCCAAAAATGATTAGGAAACCGATTGAAACATTACCTATACATACAATAAAATAAGATGTTTGTGTGTGTGTGTGTGGCGCGCATCCTGGGAAAACAGTAAGGCCTAGAAAGATGAAATTTGGTATACATGTGTACTTTTTGCTGAAGTTGTGCACCTCGGGCTTTGATTTTTTAATATTTTAATTAGAAAAAAAGTTATTTAATGTTTTATGTGATTTTTAGCACTTTTTAGTACTTTTAACATCACAGACCCCGAACCAATCGCGCCAGACAAATATTTTTGGTACTATAGTATCGGAAATTTAATTTTAAATATGATGAACAAAAAAATTTTGAAGATAGAGCAATTTTTGTATTTTTTATGAATTTTTGAAAAACCTTTAATTTGCTTGTTTTTCTGGGTTTTATTTTTTTCTAATATCATCCTGCGAGAAGTATCAAAGCCTCATTTCTGAAATTTAAGTTGGTAATAGTAAAAACATTTCGCCCTCTTCAGAAGAAAAAAGTTCTTAAAAATACGCAATAGTTTTTTTTTTACAATTTTTTTAATGCTGAACACATCATGTCCTTTCACGCATCAGTCGAAAAAAGCGTTCTTCAATCTTTTATGCCTGTGACGTCACTACTTGGGTTTCGATTCGATATTTACGATGGAATCTTAATCACAAGCAATGTTAATTTTTTTTTTTTTTTTTACTATATAGCTTACTTCTACATTTTATGACGCGATGACCACGTGTTTTTTCGGCAGCGCTTGCTTTTTTTCTTTCTTTTTTTGTTTTATTTAGGGATTGCATTTATTTCTTTTTCCATCCCCCCCCCCCCAAGCTGGACCTTTCGCTGCATCTATATTACGTTACATTTCACAGTTGTGCGCATTAATTCAATAAAAACAGCGAGATTTTTTTTTATCTTTGTCAAACGCTACTTTTTGCACACTAAGGGGAATTTGAGCTTTTTTTTTTTTGCTCTACTTAAATAAAAAAAAGCGGTTTTTTGAGTGTTCTTTGTTTTTATTAGGAAATGGGTGAGGAGGTCAAAATAAATAGAGATGGATAAGAAAATGTAGAGATAGATTGTAAAGGTAGATAGCCGCCAAAGGCGGCAATCTTGGCGTAAAAATGTGAATGGCACAAAAAAAAAAGATAGAGATGGATTGATTAATACTGCTGCCAAATTTATTTAAACAACCGCCGAAGGCGGCAAACTTGAAGTAAAAAGGTAAATGACAAGTTAGCCAAACAGCCGCCGTAGGTGGCTGCTTGCACATTGGATGTCAATGCCCCCCTCCCTCCCCCACATACACCATGACTTTGAAAAACAATGTTTTCACATAAAAGTGGAAGTGCTTTTTGTTATTTTTCGACAAAATTTGCATAAAGAGTACGTGTGTTTGTGTCTCCCCTCCCCCTCCTTTAAAAATATTCCAAACGATGAAACTGGAGACAGATTTAGAAAATATTTTATTCAAATTATTAATGATATAGATAGATATAGATTGATTGACACCGCCACGAAATTTATTTAAGCAGCTGCCGAAGGCGGCAACATTGGCGTAAAAAAACGAATGATAATACTGATTTATAGAGAAAAACATTGATTAATGTTGACGCTAAATTGTTTAAGCAGCCGCCGAAGGCGGCACCCCTGGCGTAAAAAGGCGGACCAGCTGGTGGCCGCAGGTGGCTAGTTCAAAATAAATATTTTGACCAGTTTGGAACATGAAATATCCTGAGAATTTCAACTCAGCTCAGAACAAAAATTTAAACACATTATACATTAAAACAAATGAACAAAAATTAATTAAAGAGGCAATAATAACTTTGCAGAAAAATTCTCAAAGTTTAAAAGCAGGAAACAATCAAGAAAACATTAAAAGACATCCCAAAAATCGGAAAAACATAAGAATAGCTTGTAAGAAATACAGAATGAAAGCAGAATCATTGAATATCTCCAATTCTTCAATTTCATGTGAAAATCCTTCCAAAACCAAGATCTACAGTCTACGGGGGAAAACAGTTCTGAATTTTTTTAAAACTTGGACTGAAATTAAAAGATTGGTTGAACCTCAAACAACATCAAATCATGATGTCTTGTTTCGTTGCTGTCATAACTTATAAATAAAGCGAGTTTTCAAAAATCGGAATTAAAAATCCACATAACCACCTAGACGCCCTCTAACAAAGTAACTTTAAAAAAATTTAAAAAATAACAATAATGAATATAAAGAATTAAACAAATGAGTTTAAGATATAGGTAAAAATATTAAAGCAGCTGATAACAAACAGCAATCTCTCGTTTTAAGAAAAAGGTTCATTATTCCATGAAGGGGGGTCAGCAATCCAGTAGGAAGTGAAGGGCCCAAAATATCCGGGCCTGGTGTCACCATTAATAGAAAACCCAAAAAAATAAGACACACATAAAACTTTTGCAATAATTATTTCTGAAAAGATGAAATACTCACGAAGCAAGGAGACAGTTGAGAAAAGTTCAGCGGACTATTGTTCTCTGCCAATATTCGTAGGATAAACTTCAGGACACAAACTACCGAATATTCCGTACTGAATACAAAGAGGGTCCGACACTTAGGATACTAAAAAAGAAAGGATTGACCCAAAAGAGCGCAAAATTAAGCACAATAGCAAAAATAGGATGCTTAACGAGATAAGACGCCAGCAAGCATGAATCGCGATGTCAACAATGGCAATTGGTCACAGTTAAGTTTCATTCCAGTTCAATATCTGACGACCGCCTCCACGCTCGCTATGGAGATGATCATGAAATAGTTTCTCCTCTTCAATCATCACTGGCCCTATTCTCGGTTTCGCAACGGTCCTTTTAAGGGGTCTAAGGACCCTTAACGTTCAAAATGCTCGATTTTCTGGAAAAAATATATGTTATGGCTAATTTAATTCTAAACAATTTGGTACCTTATTTATTATTATACGGCAAAAAACTTTTCAAGTTATCGAAAAAATGCGTATACTTTCCCCATAGAGATTTATGTTAACAGCATCTGTTGAAGCCTCTTTTTCTCAGGTTTCTCGTTTTGCGCGCATGATATCTCAGAGAGTTTCTTATATATTTCCGTAAAACTTTTTGTGCATGCTTGTCTGGTTTAGTTTTATGATCTGAAGCTAAATTTTTTTTATTTTTTAAAAATTATTTATTTTTGAAATTTTTTAAGTTAATATCAAAATTTTACAAAATTTTGGGGAAAAATATTTTTTTATTTTAATATTAACTTTTAATTTAAACTAAAATTTAGGTTCAGATCATAAAAATAAACCAGACAAACATGCATGAAAAGTTTTACGGAAATATATTAGAAACTTTCTAAGATATCATGCGAGCAAAACGAGAAACCGGCACTTGAAAAAAAGAGGTTTAAACAACTGCTGTAAACATAAATCTCTATGGGGAAAGTTTATGCATTTTCACGATAACTTGAAAAGTTTTTTACGTATGGTAATAAATAAGGTATCAAATTGTTCAGAATTAAGTTATGCATAACATATATTTTTTCCAGAAAATTGAAAATTTTGAAGGTTAAGGATCCTTAGACCCCTTAACTTTTCGTTTGCGGTATTTTCTGTGCGTCAAAAAAAGTAACTTTAATTGCATTCTTACGGAAAATAATTTCCTGAACACAAATATGAGCACCAAAACTTTATACCGAAAGGTTGGTCGATTTTCTTTTTTTGCCTTAAGTCTAACTGTAAAATTATGGAGGGCACCTTTATCGCCAGTTTGGCATGCTCCAAACATAAGATGATCTCGAGAAAAGTTCCATTAAAACTGAAAAAAAACAGGACTTGATTACCACATAGGTCAACTAGGCCTGACCCCCCTCCCCCTTTAAGGGGCCTTTTTTTTTTTTTTTTACCTTATGCGTAGCATTAAAATATATATATATTTTTTGAAAATAATAAAAATTCCTCTTTGAAATGTTTAAAATTATATTGTGTTCACAAAAGGTGACAAAATATAGACAGCGGCCTCCAAAGCAATTTGAGCCTTGTACCTCACTTTTGGTTAGTCTGGCGGTGCACTACTTTAGTGCTCAACTTAAACAGGTGGTCATCTTATAGAGGTTGAATTATATGACATAGATCTAAGTCTGTGCCTGAACATATCGGTCAACTTAACAGGTTCTGTATGTGGTGAGCCTGATCAACTTTCGGGGTAGAAGAGCCTAGTTGTATAGCAAAAGCTCTATGCATGGTAGATTTCACACCATTTGCTGCTAAAGTATGTTAAAAATTGCATTTTTAAAATTTCCTACCTAAAATAATCGGCTTGTATCTACAGAGAGAATGGTTTTCTGGAGTTAATGTTTTTCCTCGTTTGCAGAATGTTGTTATGTTTGAAAGGCAGGCAACTAGCATCTTGATAGCTAGAGTAGTTGCTGAATTATCCCAGTTGCAAATCCAGTCAAAAAAAAATTGTCAATTTTGTCCCAATTTTACAAAACAATATCACAAAAGCAATGTCCACTTTTATTTGATATTTCTTTATATCATTGAAAGAGCATACTTTTATTAATTCAAAATCGTTTCATTTTTGAGACACACCTGGTAAAATAGGAAATCGTAGTCCGAAAACATGTTCGTCGTTCCATGTGAAATCAATGAAGAATATTAAACTTATTAATTCATGTCAAGCAATTCTAATGAAATTGATGGGATCTGCTGCACCTGGGTTTTGATAGGGGGAAATTTTTTTTTTTTAGATATTTTTGACCTTTGGCTTTTGTGCGAGCACCCCTCGAAAAACTCGAGAAATGGTAAAAAGTGACGTTCTGACACACTTAAAAAAAAAAAAAAAAATCTGAACTCATATGAGAGCTAATTATTTTTACTAGGCAAGATTTTAAAACTCTTGGAATAAGATTTAAAATAATGCGTTACTTTGCAAGGTTAAGCAATACTAATATTTCCAAGGTCACATAAAGCATTTTTTTGACATTTTCAAAAAAAAAGGGGGGGGGGACAATGTAGTGTAAAATTTTAGAATGGGATTGTAAAGGGTTCGTTCCAAGAAGTAATAATGAAACTTTAAGAAAGAGATGAACATATATTTTTAAACATTGCAATTTTTCATGCCATGTAATCGTTAATAACAGTACTTGAAAATATAATTCACAACAAGGCCTTAGCCAGCTGGTGGGGGAGAGCGGTCAAATGGCCTGAGCCCCCCTTCTCCCGAAGTTTTTTAAGTTCCAACTGCTGGAAAAATTCGCCAAAAATTACCTTTTTCAAATTTCAACTCTGAAACATTCAAGTTGTCCCCCCCCCTCCACCAAAAAAAAATTACGAAAGATCATTTAAACTTTCATTTTGAGGGCTTCAACCCCGAAAAAATTTCCGGTGGAGCGCCCCCGAAAATTTTCGAAGAGTGGCCACCAAACCCCTCTTACATTACCGAAGCTCCCCACTACCAGCACCGAAGATCTTCTAAAATTTGTGATTTAAAAGCTAACTTCAAGAACTTTACAGCCACCCCCCCCCCCTCCCTTCTTGCCAACATCATTAAAGATTGCATGAAATACACCGCCAGCCCAGTCAATGTAGTCGAGGACTGCAGTTTCGTGCTTATTAGAACTCAATACTATAACTTACTATACATACCATGCCAGCCTTCAATCTTCGAGTTGAACCGAACCATTGCTTCGGTCACTCGCCTGGTCAGTGCTAATTCTATATTAGCTACCAGTTTGTTTGGCACTCTTGGCTTCCTTAAGAGGTTTTCCACCTCCAGTTCAGTCACATCCTACGCAGAGCTGATGAGTGCTAATAAGCACGAAATTGCCGTCCTCGGCTGGAATTGATTGGGCTGGCAGTGTATTTCATGTATTTCTGCCTTAGCCCTGGCTATAGGGCAGTAACTTACTGAATATATCATTAAAGATTATCCTTGATTGATTCATTTCGAAAAGTTACCCTTACATCATTGAAAGTCAACCAAAATTACGTTTTTTGAGCTTGAATTGGGAAAGATTGCTGGTACGCTTAACGTTAGCAAATATGGTCTGCAATCGTGTTTTAAAGATTTCAATTTCAAAAAATTTCGGGGATTAACTCTAAATCTGTCTTCTCCCTAACATTTCTAAAGATCGTCTAAAACTGCCTTTTTGCAACTATAATTTTGAAAATTTTCGGGGGAGTGACCCCCGAACCCCCGTTTTCATAGCATAACAGCTAATAATCAACCATTGAATTTTATGAGATTCAATTTCATACAATGTCCAGGGGGACGCCCCTCTCCCTTTACATTATCAAAAATTGCCTAAAATTCATTTTTAAAATTACAAATTAAGAAAATTTCTGGGGTTGAGCCTTTGAATTTCATCCTCGCATCACCAAAACTTTTCTGAAACTGCACTTTTAGAGTTACTATATAAAAAAAAATATTCGTTAGTGAGCTCCTAAATCGTCTTCTATTAACATAATTAGGGGATATAACAATTGCAGTTTTAAAATTGCAATTTTTAAAAATGGGCGGGGGAGCACCCTTAAACCTCTTCTTCCCCAACATTACGATAGATCGTCAAGAATGCGTTTATAAAACCACAAATCATTAAACTTTCTGGGGGAGGAGCGTATTTCAAACGCATGTGATGGGGGAAAAATCTAAGCCTTTGATTTGATACATCTCCTTACTTTTTTGAGCTCGGAATTGCTATGTGGGATAAAAACACAATTGATCCAAAAGAAAGTTTCAACCCTTTTGACAAGACCAAAAAGAGTCTAAAATTGCGATTTCGGACCCTTAATTTTGGAGAACTTTCGGGTCAAGAGTCCTCGATTCCTCCTATTAATGGGGATGGTCGAGTGAGGACCTTGTCAGAACGTAGGACACTTGGACATGGAATGAATCAAAAGTGTATACACACTTGAACTGTGATATACTGTCTTTTTGCGACTATCCCAAGAATATAGTTTTTCGTTCGTACGTATCGTCAAATGCAGGATGGTTTAGGACAGGACAGGTGGTTTTTACCATCCATAAGTATGCAAAAGCTAAAGGGGTGTTCTGACCAATTTGTAGGTACTTACGCCAATTTTCCAAATGTATCAATATAAATGAGGTTTAATTAATGAGTATTTGATAATATTTTTCTCCAAAATGTTCATTTAAAAATATTTTACTTAAAAAAATTGCCAATAACTGTATTACATAAAATCTTCCTTATGTAACAGTTGGTAGAGTTATGAAAGTAAATTCGCAACACTACCTAGACAACTAATTTCAGTTCCATTTATAAGGAATGATTAACCAAAGGAATATTATTAAATGTGCAGTATTAAAGTGCAAAAAAAAAAAAAAGCTTAGTTTTTAATGTTTTTGCAACTAAGTTTTACATGATGCCTTGACGAAAACTATTTTTTAAAGAATAGATTATAGAACAATAAATTGATGATTCAATATATGCACTTATATTTTAAAATTTGAGCAGCTTCGTTTTTTAGTTTATATTTTTAACACAACTGTAACAAAAAAAAATGCAATATATTGAATTAAAGTTAATTATTGCACTATATTTCGAACACTTTCTTTGGCTTTGATGTGTGCATCACTTCCTTTCACACCAATTTAATGTTCTTCTCCCATGATTAACATTTTTTATGTGATTTAATAGTTAACTCTCTTACTATCACCAACAGTGCCAAATTAAAACCAGATTTTTTTAAAAAGAAGAAAAAAAAAATCACCAAATTTGTCGCCAAGTTGTCGACAAAACTTGGCGACCAAAATACTGGCGATATATAGCCAAGTATCCGCCAAATTATAACACCACTTGAGTTTGCATCGAAATTAACAATGACTTCCCCCCAAAAAGGGGCAAAAGACCCTTTTAGAAACTCACTAATGCAACCAAATGGAGAGGTGCACAACTACACTCCACTAGGAGTCTACGCACGAAATTTCAACTTTGTAGGAGATACTGTTCTTGAGTTATGTGACATACATACAGACTTCACGAGATAACTCTCCGTAATTTACTCGGGAATCGTAATAATGGATATTTCGGGCGTCCATATGTTCTTGTGTATATATGCCCGTGTGGTCGGGTCGAAAAAAAACTCAACATTCATTCGGGGGTGAGCAAAATGGAAATTGAGGTGCATTTTTGAGCTACATTTTTTTCGCAAACACAATACTTCCTTTTTTGTGAAAGGAAGAAAATAAAAAAAATTCTAGAAAAAAAAATAGAACCAACTTTTAAATTGCTCTTAAAAGTTAATTTAATTTTTTTCATTAAACACCATCGATAATACTTTTAAACATAATTTTTGAAGTTGGCGCAAAAACAAAAAGTAAAATCCAGTGTAACCACGCTTCGTTCATAATTTTTTAAGAAAATCATCCAAAATTAGAAACGAAACATTTACATTGTTACTCAAATATGCTGTCATCAATGCATAATGTATGTGATAGTGAAGAAACTATGCCTGGTAAAATTTATAGTTGTAGTTGAGCTACAGCTGTGAATGATCTTATCTATCGTTTTCGCGCCAACTTCAAAAATTATGTTTAAAAGTATTATCGATGGTGTTTAAACAATAACATTATTTTTCACTTTTTAGAGCAATTTTGAAGGCGGTTCTTTTTTATTTCTCAAAATTTTTTTATTTCATTCTTTTTAGTGTAAATGTAGATATTTCAGTAAAAGTAAGAAGTTACCATCACAAAAATTTACCTTATTTTTTTCATAAAAATGCTCCATACTAAAAAAAAACTATAAGCACAAATCAAACTTTAAGCGACTGGCACTAAAAATTTATTTTTGTTCCTCTCTGGAATTCATTTGTGTGCTAATTTAATTATAACCATTTAAATATCCCCAACTAATTTGCATTTCACAGTTTACCAGTTGCTTGTGATGCAATCCTGTATAGTTGAGGCAAACATAACCTAGTAGTATTGTGAAGGCTAAGCAGATCCTGATCACTGCATCACCTCCCTTCCAGATTAGCTTTACCACCACTATGGAGCAATGACACTGAAGAAATTTGATGCTTGCTTCAGAGAAGCCTTTATTCAAAATTATGATTACAATTACTATTAATGTTACTGTTTTATGGCACCAAACTTTTATAACAATGGGTTTCATATCATTTTAACTTAATAGGGAAATTTGCATAAATTTTACCGTTTTTTGCCCATAACTTTCTTCTAAAGAACAAATATGGTCATACAAAGTAATGGGACCTAAGTTAAGCCATCCCCTGTCCATTAAAAAAAGAATCATCAAAATCGGTTCACTAGGTGAGACGCTGTGAGTGGACAAAGAAAAAAAAACATACATACAGTATGAACTGATAACCGGCTCCTTTTTGAAGTCGGTTAAAAATCCCTCATGCCTATAAATTGAAAATTTTAATGAAGAATTCACTTCTACCCAACCATTAAAATCAGCTATGTAAATAAGTTGTTACATATAAATTAAAACTTGAATGTTCGCATTGAATAAACATTCAAGAAAGGAAAACATAATTTTAATCGATCTTTTTTTTATATCTTCTCACAAAATATAGTTACTCAAAAAATGTAGTTTTGGACAAAGGATTACAAACAGGACGGTAAAAACCTTGTCAACCCTGATTTCATTTGCACAAAAGCATTAAATATAGGGAAATTTGGATACAATTATCAAAAACAAGCAAACAGACAAAATTTAAAAAAAACCCATGCATACAAATCGAAAATTTTAATCAAGAATTCAGCTTCAATGTAACTCGATTAAAATCAGCTGCATAAATAGATTGAATGCTCAACACGGAATAAATCTTCAATACAAAACATTATTTTGATACATTTTATTCTGTTTTTGATAGTTTCTCATAAAATACAATTTCTATTAAAAATATAGTTTTAAACACTTTTGGACGCATGGGTTTTGGACCAGAGTTATTACCCTGGTGTCCAAAACCTTGCCAACCTGTTTAAATGCGTCACTAAATGAGAATCATGAACAAAAGTCTTCTGACACCACAGGAGTATGAATGCTTTTGTGTACCGCACGCTCTTGAATGCCAATTCCAATTTAAACAATCAGAATGTGTAACTTTACCAACACACACAAGAATACGGTTTTGCGTTAGGGTTCATGCATATTTGCATAAAGCTTACAAACGCAGTTTCTGTGTAAATTTCATCTAGTGCGATTTTACAGGTTCTGCAATACAATTTGGGTTCACAGAATTTCATTAGCAGGGGAATGTGGGGCAAAGTGAAATAATTAAGATGACTGAGCTCTTCCAAAATGAACAAATTGGAAATTTGTTTTGAAAATTATTGTACACAAAGAGAGAACATTCTAATTTATAATTTAACTTCTACTGAAACTGTTTTTTTTTTTTTTTTTTTTGTGCCGTCAATGAAAATTAGAAATTTTTCGCTTCTTTTTTTTAAAGGGCAAAGTGAAAAAAAAAGAAAAAAAGGTTGATTAAAATGAATTAGTAAATAAAAGGTTGAATGGGAATAAATGAAAAGATAATGGACAATTAATTAATATTTAGCAGCAAGTTATCACCTCTAAGCCAAGGCTAAGGCAGAACTAGATGAAAATAAATACATTAATTAATAAATGAAGAAAAATACATGAGTGAGTAAAAGAGTGAATGGACAAGAAAATCAGTGAATGAATTAGTAGAATAGCGAAATGAAGGAATATAAATGAATCAATTAATAAATGCAAACATAAGTGATTCAGTAAAGGATTGAGTGGGTAAACAAAATAAACTATTTCACTGTGCCGCCTCCGCATGTACTTGACTAATTGTGCAAAATGTTTAAAATACAAACAAATTTAATATTAACTAAATTAAGAAAGCATCATACATTAGAAGGTCCCAATTTATATTTCAAATGTTGAAAATAAGAACATCCTCATTTTATACTAATAAAAATATTTTCTGACTTACAACAAACAATCAAAATACGAGAATAAACATTTTAAAATTGCCTGTACTTTCATGAGCTTTAATCTTTGGCGATATTTCTTTCCTGATTGGAATAGACTACATAAGCAACTACCAGGGTTGGTATAAAAGCTACCAGGTTTTTTTTTTTTTTTTTTTTTTTCAAAAAAACCCAAAAATCCCGCTTTTTTTTGGTTTAAACCAAGTTTCTTTGGTTTAAACCGGGTGAACTTAGTTGAAACACTATTTATAAGAAAAACAATTTTATTTCAGGAAAACCATGAAGATTTTATGAATTAAATGTTAATGAATGTTTAATATTTTTATGTGTAACTACAATTTCTTTGTAATTAATTAAATAACGAAGAGTAAAATCTTGTAATTTCATTTCCTCATACTTAGAGATTTCTTTTGGGAATATTGTTTTAACTATTAGAAAAAATACAACAAGTAATTGGGTCTTGGTATAAATAATCAAATGAATAATTTACTGTGATGGTTCTCAGACCTTATTAACAACGAATAACCAATAATACATTCATGCAAACTAATTTCCTCGTAATCATAACTAGCTACTATAAATAAAAAAATAAAAATTGAATTTATGCAATTCTTAAACATGGAAAGTATTTTTCAGAATCTACAAATGAATCAAAGGTCTTCTTTGTATATTTATGTACCTAACAGGAAAGCTGCATAGATTTAAAAAAAAAGAAAAAAACAAAATAAAAACTACTTAGAAACTTGCATTAACTTATAGATTTAAATTTATTAAACCTATAATTTATCTATAAAGTTTTGCTAGTTACTTTGCATTAATTAGATTTTACTCTTCACAGTAATATGTAAAATTTATGAAAATATTTGGGGGAAAACTGAAATTCTTCAGAAAAAAACATTTTTTTTAAAAAACCTCATGGTTTTCTTACAAAACTATGGTTTCTTACAAAACCACTTGGATTAAACCATGGTTTAAACCAACATGGTTTATACCAAACAACCCTGGTACTGCATACCATATAGGTGGCGCTAAACACAGAGTAAATATTTCACTCTTTCACTTTGCCACATATTCTCCAACCTATCTTTCAATGAGTTAGATAATGTAAATTTCAGAGAAATGTCATTTCACAAAAATCGCAGGTTGGATGTTATGTCTTCTCGATGTATTCTTAAATGCCAATTGAAAGACGATTTCCAAGAAAAATTTTTTTTCCTTTACAATACTCACAAGGTAACAAGAGTACTCAAAGTGGTCACTTTAGCGTGTTTCCTCAAATGTACTTTAAAAGATGAAGGAGCAAGAGTCGCAAGATTATGGTTCCAATTTGGTGTGTGTTTTCAGATGTATATCCAAAGTATGACTGTGAGAAAATGTCTTGTTACAGAACTCACAAGAATATGGTTTTTCATTAGTGTGAATCCTCAAATGTGATTTCAAATTTGTACTTTGAGAAAATGTCTTTTTACAATACTCACAAGAATACGGTTTTTCATTAGTATGAATCCTCAAATGAGTTTTCAAAGTAGAACGATTTAAAAATGCCTTTTTACAATACTCGCAAGAATATGGTTTTTCATTAGTGTGAATCCTCAAATGTGATTTCAAATTTGTACTTTGAGAAAATGTCTTTTTACAATACTCACAAGAATATGGTTTTTCATTAGTGTGAATTCTCAAATGATATTTCAAATTTGTACTTTGAGAAAATGTCTTTTTACAATACTCACAAGAATATGGTTTTTCATTAGTGTGAATCCTCAAATGTGTTTTGAAATGAGCACTTTGATAAAATGTCTTTTTACAATACTCGCAAGAATATGGTTTTTCATTAGTGTGTATCCTCAAATGTATTTTCAAAATTGAACTACGAGAAAATGTCTTTTTACAAAACTCACAAGAATATGGTTTTTCATTAGTGTGAATCCTCAAATGTGTTTTAAAATTTGATAAATAAGAGAATGACTTTTTACAAAAATCGCAAGAATACGGTTTTTCATTAGTGTGTATCCTCAAATGTATTTTCAAACTTGAACTACGAGAAAATGTCTTTTTGCAAAACTCACAAGAATATGGTTTTTCATTAGTGTGAATCCTCAAATGTGTTTTGAAATTTGTACTTTGAGAAAATGTCTTTTTACAATACTCACAAGAAAATTGTTTTTCATTTGTGTGCATTCTCAAGTGATTTATTAGTTCAGAACTCTTAGAAAATGTCTTTTTACAATACTCACAACAAGCATATGGTTTCTTTTTAGCGCGCAATGTTTCATGCGTATTTGAGTTATTTACAGGAACTGACATGGCAAAATAATTTGAAGATTATTTTTCCAGGTGAAGTAGTAGCTTAAATGCAGATTTAGGCAAGTTAAATTGTATGATATTTCATTACATAAACTAAACACAGTAAAACTTGCAAAGTTGACCACCTGTTGTAATCATCAAGTACAGAAATACTTCTTTATCATATATATCGACTTTTATAAGTCAACCACCTCTCTAAGTTAAGCACAAAACTTCAGCACTGCTTCTTCTTTTGCTCAGTTCAGCATGTATATCATCAAAATTTACATTTACAAGAGCAGTTTTATAATTCACTAAATGTATTCAGGATAACGTCATTAAATTTCTTTGCTAAGCAATGTCTTTAGAGAATACTTACAAGATTATGGATTTTTCTTAACAATATTATAAAAAAGCATTGATTGTCAAAGGTATGTGTCTTTCAATGCTTCTTTTTACATTCTCAGTGGCAAGTTTTCATAAAAGCATAGAAACAAGACTTTTGTACCCTGCATTTTTAAATACCCTGAGTAAAAAGTGTTTATACATAGGGTGTGTTTAACATGTTCTCTTAGATTGCAAATTTTAAAAAATTCTCGAGTACTATTACAAAGTATTATTTTACAAGTTTGAAAATCACTTGCATCAAAACGGAATCTCCCGATGTCTGCGATGCGACGTCCAGTTTCAAAGAGCTGGAATCGGTGTATACCAGTACCTACACCCAAAAAGGAAATCAGCTGTAAGTATTTAATACTAATTAGCAAAATGTTTTATTATAAACAAATTTATAATAAAACATTATTATAATAACTATTTGATAGTTATTACTATTAAATAGTAACTAACAAATAGTAATTATTAAATAGTAATTAACAAAAGAAAGACACATTCTTATAAAATTGTCAAATACCAGTCATAATCAAGACACACTCATTATTTTGCCGAGTAACAGCGCTGGTTTACTGAGGTAAAAGTCATTAAATGAGTGAGACAATACAAGAGACAATAAAAAGTAAAATGATGAATTTTGCGAACTTGCATTCTCAAATTATATTTTTTTCCAACCACGAATTGCAATGGGACCCCACTCGTTAGGTTTATTGTTTATACTAATTGCTTTTAACGCAACCATCATTTGAATTCATTGCTTGCATGGAAACGGAATCTCCCGATGTCTGCGATGTAACGTTCAGTTTCAAACCCTGGAATTGGTATATACCAGTACCTACACACAAAAAAGAAAGAAGCTAAAAGTATTTAACAGTAATTAACAACAGAAAAACAAATTGTAATTAAATTGTAAAAAAAAAAACATATAAAAAAAAACATTTTCAAATCCAGTTGAAATCGGATTTTTGCCGAACTGGCTCAGTCCTTTACGGCTCAGGAATTGGCATTGGGTTTTTTCTTGTCCCCTAGGGGGTCTGTTGTCCCCTTTTGGGGATTTAGTCTGGTAGTTTGTAAAATGGAACATTTATGCCTATATTAATGACAATAACTGAAATTTAAAAAAAAAATCCAAACAAGTCTAAGTTTATATTTTGAGTCATAAAATTGCTCTTTTTTAAGCATTGATGGCAAATTCCGACCCCCCCTCCCCTTTTTTTTCCTTCCTTTATTTTAGCCAGAACATAGAGAATGCATCACACGATTCAACTTCTATTTTCGAGGTAGACCATGCAACGCCGGTCCAGGTAGCATATTGAAAACCCAAGTTCGTAGTCCATATTATGACACTCATAATATGCAATGGGTGGGCTTGGTTTCGAGCAATATTTTTCGAACCGTGGTGTCATTGAAAAACCATCACAGTTCCTTTAACCATAGTTTTTTGTGTTAAAATTCTGAATTACTCCACGATATTTGTGTCACAACTCATTTTTAACCTTAACGATTATACACATTCAGGGCCCAATACAGGCTGATTTTGCTACCGTTTTTCGGTACCTTCACAAAATCTTCTTTTGAAATCGGTACTTTAAAGAATCAAGTAATAAAATCAGTAGCTTCACAAAAACATAGAAAATTTGAAAAAAAAATAGCATTTTAAAATATAAAATTTGTTTCTCTGTTCAAAACAAAATTTACTCATAAAATAAAATTCTAAGCAGGTTTATATAAACAATCGCTTAAATAGAAACCCTTTTGTAGTATTTTAATTTTTTAGCTGTTTCTCGCCTAAGTGTATTTATGCAATATTATCGCAATCTTTCAACATCTGTTTTGGAAAACCGTTTTTCTCGTAATATCCTATATTGTACACAGTACATAGCCTATTAAGCTGAAATTACGATGGTATTTTTTATACTTCTTGGGTTTTTAGCTCCCCCTCCCCAAAAAACGAAACCTGTTAAAAATAATACTAGATGACATTTACTTTTCGAACCAAAATTTCATTTGTTCTACTTCTCTTTTACAAAAATTAGGGTGCCTCTAAAATTTCACAAAAACAATGCTGATAAAAAAAAACTTTCACAAAAATAGAATGATGCAATACTTTCACAAAAATAGGTAGCGAGAAAAAAATCCTGGATTGGCCCCTGACATTTCATTTCATTTATTCGCCATGTTTGGTCGAAGTTACATGGAAACTTAACTTATTTCGTGATAACGACAGTGTTCCCAGATTGGGGGAATTTTCCCCACTTTGGGGAAATCTGGTGCTCTCTGGGGAAATTTTGAAGAAATGGGTTTTGAGGGGAATTCTTTGTGGAAAAATTTTTTTCTTGGGGAAAACCTGGGGGAAAAAAACTTCGGGAAAAAAAATTGTATTTAAATTAGCATCTTGACATCTGGTAGTTATATTGTTTGTATCAAGCAGCGTTGGTTTAACTTTGCTCAACTTTATGAAATTCTCATTTTGCATTATGTGGAATATTATGCAACGGAATTCGCATAAACAGTTCTGAGTGAGTAACTAGTTGTTACGTGAAGCAGGCAAAAATAAGTCTGATGAAGAATGTTCTTGGATAAATATATACAAAAATCATAGTTTAAATGTACATACAGAAGCAAAGTAGTAAATGCGAGTAGAAAAAAAATATTTGGCTTTTTCTTATCTCTCGGTCAGGCGCTTGTATCAATGACTAGTGGCACCCGCACGGCTTTGCCCATAGTAGAAAATTAAAAGGTGTTTTGATTCCCCTGTATATTTACAAATAATGCATGATGAATTTCTCGCCAATTGGCTTGCCCGCATTACGGTTCCACATTATGATAACTTGGTAATTTAGTCGTCCATCTTATGATAATTTTGCTCGGGAAAATGTTCTTAAAATTGGAATAGAAATAGAATAAAATCGAATTTTCGAAAAATCGCTTAAAGGTGCACACTCCCATGCTACAAACTAATTCTTTGCCAAACTTCATGAAAATCGGTCGAGCGGTCTAGGCGCTATGCTCGTCACAGTGATCCTGACAGAGAGAGAGAGATCCGGACAGAGAGACTCAGCTTTATTATTAATAAAGATAAAAAAAGATAAAGAAAACAAAAAAAAAAGCGAAAATGGGAAGAAAACAAAAGTTGGAGAATTTTATAAGAAAATTTGGCTATTTGGGGGAAAAAAATTTCAAGAGACAAAAATATTAGAGGAAAATGATTCATTTCATGAAAATATTAGTGGAAAAATAATTTTTTAATTTGGGGAATTTTGATAGAAAACATCGCTTTTTGGGGAAAATTTGTAAGGGAATTGGAGAAATCTGGATTTGACCATTTGGCAACACTGGATAACGAACGTAACATTTAACATAAATTCAGAAATAAATATAACTTAGAATGATCGACACATTTCAAAAAGAAAAGAATGTGATGCAGCAACGCTGCTTGAACTATCGCTACTAAGGAATCTTTTTGTTCTATCAAGAAAAATAAATTTAAGCATTGCCACTCACAAGAGCACTGAAAATAATAATAATTAAATTCTAAGGCTCAGCTGCAGACGATAAGAACCTACCAATAACTAAACTATGGGAACAAATTATTCAAATTACAGTACAGCATGCTGAAGAACTAAACTACGTAGAAAACCTCGTAGTACCTAAAAATTAAAACCAGTAAATAAAGGAAGAATATGAACTTCAAAAAAAGATTCACAAAGCATTCAAAATTTCCCAGAAATGATTAGGAAACTGGTTGAAACATTTTAAAACTAAATGTTTTAACTAGTTTAGAACACAAAAAATCCCTAGAATTAGAGTTCAGCTCAGAACAAAAATCTAAAGACATTATACATTAAAACAAATGAATTAAAATTAGTTAAAGAGGCAAAAATAACTTTGCAGAAAAAATCACGAAGTTTAAAAGCAGAGAACAAAGAAAATATTTAAAAGACATCCCAAAAATCAGAAAAACATAAGAATAGCTTGTAAGAAATACAGAATGAAAGCAGAATCGCTGAATTTTTCCAATTTCTTGTGAAAATCCTTTCAAAACCAAGATCTACAGTCTACGGGCGAAAACAGTTCTGATTTTTTTTTAAATTTGAAATGAAATTAAAAGATTGGCTTAATCTCAAACAACATCAAGCTATGGAGTCTTGTTTTATTGCTGACCTAACTCATAAATAAAGCGAGTTTTCAAAAATCGGAATTAAAAATTCATAAACACCTAGAAGCCTCTATACAAAGTAACTTAAATTTTAAAAAAATAAAAACAATAATGAATATAAAGGTAAAAACAAATGAGTTCAAGATATGGTAGGTAAAAATATCAAAGCAGCTGATAACAAACAGCTGTCACTCGTTTTAGAAAATTGTTCATTATTCGGGGAAGGAGATCAGCAATTCAGTAGGCAGTGAAGGACCCAAAATATCCGAACCTGGTTACATCATTTATACACAACCCAAAGAAGAAGACACACATAAAACTTTTGCAATAATTATTTCCGAACAGATGAAATACTCACGAAGCAAGGAAACAGTTGAAGAAAGTTCAGTGGACTACTGTTCTCTGCCAATATTCGTAGGGTAAACTTCAGTGCACAAACTAACGGATATTTCGTACTGAATACAAAGAGGGTCCGACACTTAGGATACTAAAAAAGACAAAATTGACTCAAAAGAGCGCAAAATTAAGCACCAATAGCAAAATAGGACGCTTAACGAGATAAGACGCCAGCAAGCATGAATCGCGATGTCAACAATGGCAATTGGTCACAGTTAACTTTCATTCCAGTTCAATATCTGAGGACCGTCGCCACGCTCACGATGGACATGATCATGAAATAGTTTCTCCTCTTCAATCACCACTGGCCCAATGGACGTTGTAATATAGTTTAGCCTTGCATATTTAATTATTTCATCAAATGTTACTTTTAATACAATTGTAAGTGAACGTGACTTTAGGTTTTTAATATTGTCAGAACGACTTAAGATGAGATAAATGTTGTAACGTAAAGCTGGTTCCCAAATTCAACTAAAATAAAATACATATTAAACGTCAAGGAGTCGCAATACATTATATGACATGGTGGCAGCTGAAAACGAACCTAAATTCAGCGATCTTGACATAATAAAGGTTAGTAGTTATATAATATAATAAAAGGTCAGTTAATAGATATTTTCTGGCTATTGTGAAACTAAGTGTTTAATGCTTGATTAAAGATTAGTATACTTCAAAAATGGAGTTGAAAGCACCTTCAAGTATGAAATTATCCGGCAATTTGTCCGAGAATTGGAGTAAATTTAAGCAACGTTTTATGCTTTATTTGGAGGCATCCGATAAAATAAGGAAGCCAGATAAAATGAAAGTAGCTTTATTATTAGGAATAATGGGCGAAGAATGTATAGACATATTTAATAGCTTCAAACTTAGTGAAGCAATTGGAAATAATTTCAACGAAGTTTTAAATGCTTTCGACAATTATTTTCAGCCAAGGACAAATACTGTGATCGCACGTTATAAATTCTTTAATAGCAGGCAGAAGGAAGGTGAATCTGTTGACTCATTTGTCACAAATCTGAAAAATTTATCGAAAGACTGTTGCTTTGAAAACCAAGAGGACAGTTTAATTCGAGATTTATTAGTAATCGGTGTACGAGATTCCGCGATGAAGGAAAAATTGCTCATGGAAACCGAGCTAACTTTGGGAAAAGCTATAGAGTATTGTAGGGCAAAAGAAGCCAGTACTAAACAAATTCAGATTATGAGTGAACATTTGGACTGTAATCCGAAAGATATAGATGCTGTTAAGGATAAAAATAAACACGGGGAAGTTTTTAATAGACATAAAGGAAATAATGACAGCCATCGCAAGATGGAAAAAAGTTGTTCCAAATGTAAAACGGTTCATGATTACAGAAAATGCCCAGCATATGGGAAAAAATGCTATAATTGTTCTCTTTTGAACCATTTTTCCGTTGCATGTAAAATGAAGAAAAAGAAAAAGAAGAAAATAAATGAAATTAACAGTAATGATAAGTTTTCTTTATCAAATGAAGACGAAGACAATTCAGTTAAACTAGACTCAGTAAAGTGTCAAATTAATACCTTAAAGTCAGAATGGAGAGAAAATGTTTGCATAAATAATAAAGAAGTATCTCTCAAAATTGACACTGGAGCCGAGGTTAATGTCTTGCCTTTCAAGATCTTTAAAGATGTGAAGAAAAATGAGAGTTTAGAAGAAACAGGGAGAAAGTTAACATCATACACGGGGCATAAACTGAAAGTTATAGGAACCTCTAAACTGATGTGTAAATTTAAAAATAAATCAGAATTGATTGATTTTTTTATTGTTGACCAAGAGTCAAGTGCTTTATTAGGAATTGAAGCTTGTGAAAAAATGGGATTTGTTCATAGGAACTCATCAGTTAATGTTGATTCTGTGCTTGGTAAGGATATTGTTAAAGATTTCCAAGATGTGTTTACTGGAAAATTGGGTAAATTACCATACGTGTATAAGATCAAGCTCGATGCCAGAGCTGAACCCAAAATTTCAGCTCCGAGAATAATTCCATATTCACTGAAATTGAAAGTGAAGCGTGAACTCGATAAAATGGTAGACCAAGGTGTCATAGAAAAGGTTGTTGAACCGACTGATTGGGTACATCCTATAGTGATAGTTCAGAAACCAAATAATCAAATTAGAATTTGCATGGATCCTAGGATGTTAAATAAATACGTTAAACAAGAACACTATCCTATTCCTACACAACAGAGCTTATTTTCTCAGATTGAAGGAGAATTCTTTACAGTTCTGGATGCATCTTCAGCATTTTTACAGATACCCTTAGATGAAGAAAGTTCAAATTTATGTACAATTGCCACTCCATTTGGGAGGTTCAGGTTTCGTAGATTACCTTATGGCTTATCGAGCGCTCCTGAAGTATATCAAAATACGATAGAATCTATTTTTAGAGATTTAGAGGGTATACTTGTCTATATTGATGATATCTTAGTTTTTGGTAAAACTGAAGAGGAACATGATAGACGACTCAAAGCAGTTTTAAACAGAGCCAAAGAAGCTGGTTTGAAACTCTCCCAAGAGAAAAGTCAAATTAAACAAAAATCTGTTAAATATTTAGGATATAACTTAACTAATGAAGGAGTTTCAGTTAATGACGATAAAATTAAAGCTATTGTTGATTTCAAAGCACCTACTAATAAAACAGAATTGCAGAGATTTTTAGGAATGATTACATACCTAGGAAAATTCATCGAAAATCTCTCAGACAGAACAGGAATATTGAGAAAACTACTGAGTAAGAAGAGTGAATTTGTTTGGACTAGTAATGAACAAAAAGTGTTTGAAAATTTGAAGAAATGTGTATCCATCGCACCGGTTTTAGCGTACTATAATCCTGATTTAAAATCTACTGTCTCTGTTGATGCTAGCCAATACGGCTTAGGAGCAGTTTTACTACAAGCAGGGCCGATCCTAGGGTGTCGGCCGCCCGTGTGCAAAGACCTAATGTGCCGCCCCTCAAGAGTAATTTGCATATTTTGACTAATCTTTAACGTTTATATAAATCTTTCTTTAAATTTCTATGCCAAGTTCGAATTTAAAAAAAAAGGGGGGGGGGACAAAAGAATGATCTTATGAAAAGGAAGAAATTTTTTATAGTAAGAAACTCCTTAGGTATAATTTATATCTTTGAAGAAAGTAATCAATAAAAAATTTACTAGTCGTAAAAACGCATTTTATAGTCTTTCTTCGGTGACATCAGAGAAGGGACGGAGGAAAGGGAAGCGTGGGGGAGGTGTCAGGGGTTCAGGGGAGGAGGTTTGCTCCAAGAAAATTATCGAAACTGGCGCATGAAAAATATTTTTAGTTAATCTTTAGTTGTGTTTGGTTGCAAGGACAAAAAAGCCAAGTATATTCAAGTAGCATAGAGAAATTTTCGAAATTGACGTCATATATCTCAATTTTAGGAACTTTTTCGAGACTTTAGGTGAAAGTAATGTTGCAGTTCTTTCCTAAAATTCTTTCAAAATTGAAATCAATTTGAAGCTATTTTTTGAGACCGTAGCTTAGGAAGGATCGACGTTCTTCCCGAAAAATCTCCGAAACTGAAATTTTAAACCTGCAATTTTGGGTTACCTTTGTTGACGTTGCAAGAGGGAGGGAGATTCAATCGTCTCCCATCGAAAGATTTCGAAATATAAGTTTAAAACGTAAATTTAGGCTGTCTTTGGTGACGGTAGGGGATCTGGCGGCTATCCTCCGGTAATTTCTCGGCACTATTTTTTCAAAAACCTGTTTTTGGCTAGATTTGAAAACAATAGGGGAAACGTGAAAATATTCCAAACCAAAATATTTTTCGGAACTGAAATCCATTATAGGCTATTTTTGGGAAGGAAGAATTTTGGGATTCTTAAGCAGATATTTCTAAAATCGCAATTTTATATTATCTTTGGTAACGTTAACAAAACTGGGAAGCTTCTACGGATCTTTCGGATATTTTTCAACATTAATATCTGAAAAATATAACTATAGACTTTTGTCCACCTCACCTCGATAATTGATGGATATGCCTTAGCGCCGTAAAAAGTTACATAAACCTGGCAGTTCTCCTCCGGAATTCTTTAGAAATATATGTCACAAAATCTTATTTTAAGCATTGTTTGATAACGATGGGATTAAGACCGGGCGGGGGTTCAGTGTGCCCTCACGAACTGTGTTTTTGAAACTGAAGTCAATTTTAGGCTAGTTTAGGCAGGAAGCTGTGGCTCTCCACGGAACCGTCTAAAAACGAAATTTTCAGGTAACAGTGATTGCGTTGGAAAAAAGGGGGATCGGGGGACTTTCCCCAAAAGTTCTTGAAACTGATGTTTGAAAAACGCAATTTTAGTTTGTTTTTCAATACGTCAAGTGAGAGGGGGTGGAATTAGGGGCTTCTCTAAAGACGCTAACTGAGACTGTCTTTGGTAGTAATGTTTGCGAATGGATTTCGGGGTCCTCCACTGCAAAAATTTCGAAAATTGCCAAAGCAATTTTATATGACGCTCGATAATAGGAAGGGCTGTCGTCTGAAAATACGTTTTGGATTTTGAAGCCAACATTTTTAGGCTATTTTTGGTTACGTTAAGGTGAAAGAGGTGAATCAGATACTTAATTGGGTCCTTAAGATAGATGGTTTAACCAGCGAAATTTTCCAAATAAAGTCATAGAAACGCAATTTTAAGCCTTCTTTAGTTTCGTCAAGGAGGTCATGGCATCTTTTTGGATCTTCGTTTTGGAGCCATATTTAAATTTGCATCCCGGGGCAAGGGCCCTGTCCTCCAAACTGATCTAAAACCGGGCAGTTCATTCAAGATTTTAATCAGAAAATTGTCGTAAAGAGGGAAAAGTACAACATTTTAGTTCGTCATTCATATATGTTACTCTCAAGGGAGTCGTAATTTTCCACTTTCTCTCCACGCATCCGCGATTGTTAAACACAGAGTTTGTTACATAGTTTGTTGTTTGAAATGCTTGCAAGAGTATCTAATCAGTATAGCTTGTTTTTAATAAATAAAATATGTCTTCATTGCTTAGGTCTATAAAAGCTTGGGGGTTAAACATAAGTGGCCGCCGTCGGTGCTCCTTTTAGACGGCACCATTTCATGCTTCAGAAGGGGACCTTTCCCCTCCCCTGTATCCATGCCTGATTACCGGTTCTGTCACAAACTTTGCAACCAAATGAAGCATGTGTGTAAAGAGTAAATATTAATGGACAATGAACCAACACAATGTTCCTAAACATTCCATTTTTCTTAAACTATGCTATGCTGTCGGGAAATCGACACATACTTTGACAATTGAACATTTAAAAATCAGCATATTTATTCTACTTATTATAAGTTATCTTGTGAGAAATTCTTGAAGAATTTTGCTTGATTATAAGAACTATATGATGCGGCCTGCGGCCGCCCCTTGCTTTGGCCGCCCTTGTGCGGCGCACACTCTGCACACCTGCTAGGATCGGCCCTGACTACAAGGAGATCACCCAGTTTGCTATGCGTCGTGTGCGCTTAATGACACTCAGCAAAGATACAGCCAAATAGAGAAAGAACTTTTAGCTGTTGTGAATGGCTGTAAAAAATTTCACTACTTTATATATGGTACTGATACAGTTGTGGAGACAGATCACAAGCCTCTTCTTGGATTGTTGAAAAAACCAATTGAAAATCTTTCGCCAAGATTGCAAAGAATGCTTTTTGAACTTTTAAAGTACAAAATTAAACTTGTATATGTCCCAGGGAAGAAACTTTATGTAGCAGATGCTCTGTCTAGAAGTCCTACTAAGGTCTATGCAGACACAAGTTTCTTGGAGGGAGGAGCTGCAACTGTACATACGATTCTATCAACAACAGATGAACGAACAGCTGAAATGCAAAATGCTGTAAAGGAGGATGAAGATCTATCCAGATTAAAGTTGTTAATACAAAATGGATGGCCAAAACAATTTAGTCAAGTTCCAGAAAAACTGAGACCTTATTGGAATTTTAAAGAAGAGTTACATGACAGTAATGACTTGATTTTTCTTGGACATAGACTTGTTATGCCAAAGAGCATGCAATCTTATGTGTTATCTAAATTGCATTCTGCACACCAAGGTATCACTACATGTCAAAATAAAGCTAAAGTGTCTTTGTACTGGCCGAAAATGAGTGAATGTATTAAAGATTACGTGGAGCGATGCCAAGTCTGCCAAGAGCGCCAAACTGCAAATCAGAAAGAAACATTAATGCCTTATGATATTCCAAAACTGCCTTGGGAAGAAGTTGGCGTAGACTTTATGTATTTGGATGGAGATAACTTTTTACAAGTAATAGATTACCATTCAAAATTTATAGAATTGAGGAAGCTCAACACGAAAACTGCTACAGCAGTGATTAGTGCACTTAAACAAATATTTCGTACACATGGAATTCCACAGAAAATACATTCAGACAATGGCCCACCTTTTGACAGCCAAGCATATTTGTCATTTTTAAAATCATATGATATTCAACCTATAACATCATCTCCTAGATATCCAAGATCTAATGGAATGATTGAAAGATCAATAGGGACAATGAAAAACATCCTTTTGAAAGTCAAAGCTTCTGGAGGCGATCCTAATTTAGCAATCTTGGAGTACAATAACACGCCAAAATTCAAATTGCCTTCTCCAGCAGAAATGTTGATGGGAAGACGCTTAAGGTCAGCGGTACCCCAGAAGACAATTTTACTAAAGCCTTTATTTTCCACTAGAAGCACCATTCAGCAACTCAAGGAAAATCAAAACAAGCAAAAATATTATTATGATTTTTCAACAACGAAATTAAAATCTTTAAATGTAAAAGATCCAGTGTATCTACAAATAGATCATCGTAAATGGATACCAGGAACTATTATAGAAAAACACAGTCAAAGATCATATTTAGTAAAGTCCGCAGAAGGAATTGTATATCGCCGTAATAGAAATACACTTAAGACCAAGAAAGTTAGACGATTCCACCCCAGCGAAACAAGCTGTTCCAGTTACTCCTAAAATGGCGAGACCCAAAAGAACAATTAGACCGCCAAGTCGTTTTAAAGACTATGATTGACTTTTTATTTTGCTTTGAAACTTTAAGCCAAATTTTAATTTCTAATTTTCCTTTTATTTTATTGTTTCATTGAAAAGAAAGGGCGTGTAATATAGTTTAGCCTTGCATATTTAATTATTTCATCAAATGTTACTTTTAATACAATTGTAAGTGAACGTGACTTTAGGTTTTTAATATTGTCAGAACGACTTAAGATGATATAAATGTTGTAACGAAAAGCTGGTTCCCAAATTCAACTAAAATAAAATACATATTAAACGTCAAGGAGTCGCAATACATTATATGACAGACGTCACTGCGGGTAAAAACCGGCACTGCAGTGCATTGTGGGAGCTGTAGCAGACGAAAATCCGGTACTACAGCGTATAATAACACTTGCATTTATGCGGCTTATAAACTCTTCTTTCTATTTAAAAATGAGAGGTTTTTTAAGTTTTTAACTAAGAAACGTTGTAAAAGAATGATGAACGATTCATTTAATACGAAAAACTCTCTTTATTATCGCGCTTTCATGGATTTAAGCTTCTTTGATTCCTCATCAGAAACATGGTGAAAACTCGAATTCTCGTTTTACTTTTTCCTTTTCTCGGCATTTTTCATGCATTCATAAGTCTGTTTAAACCCTAAGCATGTTCATGACGCGTAAGAAGCCCAGTAATCATTAAATAAAACCAGGGGCGCCGACTTGCAAAAATTATTGAGGGGGCTAGACGTCACCGGTGGTCCTGGGGTTATGAACTCCCACGGCGCTCCCCCCCCCCCCCCCGACTTTTCCCAAAAAAAGAGTTCAGATATTTTGAACCTTGAAAATGCCAATTTATATATTTTCTGGTGTATGTGATTTATACTAACAAACAATATGTGGCATGTCGTTTTCAAAGTCAGTCTAAGAATTTGTATACAAATTTTCTGGTTCAATTAGATCATGTCACTTATCTTCAGTGTGGGACATTTTTGCAGTTCTATTTTGGGGGAAGTCGTGCAGTTCCGTGGCTAGGCATTGATATAAGGTGTAGGGCACTTGACTTGCATGGAAGGGCGCCTAAATACAGCCTAAATACCCAGCACCTAAATACCCAGTGCGCCTAAATACAAAAAAATATTGGGAGGGTGGGGGGCATGCCGCGGGTTTAACCCCGGGAAATTTTCTAAATTGGAGATAGAGAAAGTAAGTTTTACAGTTTTTTAAGCATCTTAGAGTAATATATTATCAACATTAGAACCCCGAAAACTCTACTCTCGCTAACTCGACACATGTTTTGGCTTTGAAAAACGAAAAAAAAAAACAAAAAAGGAAAAAGAAAACCCCAAATGTACGGTGTTTTTGTAAAAAAATAGTTTAATTTATAGTATAATAATTTTGTTTTTAGACTATTACAGAATAGTGAATTTATATATATATGAAAAGATTGAAATTATATTTAAATAAACTATCATTAAAAAAATAAAGCATAAGATATTGCTGTCGCACTTCGATTAATAAGTGAAATAGCTAATTTAAACTTGCTTTGAATAAGGCTCAGAGTTCATTAAATAAAAATAATATCCCACAGTTAATTTGTTTAATAAAGTTAACATAGTATGTAAATAGCGGGTTTTTATAGAGTCTTATACCCTAAAAATATTTAAGTATTTGAAAATAACTAATGCAGTACTATAGTAATACGGTAATAAAATAATACTAATATTTCGAAATTTTGAATCTAACATTCTGTATGTAGTTAATTCTCTATTACAGAGATTTTTAAACTTGCTTTAAATACCAATATTAGGGCTGTCTTTAGAAAGGTGCGAATGTCGACCGCCTGACTAGATTACTGAATTTGAAGTCGTTGACGTCTGGTCGAATATCCAATTCATCAAAAATATCTCGGTGGTTATGAAAGTTGTTCAATCGCATCCCATTGTTGATCGGACAGACTATCCGCAGGTTCGCACACTGGGACAAATTTAAGCGCTCGCAGCACCGTAACACTATCATTATTCACACCACTCGTTTTCAATTAACCTGCTTTTAACCATAAAAATTATTTGTTGTAACTCATTGCTGAATGTATTTTACAAGGTACTTCAAACAAGGAAAGATTACTATCTTCAAACAAGGAAAATAAAAAATACTGAGACAAATTTGTGAGTTTAGAAAGCATTAAATAACTAATAATTTTCTTAAATTATTGGGGGGGGGGGCTCTGCCCCCTCAAAAATTTTTTTGAGGGGGCTCGGGCCCCCTCAGGCCCCATGGAGTCGGCGCCACTGAATAAAACGATGTTTTTTAGCACTACTATCACTGCGTAGTTGGTCAAAATACCCGCAGACGGTCAGCTGATGGGACCGTTGCCAAACCGTGAGTAAGGTCCATTCTTTGTTTCGCAACGATCGTTTTTAACTTTTCGTCTGCGGTATTTTCTGAGCGGCAAAAAAAGTACCTTTAATTCGCAGCTCCAAAGCTCGAATACGCTACCTTGCGGTGATTAACAATACTTCCGAAAAAGGTAAAACATTCCATTCCACGTGTTTTCTTTGAGGTAAATTACAGGTTTGTGGTGTACTGTTTGACTATCGATTACATGGAAAGGCTAATATCTTGTTTATAGGTGGAAATGGACGTATCTATTAGTTTATAGGGGTGTTAGTTGGTTTGATTCAGATGTGCACCTTTGCCTCTCTATTATTTAGCCTTAGTTTTGTAAAAATGAAAATTTGCTCACAGCAACATTTTTTAAATCTAAAGTATATTCGATCTATATTCTGACGGCAAAAATTAATTGATTTATTTATTTACAACAAAGTTTTGAGGTTACCATTTTGCTTTTACGTTCCTGAACGAAATGAAAATTTTATATTTTCTTTTTGTTGTTTCCATGGTAACTATTTTTGTTTCCATTTATTTTATTTGTGAGAATACATAAATGAATAAGGCACTAGTGACATTATAAAACGCGTGCATCGAAATCCCATCGTTATTTTCCCTTCTCCCCTGCTAGATTCATTCAGATAGAATCGTCTTTACTTGGCACATTGCCGAATTACATACAATTCGTGGTCAAACAGTAATGTAATTTCAGAAGAATAGAAGAAAAAGCTTCCTACAAAAGGATGAAAATTACTGTCATTCACAAAGCGTTAAAGCAAGTTTTGGCTTTGTACTTTGCTTTACCTTTTTCAACCAAAATTACGTTTTTAGATCTTCAATTGGGAAAGATTGCTGGTACGCTTAACGTTACCAAATATGGTCTGCAATCGTGTTTTAAAGATTTCAATTTCAAAAAAATTCCGGGAATTAACTCCGAATCTCTCTTTTCCCTAACATTTCTAAAGATCGTCAAAAACTGCCTTTTTGCAACTATGATGTCGAAAAATTTCGGGGGTGTTCCCCCGAACCCCCGTTTTCATAGCATAACAGCTAATAATCAACCTTTGGATTTTATGAGATTCAATTTCATAAAAAGACCAGGGGGACGGCTCTCTCCCTTTAAATTATCAAAAATTGCCTAAAATTCATTTTTAGAACTACAAATTAAGAAATTTTCTGGGGTTGAGCCTTTGAATCTCCCCTTCTCATCAACAAAAATCTTCTGAAACTGCATTTTTAGAGTTAATATTTTTAAAAAAATCGTTAGTGAACTCCCGAATCGTCCTTCTATCAACATAATTAGAGGATATAACAATTGCAGTTTTAAAATTGCAATTTTGAAAAATAGGCGGGGGAGCACCCTTAAACCTCTTCTTCCCCAACATTACGAAAGATAGTCAAGAATGCTTTTTAAAAATACAAATCATTAAACGTTCTGGGGGAGGAGCGTATTTAAAACGCATGTGATGGGGAAAAAATCTAAGCCTTTGATTTGATACATTTCCTTACATTTTTGACCTCGGAATAGCCATGTGGGATAAAAACACCGCTGATCCAAAAGAAAATTTTAACCTCTTTGACAAGACCAAAAAGAGCCCAAAATTGCGTTTTCGGACCCTTAATTTTGGAAAACTTTCGGGTCAAGAGTCCTCGATCCCTCCTATTAATGGAGACGGTCGAGTGGGGATCTTGTCAGAATTTAGGACACTTGGACATGGAATGACCCAAAAGTGTATTCACACTTGAACTGTGATATAATGTCTTTTTGCGAAACTCCCAAGAATATAGTTTTTCGTTCGTACGTATCGTCAAATGCAGGGTCGAGTTTTGGACTGTTCAAAACTGGTTTAGGACAGGACAGGTGGTTTTTACCGTCCAAAAGTATGCTCAAGCTAAAGGGGTGTAATCTGACTAATCTGTAGGTACTTGCGGCAATTTTCGTAATGCATCAATATAAATATTAATGAGGTTTAATTTTATATATACAGTTAAACCCCGCTATAACGAAACCTCAACTGACCGACTTGAGAGATCGCTATAGCCGAGGGTTCGCTACATCCGATTTTTAAAAAAAGTCTAAATTCACTCAATTACTTCCATAATGGACATCCTAATTACACAATGTTTCTATCAGTAGTTAGGTTCACAAAAAGTGAAAGGTATTATTTACATTGTACTCAATAAAAAGCAAACTATAAAAATTTACTTTTTCTATGAAAAAAAAATTCTACAGCATGGACGAAGGATGTTATTTTAGGTTGCAAGCATTTTGATTTTAAACGCATTTCACCACTTTTTTCGTCAGCTGTTGGAAACAAATCCGCAACATGTTTCAGTTGCAAAAAAAAAAAAAAAAGTTAAAAACATTGACAGTTGCCTTCGGAGCTGAAATTGGAGGTTCGGGATCTCCTATTTCTTCATCAATATCAGAAGATGAGTTCAAAGTGAAATTGTTCTTGTGAAAGGTTTTTGCATAGATCAGAAAATACTGAAGCACATGAAACCAGAAAACTTCTTTGCACATTTTTAAAGTCATAAAATTTGTCCAATAAAATTTGTTTGAAGTGTATCCACTTTTTAGGTCAGGAACGTTTACGAATGAAAGGATTTCTTTCTTACTTTTTGCACCAAATGTTGAAAAGCTTGAAATTTTTGAAAATTTTGGTTCACTATAGCCGATTTTCGAACAATTGGGGATCGTTACAAGCGTTTGAAATTGCATTAATGACATAGGACTTCAGTTCGGACCATTCAAAAGGATCGCTACAACCGGGGGATCGCTATATCCCGGGTTCACTATAGCGGGGTTTGACTGTATATAAAATGAGTATTTGATAATTTTTTTCTCGAAAATGTTCATTTAAAAATATTTTACTTAAAAAATTGCCAATAACTCTATTGCATAAAAAATTCCTCATATAACAGTTAGTAGAGTTATGAAATTAAATTCACAACACTACAAGACAACTAATTTCAGTTCCATTTATAACCAAAGGAATGTTATTAAATGTGCAGTATTTAGGTGCAAAAAAAAAAGACAAAAAAAAAAAAAGCTTAGTTTTTAATGTTTTTTGCAACTAAGTTTTACATGATGCCTTGACGAAAACTATTTTCTAAATAATAGATAATAGAACAACAAATTGATGATTCAATATATGCACTTATATTTTAAAACTTGAGCAGCTTCGTTTTTAGTTTATATTTTTAACATAACTGTAACAAAAAAAAAATGTGATATATTGAATTAAAGTTAATTATTGCACTTTATTTTGAACACTTTCTTTGGCTTTGATGTGTGCATCACTTCCTTTCACACCAATTTAATGATCTTTTCCCATTATTAACAACTTTTATGTGATTTAATAGTTTACTCTCTTACTATCACCAACAGTGCCAAATTAAAACCAGATTTTTTTAAAAAGAAGAAAAAAAAATCATCAAATTTGTCGCCAAGTTGGCGACAAAACTTGGCGATCAAAATACTGGCAATATATTGTCAAGTATCTGCCAAATTATAACACCACTTGAGTTTGCATCGAAATTAATAATGACTTCCCCCCAAAAAGGGGCAAAAGACCCTTTTAGAAACTCACGAATGCAACCAAATGGGGAGGTGCACCACTACACCCCACTAGGAGTCTACGTACCCGATTTCAACTTTCTATTAGTTACCATTCTTGAGTTATGCAACATACATATGCAAATGCATACATACAGACAGACGTCACGAGATAACTCTCTGTAATTAACTCGGGAATCGTCAAAATGGATATTTCGGGAGTCTGTATGTTCTTAGGTATATATGCACGTGTGGTCTGGTTGAAAAAAAAAAACTCAACATTCATTCGGGGGTGTGCAAAATGGAAATTAAGGTCCATTTTTGAGCGAAATTTTTTTCGCGACAGAATACTTCCTTTTACAAAAAAGGAAGTATTGTATTCGCGAAAAAAATTTTACTCAAAAATCGACCTTCATTTCAGGTTCATCACCCCCGAATGAATGTTGAGTTTTTTTTTCAACTCGACCACGCCTGGATAAGTGCCTAAGAACATATAGACACGCGAAATATCCATTTTCACGATTCCCGAGTTAATTACAACGAGTTTTCTCGTGACGTCTGTATGTACGTATGTATCTAGCATAACTCAATGAAGGTATGTCCTAGAAAGTTGAAATTTGGTACGTAGACTCATTGTGGGGTGTAGTTGTGCACCTTCCCCAATTGGTTGCATTCGTGAGTTTCTAAAAGGGTCTTTTGCCCCTTTTTGGGGGGAAGTCATTGTTAATTTCGATGTAAACTCCAATGGTGTTATAATTTGGTGGACACTTGGCAATATATCGCCAGTGTTTTTTCGCCAAGTTTTATCGCCAACTTGGCGACAAAGTTGGCGATTTTTTTTTCTCTGATTTCAATTTGGCCACTGTTGGTGATATTTAGAGAGTAAACTATTGAATCACATTAAAACAGCCAGTAATGGGGAAATGACATTAAACTGGAGTAAAAGGAAGTCATGTGATGCACACATCAGCTCGTTTGTAAAAGGAAGCAGATAAAAAAATTTTGGAAAAAAAAAAAAAAGAACCGACTTCAAAATTGCTCTAAAAAGTGAAAAATAATTTTATTCTTTAAACACCATCGATAATACTTTTAAACATAATTTTTGAAGTTGGCGCAAAAACAAAAAGTAAAATCCAGTGTAACCACGCTTCGTTCATAATTTTTTCAGAAAATCATCCAAAATTAGAAACGAAACATTTACATTGTTACTCAAATATGCTGTCATCAATGCATAATGTATGTGATAGTGAAGAAACTATGCCTGGTAAAATTTATAGTTGTAGTTGAGCTACAGCTGTGAATGATCTTATCTATCGTTTTTGCGCCAACTTCAAAAATTATGTTTAAAAGTATTATCGATGGTGTTTAAACAATAACATTATTTTTCACTTTTTAGAGCAATTTTGAAGTCGGTTCTTTTTTATTTTTTCAAAATTTTTTTATTTCATTCTTTTTAGTGTAAATGTAGATATTTCAGTAAAAGTAAGAAGTTACCATCACGAAACTTTACCATGCTCCATACTAAAAAAAAAAAAAAAAAAATTATAAGCACGCCTCTAACTTTAAGCGACTGGCAGTAAAAATTTATCTTTGTTCCTCTCTGGAATTCATTTGTGTGTTAATTTAATTATAACCATTTAAATATCCCTAACTAATTTGCATTTCACAGCTTACCAGTTGCTTGTGATGCAATCCTGTACAGTTGAGGCAAGCATAACCCGGTAGTATTGTGAAGGCTAAGCAGATCCTGATCACTGCATCACCTCCCTTCCAGGTTAGCTTTACCACCACTATGGAGCAATGACACTGAAGAAATTTGATGCTTGCTTCAGATAAGCCTTTATTCAAAATTATGATTACAATTACTATTAATGTTACTGTTATATGGCACCAAACTTTTATAACAATGGGTTTTATATCATTTTAATTTAATAGGGAAATTGCATAAATTTTTCTAAAGAACAAATATGGTCAAACAAAGTAATGGGACCTATGCTGAGCCATCCCTTATCCATTAAAAAAAGAATCATCAAAATTGGTTTACTAGGTGAGACGCTGTGAGTGGACAAAAAAAAAAAAACATACAAACGGTATGAACTGATCACCGCCTCCTTTTTCAAGTCGGTTAAAAACCCCTTATGCCTATAAATTGAAATTTTTAATGAAGAATTCAACTTCTACGTAACTGGATTAAAAGCGGCTGTGTAAATAAGTTACATATAAATTAAAACTTGAATGTTTACATTGAATAAATATTCAAGAAAAGAGAAAAAAAAAAACGTTCTGTTTTTTATATTTTCTCACAAAATATAGTTACTCAAAAAATGTAGTTTTGGACGTTTTCGGACAATTTTCGACACAAAGGGTTACAAACAGGACAGTAAAAACCTTGTCAACCCTGATTTCATTTGCACAAAAGCATTAAATATAGGGAAATTCGGATACAATTATCAAAAACAAGCAAACAGATAAAAAATAAATAAATAAAACAAAAAAATAAACGCATGCATACAAATTGAAAATTTAAATCAAGAATTAAGCTTCAATGTAACTCGATTAAAATCAGCTGCAAAAATAGATTGAATGCTCAACACGGAATAAGTGTTCAATACAAAACATTATTTTGATACATTTTATTCTGTTTTTGATATTTTCTCATAAAATACAATATCTATTAAAAAATAGTTTTAAACACTTTTGGACACATGGGTTTTGAACCAGAGTTATTACCCTGGTGTCCAAAACCTTGCCAACCTGTTTAAATGCGTCACTAAATGAGAATCGTGAACAAAAGTCTTCTGACACCACAGGAGTATGAATGCTTTTGTGTACCGTGCACTCTTGAATGCCAATTCAAATTTAAACAATCAGAATGTGTAACTTTACCAACACACACAAGAATACGGTTTTGCGTTAGGGTTCATGCACATTTGCATAAAGCTCTCAAACGCAGTTTCTGCATAAATTTAATCTAGTACGATTTTACAGGTTCTACAATACAATTTTGGGTTCACAGAGTTTGATTAGTAGGGGAATGTGGGGCAAAGTGAAATAATTAAGATGACTGAGCTCTTCCAAAATGAACAAATTGGAAATTTGTTTTGAAAATTACTATACACAAAGAGAGAACATTCTAATTTATAATTAAACTTATATTAAAACTGCATTTTTTTTTATTTTTGTGCCGTCAATGAAAATTAGAAATTTTTCGCTTTTTTTTTTTCACAGGGCAAAGTGCAAAAATAAATAAATAAATAAATAAATAAAAGGTTGAATGAATAAATGAAAAGATAATGGACAATTAATTAATATTTAACAGCAAGTTATCGCCTCTAAGCTAAGGCTAAGGCAGAACTAGATGCAAAATAAATACATTAGTTAATAAATGAAGAAAAATATATGAGTGAGTAAAAGAGTGAATGGAGAAGAAAATCAGTGAATGAATGAGAAGAATAGCGAAATGAAGGAACATAAATGAATCAATTAATAAATGAAAACATAAGTGATTCTGTAAAGGATTGAGTGGGTAAACAAAATAAACTATTTCACTCTGCCGCCTCCGCATGTACTTGACTAATTGTGCAAAACGTTTAAAATACAAACATATTTAATATTAACTAAATTAATGAAGCATCATACATTAGAAGGTCCCAATTTATATTTCAAATGTTGAAAATAAGAACTTCCTCATTTTATACTAATAAAAATATTTTCTGACTTACAACAAACAATTAAAATACGAGAATAAAGATTTTAAAATTGCCTGTACTTTCATGAGCTTTAATCTTTGGCGATATTTTTTTCCTGATTGGAATAGACTACATAAGCAACTACCAGGGTTGGTATAAAGGCTACCAGGGTTTTTTTTTTTCAAAAAAACCAAAAAATCTCGCTTTTTTTTTGGTTTAAACCAAGTTTCTTTGGTTTAAACAGGGTTAACTTAGTTGAAACACTATTTATAAGAAAAACAATTTTATTTCAGGTAAACCATGAAGATTTTATGAATTAAATGTTAATGAATGTTTAATATTTATATGTGTAACTACAATTTCTTTCTAATTAATTAAATAACGAAGAGTAAAATCTTGTAATTTCATTTCCTCATACTTAGAGATTTCTTTAGGAGAATATTGTTTTAAATATTAGAAAAAATACAATAAGTAATTGAGTCTTAATATAAATAATCAAATGAATAATTTACTGTGATAGTTCTCAGACATTATTAATAACGAATAACCAATAATACATTCATGCAAACTAATTTCCTCGTAATCATAACTATCTACTATAAATAAAAATATATAAATTGAATTCATGCAATTCTTAAACATGGAAAGTATTTTTCAGAATCTACAAATGAATCAAAGGTCTGATGTACGTTACACAACTTTAAAAAAAGTTACAAATCATGTAATTTCACTCTTTCACTTTGCCCTATATTCTCCAACCTATCTTTCAATGAGTTAGTTAATGTAAATTTCAGAGAAATGTCATTTCACAAAAATCGCAGGTTGGGTGTTATGTCTTCTCGATGTATTCTTAAACGCCAATTGAAACACGATTTCCAAGAATTTTTTTTTCCCTTTACGATACTCACAAGGTTACAAGAGTACTCCAAGTGGTCACTTTAGCGTGTTTCCTCAAATGTACTTTAAAAGATGAAGGAGCAAGAGTCGCAAGATTATGGTTCCAGTTTGGTGTGTGTTTTCAGATGTATATCCAAAGTATGACTGTGAGAAAATGTCTTGTTACAGAACTCACAAGAATATGGTTTTTCATTAGTGTGAATCCTAAAATGAGTTTTCAAAGTAGAACTATTTAAAAATGCCTTTTTACAATATTCACAAGAATATGGTTTTTCATTAGTGTGAATCCACAAATGTGATTTCAAATTTGTACTTTGAGAAAATGTCTTTTTACAATACTCACAAGAATATGGTTTTTCATTAGTGTGAATTCTCAAATGTGATTTCAAAGTAGAACTATTTAAAAATGCCTTTTTACAATACTCACAAGAATATGGTTTTTCATTAGTGTGAATCCTCAAATGTGTTTTGAAATGAGCACTTTGATTAAATGTCTTTTTACAATACTCGCAAGAATATGGTTTCTCTTCAGTGTGCGTCCTCAAATGTGTTTTAAAACCTGATATATAAGAGAATGACTTTTGACAAAAATCGCAGGAATATGGTTTTTCATTAGTGTGTATCCTCAAATGTATTTTCAAACTTGAACTACGAGAAAATGTCTTTTTGCAAAACTCACAAGAATATGGTTTTTCATTAGTGTGAATCCTCAAATGTGTTTTGAAATTTGTACTTTGAGAAAATGTCTTTTTACAATACTCGCAAGAATATGGTTTTTCATTAGTGTGTATCAATAAATGTCTTTTCAAATTTGAACTCAGAGAAAAGGCTTTTAGACAGTACTCACAAGAAAATTGTTTTTCATTTGTGTGCATTCTCAAGTGATTTATTAGTTCAGAACTCTTAGAAAACGTCTTTTTACAATACTCACAACAAGCAAATGGTTTCTTTTTAGTGTGCAATGTTTCATGCGTATTTGAGTTATTTACAGGAACTGACATGGCAAAATAATTTGAAGATTATTTTTCCAGGTGAAGTAGTAGCTTAAATGCAAGTTTAGGCAAGTTAAATTATATGATATTTCATTACATAAACTTAACACAGTAAAACTACCAACAAGTCAACCACCTGTTGTAATCATCAAGTACAGAAATACTTCTTTATCAAGCACAAAACTTCAATGCTTCTTCTTTTGCTCAGTTCAGCATGTATATCGTCAAATTTTACATTTACCAGAGCAGTTTTGTAATTCACCAAATGTATTCAGGATAAGTTCGTTAAATTTCTTTCCTAAGCAGTGTCTTTAGAGAATACTTACAAGATTATGGATTTTTCTTAACAATATTACAAAAATGCATTGATTGTCAAAGGTATGTGTCTTTCAATGCCTCTTTTTACATTCTCAGTGGCAAGTTTTCATAAAAGCATAGAAACAAGTCTTTTGTACCCTGCATTTTTAAATACCCTGCGTAAAAAGTGTTTATACATAGGGTGTGTTTAACATGTTCTCTTAGATTGCAAATTTTAAAAAATTCTCGAGTACTATTACAAAGTATTATTTTACAAGTTTGAAAATCACTTGCATCAAAACGGAATCTCCAGATGTCTGCGATGCGACGTCCAGTTTCAAAGAGCTGGAATCGGGGTATACCAGTACCTACACCCAAAAAGGAAATCAGCTGAAATTATTAAATACTAATTAGCAAAATGTTTTATTATAAACAAATTTATAATAAAACATTATTATAATAACTATTTGATAGTTATTACTATTAAATAATAACTAACAAATAGTAACTATTAAATAGTAATTAACAAAAGAAAGACACATTCTTATAAAATTGTCAAATACCATTCATAATCAAGACACACATTAATTTTTTCGCCGAGTAACAGGGCTGGTTTACTAGGGTATAAGTCATTAAATGAGTCACAAGAGACAATAAAATGTAAAATAAAGAATTTTGAGATATTGCAGTCTCAAATTATATTTTTTTCCAATCGCGAATTGCAATGAGACCCCACTCGTTAGGTTTATCGTTTCTACTAATTGCTTTTAACGCAACCATCACTTGAATTCACGTCAAAATTCAAATGAATGCCAGGGGTTGGATGTTATGTACTGGATACGATCTTCAGGCAAAAAAGGAGTGTGTGAAGTCGAGAAGGTCGTCTATAAGTAATCCAATTCTGAGGCACACGGACACAACCCCCCAGGGGAAGGGACATGCATTGTGGAGGCCCGTGGATCAGAGGAGCAGCTTAATATGCTGTATAATTTTGAGGGTACAATGCTATTCAGTGCTAGAAAAATGTTTAAAACTTTACATGCCCCACCCGGCATGTTTGTCTAAAACTTACATGCCGGAATAAAATTTTTAGTGCACCGAAATTTCTTACGTACAGAATAAAATTTTTATGTATCACTAATCAGACAGCTTTATATCTGAACTAAGAACTGTTTATAAACTATAAAAAAAAATAGTTTAAAGAAATACTTTAAAAACTAAGCAGTCCTTAAATTTAAAAAAATATATATAATTATATAAAGGGCAAGATCATTTCCATTCAAACCAGAAACAGCAAACTCTCTTTTCCTACTCAACTTAAGGCAATCCCTGTTGCGGTAAACAAATATATTATCTTTACACTTTACTTAGGCAGATCACTCAGTGATATAAGCGATTATTCTGAATGATTTTATGTTTGTAAAAATATGATTTTAGTAGTACTCCTTGAAATAAATTTTGCGCTCCCGTAAGGAGACGGTAATTTTTGAAAAAATTACGAAATAATAAAGTTTTAGGAAGAAATATTTGATTAAAAAATGAATATCCAGCGTGGCGTGTAAGGGTAAGAGGTTCATGCCCAATCGAAATTTTTACATGCCCCGGGCATGTCGGGCAGTATAATTTTGGAGCCCCGATGCTATTAAAAAATATTTTTGTTTAACATGACCAATATTTTTTTCATAAATCCCTTACATATATCTATCTCTATAAAAGGTTTCATCTGATTCCAGCCACTTGAATTATTTTGAACTTAATGAACTCAAAATGGCCCATATATTTATGAGAATGACCCATGGATGTTTATTTGTGTGTATCTTCAATTCAGCTCACAGCACGGTGGAGGCATCTGGCTACTTTTTAGCAATCTGAATCGTGGAGTCAGAGTCAGAATGATTTGGGGATTAAGGAGTGAAAAAAACCAATTTAGCTCCCATCCCTCCTTTTTTTTCTTTTTTTTTGTAATTTCAATTTCGGAGAGGAGGAGTGGAGCTGGGGGAGGGGATCAGCAACAGTGCCCTGATCTTCTCATTTTTTTTTCAAGGTGAGGCAAGGACATATTGTTACCCAGTAGGGCAACCAAAAAATTGTTTTTGAAAAGCACTCATAAAAAATTCCCTTGGGGAGTGGAGTGTCTTGGGGTTCCTTCCTGGAAAAATTTTGGAACTGTAGTCCTAAGAACGCAGTTTTAGATGGTCTCCGGTGATGCTACGGGGTGGGAAAAATCGGAGGGGTGGGGCGTGGATAAATAACTGAAAGTTTTAGAATTTGAAGTATTAAAAACGCCATTATAGCATGGGCATCCGTAGGTAAAATTGTATAAGGGGGAGTGCTCAGATATTTTAACCATGGTTTAGCATGATATTTTCCCCATGAAAACCAATTTCAAGACATATTAGAGTCATTAAAATTTGACATTTTTAATAACTTAATTCATTAATGGCAGGAGAAGAAAAGTTTTTACATTTTTGAAAAGAAAAAAGTACTAAAAACAAAGAAGTTTTAATTTCTAAGGGGGGGGGGGAGCTTGAGCCCCACCTTACCCCCTATATGGGCACACTTGCATTATAGGCTACATTTGTTGACTATAGAGTAATGAAAGGAATGGGACTATTTAAAGTTGCTGCCGATCGATTTAAAAAAAAAAGAAGCTAAACCAATCGTCCCTCCGCCTAATTTTTCTAAATTAAAGTTCTTCAGTGGAAGGTCATCAATTTTCCATTTTTGTTCAAACCAAACAACTGAAACTTATTTTAAATTTTTTGCAGGGGACGAGGGTTAAGGAGAGAATATTATGAAGACTCTTCGTTTCAGCTTGACTAGAGAAAAAAAAGAGGGGAACTTGATTTTCTAAACAATAATATGCATCTGTTATTTTTTTTTTAATTTTAAGATTTCTTATTGAAAGAATTGAGGTTCCCCCCATTCCCCCAACAATACTTGCTTTTCTTTCTGTTAAAATATCTTTGCTTTCCTAAGACAGTCTTTTCTTCAATAAGGGGTATGATGTGGGGTATCCCCTCACCCCTTCTGAACACCGTTGCCTGGCGCCCTCAAATACAAGGTTCCGAAATTTAAACGTTTTGCGGCACTCTTTGAAGAATTAGAATTTTCTCACGGCATCCTACAGGGGTAGAAGTGGTCAACTTTTAATACATAGGACATTTTCCACCAAAAATATAGGACATGTTTTATGAATAATACTGATATGAAAAAATAAAAAATACATAGTATATATAATTTAGATATTCTTGTACAAATTATTATCAATGATTTCAATTAATAATTTTTTTTGGAAGGTACATGAACCTTTTCTTTTGCCTCTGATCGTTATGCATCTCTACAAGAATTTCCCATTTCTTAATGAATTTTGTATTTAGTTCTATAATAAATCATGATAAAACGGAACTCTTTCCTTGGTAAAGCATGCATAATTTATTGCTTTCCCAATTGCAGTACCTTAATTAAACTTAAAACTCTTATTATAGAGTCAATGCTTTAAGATGATCTTTCTTATGTCAGTATCTTTTTGTTTGCGAGAAAAACCTCTTTCAACTGATGCTGCATCTTATGAAAGGTGCTGAAGACTTTCACTACTAAAAAACCTAAGTATTTGCATCTAGAAAGCTGATCAATTTTTATCATTACGAAGTATTTTTCTAAAATGAATTAATTAACATCCAATCCCCATTCCTCAAAATTTTTAACAAGATGGTGACGTATCAATGGAAGGATCCTGTAAAAATTTTATTTCTTTTTTTAAATTTCTGAAAAGCCTTTTTTTCAATAACCAATTCTGCTAAAAATATAGTAATGTAAAATTCTGATTTTAGTAAAAAGTTCAAATTTTGAATCCAGGCAGGGTTAATTTATCTTTTTTATTTATTTAATTTTTTTTTTTTTTGCATAATTACCTACATTTACTTCCCACATTTTGTTAGTGAAAATTCATTGGCAAAGTGCTTCATCAATAGTTTGGAGAGCTTGTCATAAAATATAGACCATTGAAGCTTTCTCTTAAAACAAATTGAAAATTTTATCAAAAATACTCTGCAAAGTTTAAAGAGACAGGTGCTGGCAGAAATTCCAAAAAAAAAAAAAAAAAAAACAATTTTTTTATAAACAAGCATCTTGTTTTTAAGCAGTCTTGAATTGTCAAGTCGTGAAAGAAAGTGCGAATCAAGTGACCAAAAAGCTTTTTTTCAATGGTAATTTTCTACAATTTTTTATAACAAACTATAAAAATACAGGAAATATAGAACAATTTCAAAAATATAGGACACTTTTGATGCTTTTTTTTGAAAATATAGGATATATAGGACTACTTCTACCCCTGATCCTAGTCTAGTTTTTCATACATATTATTACCATGGCCACTTCGCGGCACCCCTCACCTCTTCCTGCGGCACCCAGTTCAGAAAGCTCTCTTCTAACGTACTATAATTATCGTCAAGTAGAACACCACGCAGTGCCTAAAATTAACCACAGTAAATAAAAGAATATAAACTTTAAAAAAAAGGATTCAAAAAATACAACATTCCCCAGAAATGATTAGGAAACGGGTTGAAACATTTTTCAAAATAAATGTTTTGACCAGTTTAGAACAAGAAAAATCCTGAGAATTTCAGCTCAGCTCCGAAAGACATTATACATTAAAACAAATGAACAAAAATTAATTAAAGAGGCAAAAAAAAAAAAAAAATTTGCAGAAAAATTCATGAAGTTTAAAAGCAGGGAACTATCAAGTAAATATTTAAAAGAAAACCTGAAAATCGGAAAAACATAAGCCTAGCTTGTAAGAAATACAGAATGAAAGCAGAATCATTGAATTTTTCCAATTCTTCCATTTTATGTGAAAATCCTTTCAAAACCAAGATCTTCAGTCTACAGGCGAAAACAGTTTTGAAATTTTTTAAAACTTGAACTGAAATTAAAAGATTGGCTTAATCTCAAACAACATCAAGCTATGGAGTCTTGTTTTATTGCTAACATAACTTATAAATAAAGCGAGTTTTCAAAAATCGGAATTAAAAATTCATAAACACCTAGAAGCCTCTATACAAAGTAACTTAAAATAAAAAATATAATAACAATAATGAATATAAAGAAAAAAACAAATGAGTTCAAGATATGGTAGGTAAAAATATTAAAGCAGCTGATAACAAACAGCTGTCCCTCGTTTTAAAAAATTGTTCATTATTCGGGGAAGGAGGCTCAGCAATCCAGCAGGCAGTGAAGGGCCCAAAATATCCGAACCTGGTGACATCATTTATACACAACCCAAAGAAGAAGACACACATAAAACTTTTGCAATAATTATTTCCGAACTGATGAAATACTCACGAAGCAAGGAAACAGTTCAAAAAAGTTCAGTGGACTACTGTTCTCTGCCAATATTCGTAGGGTAAACTTCAGTGCACAAACTAATGGATATTTCGTACTGAATACAAAGGGGGTCCGACACTTAGGATACTAAAAAAGAAAGGTTTGACTCAAAAGAGCGCAAAATTAAGCACATTAGCAAAAATAGGATGCTTAACGAGATAAGACGCCAGCAAGCATGAATCGCGATGTCAACAATGGCAATTGGTCACAGTTAAGTTTCTTTCCAGTTCAATATCTGACGACCGCCTCCACGCTCGCTATGCAGATGATGATGAAATAGTTTCTCCTCTTCAGTCACCACTGGTCCTATTCTCGGTTTCGCAACGGTCGTTTTAACTTTTCGTCTGCGGTATTTTCTATGCGGCAAAAAAAGTACCTTTAATTGCATTTTTGCTGATTCTTATGGAAAATAACTTCCTGAAAACAAACATGATCACCAAAACTTTATACCAAAAAGTTGGTCGATTTTCTTTTTTTGCATAAAATCTAAGTGTAAAATTATAGATGACACCATTATCGCCAGTTTGGCATGTTCCAAAGATAAGATGATGTCTAGAAAAGTTACATTAAAGCTGAAAATAAACAGGACTTGATTACCGCATAGGTCAACTAGGCCTGAGCCCCTCATCTTTAAGGGGACGATTTTTTTTTTTTTTTTTTTTTTGTAGTGCACATTTTTCTCCCTCTCATTACCAAAAACCTTCTGAAACTGCATTTTTAGTGTTACTATAAAAAAAAATTCGTTAGTGAGCTCCCAAATCGTCCTTCCATTAACATAATTAGAGGATATAAAAATTGCAGTTTTAAAATTGCAATTTTGAAAAATGGGCAGGGAGAACCCTTAAACCTCATCTTCCCCAACATTACGAAAGATCGTCAAGAATGCTTTTTTAAAACCACAAATCATTAAACTCTCTGGGGGAGGAGCGTATTTAAAACGCATGTGATGGGGAAAAAATCTAAGCCTTTGATTTGATACATTTCCTTACTTTTTTGAGGAGCAAATAAAAAAATTTTGAAAGAAAAAAAAAAAAAAAAGAGGACCGACTTCAAAATTGCTCTAAAAAGTGAAAAATAATTTTATTCTTTAAACACCACCGATAATATTTTTAAACATAATTTTTGAAGTTGGCGCAAAAACAAAAAGTAAAATCCAGTGTAACCATGCTTTGTTCATATTTTTTTCAGAAAATCATTCAAAATTAGGAACGAAACATTTATATTGTTACTCAAATATGCTGTTATCAATGCATAATGTATGTGGTAGTAAAGAAACTAGGCCTGGTTAAATTTATCGTTGTAGTTGAGCTACAGCTGTGAATGATCTTATCTATCCTTTTTGCGCCAACTTCAAAAACTATGTTTAAAAGTATTATCGATGGTGTTTAAACAATAACATTATTTTGCACTTTTTAGAGCAATTTTGAAGTCGGTTCTTTTTTATTTTTCAAAATTTTTTTATTTCATTCTTTTTAGTGTAAATGTAGATATTTCAGTAAAAGTAAGAAGTTACCATCACAAAACTTTACCTTATTTTTTTCATAAAAATGCTAAATACTAAAAAAAAACTATAAGCACGCATCAAACTTTAAGCGACTGGCACTAAAAATTTATCTTTGTTCCTCTCTGGAATTCATTTGTGTGCTAATTTAATTATAACCATTTAAATATCCCCCAACTAATTTGCATTTCACAGCTTACCAGTTGCTTGTGATGCAATCCTGTATAGTTGAGGCAAGCATAACCTGGTAGTATTGTGAAGGCTAAGCAGATCCTGATCACTGCATCACCTCCCTTCCAGGTTAGCTTTACCACCACTATGGAGCAATGACACCGAAGAAACTTGATGCTTGCTTCAGAGAAGCCTTTATTAAAAATTATCATTACAATTACTATTAATGTTACTGTTATGTGGCACCAAACTTTTATAACAATGGTTTTCATATCATTTTCATTTAATAGGGATATTGCATAAGATTTACCGTCTTTTGCCCATAACTTTTTCTAAAGAACAAATATGGTAAAACAAAGTAATGGGACCTAAGTTGAGCCATTCCCTATCCATTAAAAAAAGAATCATCAAAATCGGTTCACTAGGTGAGACGCTGTGAGTGGACAAAGAAAAAAAAACATACATACGGTATGAACTGATAACCGGATCCTTTTTGAAGTCGGTTAAAAAACCCTCATGCCTATAAATTGAAAATTTTAATGAAGAATTCACTTCTACCCAACCATTAAAATCAGCTATGTAAATAAGTTGTTACATATAAATTAAAACTTGAATGTTCGCATTGAATAAACATTCAAGAAAGGAAAACATAATTTTAATCGATCTTTTTTTTATATCTTCTCACAAAATGTAGTTACTCAAAAAATGTAGTTTTGGACAAAGGATTACAAACAGGACGGTAAAACCTTGTCAACCCTGATTTCATTTGCACAAAAGCATTAAATATAGAAAAATTTCGATGCAATTATCAGATACAAGCAAACAGACAAAATTAAAAAATAAACGCATTCATACAAATTGAAAATTTTAATCAAGAATTCAGCTTCAATGTAACTAGATTAAAATCAGCTGCATAAATAGGTTGAATGCTCAACACGGAATAAATGTTCAATACAAAACATTATTTTGATACATTTTATTCTGTTTTTGATATTTTCTCATAAAATACAATATCTATTAAAAAATACTTTTAAACACTTTTGGATACATGGGTTTTGGACCAGAGTTATTACCCTGGTGTCCAAAACCTTGCCAACCTGTTTAAATGCGTCACTAAATGAGAATCATGAACAAAAGTCTTCTGACACCACAGGAGTATGAATGCTTTTGTGTACCGTGCACTCTTGAATGCCAATTCAAATTTAAACAATCAGAATGTGTAACTTTACAACGCGCACAAGAATATGGTTTTGCGTTAGGGTTCATGCACATTTGCATAAAGCTCTCAAACGCAGTTTCTGCGTAAATTTAATCTAGTGCGATTTTACAGGTTCTGCAATACAATTTTGGGTTCACAGAGTTTCATTAGTAGGGGAATGTGGGGTAAAGTGAAATAATTAAGATGAGTGAACTCTTCCAAAATGAACAAATTGGAAATTTGTTTTGAAAATTACTGTACACAAAGAGAGAACATTCTAATTTATAATTAAACTTGCATTGAAACAGTATTTTTTGATTTTTGTGCCTTCAATGAAAATTGGAAATTTTTCGCCTCTTTTTTCACGGGGCAAAGTGCAAAAAAAAAAAAGTATTTTCGATTAAATGAATTAGTAAATAAACGATTGAACGAATAAATGAAAAGATAATGGACAATTAATTAATATTTAGCAGCAAGTTATCGCCTCTAAGCTAAGGCTAAGGTAGAACTAGATGAAAATAAATACATTAATTAATAAATGAAGAAAAATACATGAGTGAGTAAAAGAGTGAATGGACAAGAAAATCAGAGAATGAATTAGTAGAATAACGAAATGAAGGAATATAAATGAATCAATTAATAAATGAAAACATAAGTGATTCAGTAAAGGATTGAGTGGGTAAACAAAATAAACTATTTCACTCTGCCACGTCCACATGTACTTGAATTAATTAAACAAAATGATTAAAATACAAACAAATTTAATATTAACTAAATTAATGCAGCATCATACATTAGAAGGTCCCAATTTATGTTTCAAATGTTGAAAATAAGAACTTCCTCATTTTATACTAATAAAAATATTTTCTGACTTACAACAAACAATTGAAATGCGAGAATAAACATTTTAAAATTGCCCGTACTTTCATGAGCTTTAATCTTCGGCTTTATTTTTTTCCTGATTGGAATAGACAACATAAGCAACTACCAGGGTTGGTATAAAGGCTACCAGGGTTGTTTTTTTTTTTTTTTTCAAAAAACCCAAAAATCCCGCTTTTTTTTTTTGGTTTAAACCAAGTTTCTTTGGTTTTAACCGGGTTAACTTAGTTAAAACACTATTTATAAGAAAAACAATTTTATTTCAGGAAAACCATGAAGATTTTATGAATTAAATGTTAATGTATGTTTAATATTTATATGTGTAACTACAATTTCTTTGTAATTAATTAAATAACGAAGAGTAAAATCTTGTAATTTCATTTCCTCATAATTAGAGATTTCTTTTGGGGAATATTGTTTTAACTATTAAAAAAAATACAATAAGTAATTGGGTCTTGGTATAAATAATCAAATGAATAATTTACTGTGATGGTTCTCAGACATTATTAATAACGAATAACCAATAATACATTCATGCAAACTAATTTCCTCGTAATCATAACTATCTACTATAAATAAAAAAATAAAAATTGAATTCATGCAATTCTTAAACATGGAAAGTATTTTTCAGAATCTACAAATGAATCAAAGGTCTGATGTACGTTACACAACTTTGAAAAAAGTTACAAAATCATGTAATTTATTTACCTAATGTATACGTGACAACAATTATAGAAACAGGACAAGTAGGATTTACGAAAACCATTATGTTTTATATTGCAGACATTATTTCTCCTGGTTTAATGCATTTAGGAACAGGATTTTTTTTTATCAAAGAAAATAAAATCGTATTAATTAAAAGCCTCAGTAAACTTAAATGAAAACGCTTTTAAGATAATTTTCATAATGAAGAGTGTTATATAAATTAATGTCTGTTGATTCTTTCATCATTCATACATGAGACTTCCTTTAGTATATTGGGATTATAAAATTTCTTTAAAAGGTGACAATTTGACATTAAGAGCAGAGTTACATGAATATTTTTGGCTCTCATAATTATGCACATTTCCATTTCTTGCACTTACTGAATCGTCTATCGGGGGAGATGCAAAAAGTGTGCAGGTATAAGTGCAATTTTTTGCCTACTCAAGTGTTCTTAGACTTCAGTTATTTTTTCCTCTTGTCATTTTAATATTCTAGTGTTAAAATTTATATACACTTTGCATCGCTTCAATGGTACATAATCTACCTCAATAAATTTTAAGTAATCAAGCGAATTAGGTAGCACATAAAGTTTTGGTTCAAATATGCTTTTCGGACAATTTTGAAATGCAAAAGACTGAAAAATAATGACAATTAAAAAATTAAAAAAGGGAGCTACTTGGATTTTTTAAATGAGATTTTAGAAAAACTCAGTTAGCCTGCCTTGTATATTCATGTACCTAACGAAAAAGCTGCATAGATTTAAAAAAAAGAAAAAAAAAAAAACAAAATAAAGACTATTTAGCAAACTTGCATTACCTTCAAAAATACAATAAATTTATTAAACCTGTAATTTATCTATAAAGCTTTGCTAGTTACTTTGCATAAAATAGATTTTACTCTTCACACTAATATATAAAATTTATGAAAATATTCGGGGGAAAACTGAAATGTTTCAGAAAAAAAACATTTTTGGAAAAAACCTCATGGTTTTCTTACAAAACCACTTGGTTTAAACCAACATGCTTTATACCAAACACCCTTGGTACTACATAGTTAAAAAACTACCATATAGGTGGCGCTAAACACAGAGTAAATATTCACCCTTTCACATTGCCCCATATTCTCCAACCTATCTTTCAATGAGTTAGTTCATGTAAATTTCAGAAAAATGTCATTTCACAAAAATTGCAGGTTGGGTGTTATGTCTTCTCGATGTATTCTTAAACGCCAATTGAAAGACGATTTCCAAAAAATTTTTTTTTCCTTAACAATACTCACAAGGTTACAAGAGTACTCCAAGTGGTCACTTTAGCGTGTTTCCTCAAATGTACTTTAAAAGATGAAGGAACAAGAGTCGCAAGATTATGGTTCAAGTTTGGTGTGCGTTTTCAGATGTATATCCAAAGTATGACCGTGAGAAAATGTCTTGTTACAGAACTCAGAAGAATACGGTTTCTCATTAGTGTGCGTCCTCAAATGTGTTATCAAAGTAGAATTATTTAAAAATGTCTTTTTACAACACTCAAAAGACTATGGTTTCTCATTAGTGTGTGTCCTCAAATGCTTTTTCAAATTTGTACTTTGAGAAAATGTCTTTATACAATACTCACAAGAATACGGTTTTTCATTAGTGTGAATCCTCAAATGGATTTTCAAACCTGAATTTAAAGAAAATGTCTTTTTACAATACACACAAGAATATGGTTTTTCATTAGTGTGTATCCTCAGGTGTTGTTTCAAAGTAGAACTATCAGAAAAAGCTTTGTTACAATAATCGCAAGAATATGGTTTTTCATTAGTGTGTATCCTCAAATGGTTTTTCAAACCTGAATTAAAAGAAAATGCCTTTTTACAAAACTCACAAGAATATGGTTTTTCATTAGTGTGAATCCTCAAATGTGATTTCAAATTTGTACTTTGAGAAAATGTCTTTTTACAATACTCACAAGAATATGGTTTCTCATTAGTGTGCATCCTCAAATGAATTTTCAAACATGAACTTGTGGAAAATGTCTTTTGACAATACTCACAAGAATATGGTTTCTCTTTAGTGTGCGTCCTCAAATGTGTTCTAAAACTTGAACTACGAGAAAATGTCTTTTTACAAAACACACAAGAATATGGTTTTTCATTAGTGTGAATCCTCAAATGTGATTTCAAACTTGAACTACGAGAAAATGTCTTTTTACAAAACTCACAAGAATATGGTTTTTCATTAGTGTGTATCATTAAATGTCTTTTCAAACTTGAATTAAGAGTAAATATCTTTTTACAATACTCGCAAGAATATGGTTTTTCATTAGTGTGTATCAATAAATGTCTTTTCAAATTTGAACTCAAAGAAAAGGCTTTTAGACAGTACTCACAAGAAAACTGATTTTCATTTGAGTGCATTCTCATGTGATTTATCAGTTCAGAACTCATAGAAAACGTCTTTTTACAATACTCGCAACAAGCATATGGTTTCTTTTCAGCGCACAATGTTTCATGCGTATTTGAGTTATTTACAGGAACTGACATGGCAAAATAATTTGAAGATTATTTTTCCAGGTGAAGTAGTAGCTTAAATGCAGATTTAGGCAAGTTAAATTGTATGATATTTCATTACATAAACTAAACACAGTAAAACTTGCAAAGTTGACCACCTGTTGTAATCATCAAGTACAGAAATACTTCTTTATCATATATATTGACTTTTATAAGTCAACCACCTCTCTAAGTTAAGCACAAAACTTCAGCACTGCTTCGTCTTTTGCTCAGTTCAGCATGTATATCATCAAAATTTACATTTACCAGAGCAGTTTTATAATTCACTAAATGTATTCAGGATAAGGTCATTAAATTTCTTTGCTAAGCAGTGTCTTTAGAGAATACTTACAAGATTATGGATTTTTCTTAACAATATTATGAAAAAGCATTGATTGTCAAAGGTATGTGTCTTTCAATGCCTCTTTTTACATTCTCTGTGGCAAGTTTTCATAAAAGCACAGAAAAAAGGCTTTTGTAGCCTGCATTTTTAAATACCCTGCGTAAAAAGTGTTTATACATAGGGTGTGCTTAACATGTACTCTTTGAATCCAAATTTCTAAAATTTCTAGAGTGCTATTACAAAGTATTATTTTACAAGTTTGAAAATCACTTGCATCAAAACGGAATCTCCCGATGTCTGCGATGCGACGTCCAGTTTCAAAGAGCTGGAATCGGGGTATACCAGTACCTACACACAAAAAAGAAATCAGCTGAAATTATTAAATAGTAATTAGCAAAATGTTTTATTATAAAAAAATTCATAATAAAACATTATTATAATAACTATTTAATAGTTATTACTATTAAATAGTAATTAACAAATAGTAATTATTAAATAAGAATTAACAAAAGAAAGACAAATTCTTATAAAATTGTCAAATACCATTCATAATCAAGATACACATTAATTTTTTTGCCGAGTAACAGGGCTGGTTTACTAGGGTATAAGTCATTAAATGAGTCACAAGAGACAATAAAATGTAAAATGATGAATTTTGAGATCTTGCATTCTCAAATTATATTTTTTTCCCAATCACGAATTCCAATGGGACCCTACTCGTTAGGCTTACTGTTTCTAATCGCTTTTAACGCAACCATCATTTGAATTCACGTCAAAACTCAAATGAGTGCCAGGGGTTGGATGTTATGTACTGGATACGATCTTCACGCAAAAAAGGAGTGCGTAAAGTCGAGAAGGTCGTCTATAAATAATCCAATTCTGAGGCACATGGACACAACCCCCCAGGGGAAGGGACATGCATTGTGGAGGCCCGTGGATCAGAGGAGCAGCTTAATATGCTTTATAATTTTGAGGGTACAATGCTATTCAGTGCAAGAAAAATGTTTAAAACTTTACATGCCCCACCCGGCATGTTTGTCTCAATCTTAAATGCCGGAATAACATTTACATGCACCGAAATTTTTACGTACAGAATAAAAATTTTATGTATCACTAATCAGACAGCTTTATATCTGAACGAAGAACTGTTTATAAACTATATAAAAAATAGTTTAAAGAAATACCTTAAAAACTAAGCAGTCCTTAAAATTAAAAAAATATATATAATTATATAAAGGGAAAGATCGCTTCCATACAAACCAGAAACAGCAAACTCTCTTTTTCTACTCAACTTAAGGCAATCCCTGTTGCGGTAAACAAAGACATTATCTTTACACTTTACTAAGGCAGATCGTTCAGTGATATAAGCGATTATTCTGAATGATTTTATGTTTGCAAAAATATGATTTTAGCAGTACTCCTTGAAATAAAGTTTGAGCTCCCGTAAGGAGACGGTAATATTTGAAAAAATTACCAAATAATAAAGTTTTAGGAAGAAATATTTGATTAAAAAATGAATATCCAGCGGGGCGTGTAAGGGAAAGAGGTTCATGCCCAATCATATTTTTTGCATGCCCCGGGCATGTCGGGCAGTATAATTTTGGAGCCCTGATGCTATTAAAAAATATTTTTGTTTAACATGACCAATTTTTTTTCATAAATTCCTTACATATATCTTTCTCTATAAAAGGTTTCATCTGATTTCAGCCACTTGAATAGTTTTGAACGTAATGAACTCAAAATGGCCCATATATTTATGAGAATGACCCATGGATGTTTATTTGTGCGTATCTTCAATTAAGCTCACAGCACGGTGGAGGCATCTGGCTACTTTTTAGCAATCTGAGTCGTGGAGTCAGAGTCAGAATGATTTGGGGATGAAGGAGTGAAAAAAACCAGTTTAGCTCCCATCCCTCCTTTTTCTTCTTTTTTTTTTTTGTAATTTCAATTTCGGAGAGGAGGAGTGGAGCTGGGGGGGGGGGATTAGCAACAGTGCCCTGATCTCCTCACTTTTTTTGAGGTGAGGCAAGGACACATTGTCACCCAGTAGGGCAACCAAAAAATTGTTTTTGGAGAGCACTCCTAAAAAATTCCCTTGGGGAGTGGAGTGTCGTGGGGTTCCTTCCTGGAAAAATTTTGGAATTGTAGTCCTAAGAACGCAGTTTTAGATGGTCTCCGGTGATGCTACGGGGTGGAAAAATTCGGAGGGGTGGGGCATGGATAAATAACTGAAAGTTTTAGAATTTGAAGTCTTAAAAACGCCATTATAGTATGGGCATCCGTATGTAAAATTGTAAGGGGGAGGGCTCAGATATTTTAACCATGGTTTAGCATATTTTCCCCATGAAAACCAATTTCAGGACAGATGAGAGTCATTAAAATTTGACATTTTTAATAACTTAATTCATTAATGGCAGGAGAAGAAAAGTTTTTACATTTTTGCAAAGAAAAAAGTACTAAAAACAAAGAAGTTCTAATTTCTAAGGGGGGGGGGGGAGCTTGAGCCCCACCTTACCCCCTATATGGGCACACTTGCATTATAGGCTACATTTGTTGACTATAGAGTAATGAAAAGAATGGGACTATTTAAAGTTGCCGCCGATCGATTTAAAAAAAAAAAGAAGCTAGCCAATCGTCCCCCCGCCTAATTTTTCTAAATTAAAGTTCTTCGGGGGAAGAACATCAATTTTCCATTATTGTTCAAACCAAACAACTGAAACTTAATTTAAATTTTTCGCAGGGGACGAGGGTTAAGGAGAGAACATTATGAAGACTCTTCGTTTCAGCTTGACTAGAGAAAAAAAAGAGGGGAACATGATTTTCTAAATAGTCGAGGAGCAAACGGTCAAATTTTAGCTCCCGTGCGATTTTTGTGATACAATTATAGCAGTTAGTTTTTCTGAAAGGTATTTGCATGAGGAAAACGAATTCAGATGTTGCCACCCCCCAAAATGGTGCAGGGAGCTGGGGGGCAGCTATAACTGCCGTGGGGGGGCAAGTGATTTCCCGTTCAATTTTTGTGATACAATTGTGTGACTTAGCTTTTCTGAAAGGTATTGGTACGAGAAAACCAAATTTCGATAATGCCAACCCCGAAAATGATTCAGGGGGCAGGGGGGCGGCTATAACTACATTTGGGGGGGGGCAAGCTGTTTCCCGTTCAATTTTTGTGATACAATTATGGGAGTTAGTTTTTCTGAAAGGTATTGACACGAGGAAACCGAATTTGGATGATGCTACCCCCGTAAATGCTGCAGGGGGGCGGAGGGGGGAAGGGATTATAACTGCATTTGGGGGCAAGCTGTTTCCCGTTCAAATTTTATGATATAATTATGCGAGTTAGTTCTCCTGAAACGTATTGGCACGAGGAAACCGAATTTAGATGCTGCTAACTCCGAAATTGGTGCTGGGGGGCGGTTATAACTGCGTTGGGGGCATGTAATTTTTCGTTTAATTTTTGTGATACAATTATGGGAGTTAGTTTTTCTGAAAGGTATTGTCACGAGGAAAACAAATTTGGATGTTGTCAACCCCGAAAATGGGGCAGGGGGGCGGGGGGCGGTTATAAATGTGCAGGGGGGCAAGAGGTATTCTGTTCAATATTTGTGATGCAATCATGGGAGTTGGTTCTGCTGAAAGGTATTGGCACGAGGAAAACGAATTTGGATGTTGCTATCCCCTAAAATGCTGATGGGGGCAGGGGGGGGTATGACTGCAAACATAACACACTTATATATTCAAAATTTCTCGGTTTACAACAAGTTTTCAAAGTTTAATATGCTTAAATCCACTAATAACAACATTAAATGCAAAAAACTCCGAATTAAATTGCTGACACGTGTTTCGAAGCTATTAAGAGCTCCTTTTTCATTGTAAAAGATGTGAGTTTATGAATGAAAGTTCATCCGACTAAAGACGATCTTTCCATTGATGATGGGTTCCTGGTAACAAAGTTTATCATTTCAGTAAAAAATATTTGAAGGAAGGGGGGGGGGTCCCCCCCCCCGTTGATTAAAAAAATGCAAAATTGTATTTGTGTACTTTATTATTCTTTGTATATATTTCCTCTTCCGAAATAAATTTGTACCCTTTACCCAGGCCTATCATTTGGGGGGGGCAGTGTTAAGCCCCCCCCCCAAATGACGGCTTTGACGGCCCCAGCTCTGAAAGAATAATGTTTTTTCGTTTGAGTTTTTCTCCTTTTTTTTAAAGTAAATTTTAACTAAGTGGTGGGAGCGCTTGGATGAAATTTCCAACACCATGGTGGTCGTACATTAAAGAAACAAACATATGTCGAAGGAGGTCTTTTTTCTCCTTTCTCCTTTGTACTCATAGAAGCGGAGGACAAAGGCATTGTTAGGAGAGCTTACCATGAGTTCCTTGCCGCCGCCTTTAATTTTGCTTATCTCTTCCTTCCCTTTGTATTGCGGCCTAGTGTATCTTCAATTCTTGGTTGGCGGTCAGTTTTTCCAAAAGCAACAATGTCAAAATCTGATCCAGTTCTCACGGAATTGGCATGTCCAGTTTTACAACCTATATGTCTCTAGTTATTCTACAAAGCAACTTGATGGGTCTCATTTTCCTAATCAGATCGTGATAGTATTGGTTTTTTACAATATCTCTTTTCTCTATGAAGCACACCGTATCTTTTTATTCTTCTGAAAGAAAATTCTCACGAACAAGTTTCAGAGAGGGAAGAGCAGATCTCTTTAAATGGTCAAAACAGAAATTTATTGCTGTCACCAGTATTATCTATTTTATTGGACACTTTAATTGGCCACTTTTTCTCTGGAGTCACATGAAATGGAAATTCGTCAACAAGGAAACGTTGTACCATTTATTTTTAAGAAAGAGAGGAGAAGGGATTCTTATTTTAGTCTAGCTCATTTAAAATAAAAATATTGTATGCAGAAGTTTGACGCACGTCGTTTATTAGTTTAGTAAGCAATTAGTCACTTTCAGATGGATCTCACTGAACCAAATACAAAGCTAAAAATAGGAATTAATTATACATTATGTATTATATGTCAAGAGAAATCCACCGAAGGACTAATCATTAACCCTACCACACATGAAAAGGTTTTAAAGAGTGTGCTAGAAAATGCTAAATATGATAACATCAAGTATGTTTCATCTAATATCCGTTTGCGTGGAATGACTGCAAAAATACTGGCTGACAACAAGGCATCATGGCATCGAAGTTGTTACCAAGATGTCACTCATAAGGGACATTTTGAACGCATAAAAAAGCGATATGAAAGTCAAGCTCAGCATACATCACCTGTTACAAATAGTAGCACATCGAGACTGACACGTTCACATTGCATTCCATTCAATAAAGAGAAATGCTTTTTCTGTGACAAAGGTCAGACACGTGCAAAGTCCCTCAGAAAACTGTCGGTTGATCATGCTCAAAAAAGTCTGAGTGATGCTATTGCTAAAAGTGGAAATGAAGCCCTCCAGATAAAACTTAATACAGCAATAAACCCTGAAGATGGTCACGCTATCGACATTCGATACCATTTACAATGTTTTGCGAAGAATGTGACAAATGTACTACGATGTCCTAATGCCAGTGCACCCAACACTTCTAGAGCCCCTGAGAGTGCGTCAGGGATTGAATTTACTTGTATGATTCAAGAATGTTTAAAAACAGGTACATTGAGTATGGCTGATGTACAAACCACGTATGAAAACATTCGTGCTATGAATAACGTCCCTTATCCATCCATTACAAGGAAAGAAACAAAAGAATTGCTACAGAAATCTGTTGCAGATATTGAATTTCACCGTCCGCAGAAAAGAAATCAAGCAGAAATTGTTAGTATGAAGCATGCACGAGACAATAACATGATATCCCAGAATGATGATGAAGATTTAAACATGACCATGAGGAGTTTGTATGATGCTGCTAATTATCTCCGTAAATCTATTATGAAGTCACGGTTATGAAAGTCACGGTTTCAATAAATGTTTTGTTTTGTTCAAAAATACTCTTTATATTCTGAAACCGAAAGAAACACCTGTACAAAAAATTTGGGGGGCCCCCCCCTTCCTCCTAATATTTTTTACTGAAATGATAAACTTTGTTACCAGGAACCCATTATCAATGGAAAGATCGTCTTTAGTCGGATGAATTTTCATTCATAAACTCACATCTTTTACAATGAAAAAGGAGCTCTTAATAGCTTCGAAACACGTGTCAGCAATTTAATTCGGAGTTTTTTGCATTTAATGTTGTTATTAGTGGATTTAAGCATATTAAACTTTGAAAACTTGTTGTAAACCGAGAAATTTTGAATATATAAGTGTGTTATGTTTGCAGTCATACCCCCCTGCCCCCCATCAGCATTTTAGGGGATAGCAACATCCAAATTCGTTTTCCTCGTGCCAATACCTTTCAGCAGAACCAACTCCCATGATTGCATCACAAAAATTGAACATACCTCTTGCCCCCCTGCACATTTATAACCGCCCCCCGCCCCCCTGCCCCATTTTCGGGGTTGACAACATCCAAATTTGTTTTCCTCGTGACAATACCTTTCAGAAAAACTAACTCCCATAATTGTATCACAAAAATTAAACGAAAAATTACATGCCCCCAACGCAGTTATAACCGCCCCCCCCCCTGCCCCCCAGCACCAATTTCGGAGTTAGCAGCATCTAAATTCGGTTTCCTCGTGCCAATACGTTTCAGGAGAACTAACTCGCATAATTATATCATAAAATTTGAACGGGAAACAGCTTGCCCCCCAAATGCACTTATAATCCCTTCCCCCCTCCGCCCCCCTGCAGCATTTACGGGGGTAGCATCATCCAAATTCAGTTTCCTCATGTCAATACCTTTCAGAAAAACTAACTCCCATAATTGTATCACAAAAATTGAACGGGAAACAGCTTGCCCCCCCAAATGTAGTTATAGCCGCCCCCCTGCCCCCCTGAACCATTTTCGGGGTTGGCATTATCGAAATTTGGTTTTCTCGTACCAATACCTTTCAGAAAAGCTAAGTCACAGAATTGTATCACAAAAATTGAACGGGAAATCACTTGCCCCCCACGGCAGTTATAGCTGCCCCCCAGCCCCCTGCACCATTTTGGAGGGTGGCAACATCTGAATTCGTTTTCCTCATGCAAATACCTTTCAGAAAAACTAACTCCCATAATTGTATCACAAAAATTAAACGAAAAATTACATGCCCCCAACGCAGTTATAACCACCCCCCCCCTGCCCCCCAGCACCAATTTCGGAGTTAGCAGCATCTAAATTCGATTTCCTCGTGCCAATACGTTTCAGGAGAACTAACTCGCATAATTATATCATAAAATTTGAACGGGAAACAGCTTGCCCCCCAAATGCAGTTATAATCCCTTCCCCCCTCCGCCCCCCTGCAGCATTTATGGGGGTAGCATCATCCAAATTCGGTTTCCTCGTGTCAATACCTTTCAGAAAAACTAACTCCCATAATTGTATCACAAAAATTGAACGGGAACCAGCTTGCCCCCCCAAATGTAGTTATAGCCGCCCCCCTGAACCATTTTCGGGGTTGGCATTATCGAAATTTGGTTTTCTCGTACCAATACCTTTCAGAAAAGCTAAGTCACACAATTGTATCACAAAAATTGAACGGGAAATCACTTGCCCCCCACGGCAGTTATAGCTGCCCCCGAGCCCCCCTGCACCATTTTGGGGGGTGGCAACATCTGAATTCGTTTTCCTCATGCAAATACCTTTCAGAAAAACTAACTGCTATAATTGTATCACAAAAATCGCACGGGAAACCATTTGCTCCCGGACTAAAACAATAATATGCATCTGTTTTTTTTTTTTTTTTTTTTTAAGATTTCTAATTGAAAGAATTGAGTTTCCCCCCATTCCCCCAACAATACTTGCTTTTCTTTCTGTTAAAATATCTTTGCTTTCCTAAGACAGTCTTTTCTTGAATAAGGGGTATGGTGTGGGGTATCCCCTGACCCCTTCTGAGCACCGTTGCCTGGCGCCCTCAAATACAGGGTTCCGAAATTTTAACGTTTTGCGGCACTCTTTGAAGAATTAGAATTTTCTCATGGCTTCCTACAGGGGTAGAAGTGGTCAACTTTTAATACATAGGACATTTTCCACCAAAAATATAGGACATGTTTTATGAATAATACTAATATGAAAAAATAAACAATACATAGTATATATAATTTAGATATTCTTGTATAAATTATTATCAATGATTTCAATTAATAATTTTTTTTGGAAGGTACACGAACCTTTTCTTTTGCCTCTGATCGTTATGCATCTCTACAAGAATTTCCCATTTCTTCATGAATTTTGTATTTAGTACTATGATAAATCATGATAAAATGGAACTCTTTCCTTGGTAATGCATGCATAATTTATTGCTTTTCCAATTGCAGTACCTTAATTAAACTTAAAACTCTTATTATAGAGTCAATGCTTTAAGATGATCTTTCTTATGTCAGTATCTTTTTGTTTGCGAGAAAAACCTCTTTCAACTGATGCTACATCTTATGAAAGGTGCTAAAGACTTTCACTACTAAAAAACCTAAGTATTTGCATCTAGAAAGCAGATCAATTTTTATCATTACGAAATATTTTTCTAAAATGAATTAATTTACATCCAATCCCCATTCCTCAAAATTTTTAACAAGATGGTGACTTATTCAATGGAAGGATCCTGTAAAAATTTTATTTCTTTTTTTAAATTAATGAAAAGCCTTTTTTTCAATAACCAATTCTGCTAAAAGTATAGTGTTCAAATAATGTAAAATTCTGATTTTAGTAGAAAGTTCAAATTTTGAATCCAGGCAGGGTTAATTTATCTTTTTTATATATTTATTTATTTATTTATTTATTTTTGCATAATTACCAACATTTACTTCCCACATTTTGTTGTTAGTGAAAATTCATTGGCAAAGTGCTTCATCAATAGTTTGGAGAGCTTGTCATAAAATATAGACCATTGAAGCTTTCTCTTAAAACAAATTGAAAATTTTGTCAAAAATACTCTGCAAAGTTTAAAGAGACAGGTGCTGGCAGAAATTCAAAAAAAAAAAAAAAAAAATAAATAATAATAATAACAATTTTTTTATAAACAAGCATCTTGTTTTTAAGCAGTCTTGAATTGTCAAGTCGTGAAAGAAAGTGCGAATCAAGTGATCAAAAAGCTTTTTTTCAATGGTAATTTTCTACAATTTTTTATAACAAACTATAAGAATACAGGAAATATGGGACAATTTCAAAAATATAGGACACTTTTGATGCTTTTTTTGAAAATATAGGAAATATAGGATATATAGGACTACTTCTACCCCTGATCCTAGTCTAGTTTTTCATACATATTATTACCATGGCCACTTCGCGGCACCCCTCACCTCTTCCTGCGGCACCCAGTTCAGAAAGCTCTCTTCTAACGTACTATAATTATCGTCAAGTAAAACACCTCGCGGTGCCTAAAATTAACCACAGTAAATAAAAGAATATAAACTTTAAAAAAAGGATTCAAAAAATTCAACATTCCCCAGAAACGATTAGGAAACGGGTTGAAACATTTTTCAAAATAAATGTTTTGACCAGTTTAAAACAAGAAAAATCCTGAGAATTTCAGCTCAGCTCAGAAAGAAAATCTAAAGACATTATACATAAAAACAAATGAACAAAAATCGGAAAAACATGAGAACAGCTTGTAAGAAATACAGAATGAAAGCAGAATCATTGAATTTTTCCAATTCTTCCATTTTATGTGAAAATCCTTTCAAAACCAAGATCTTCAGTCTACAGGCGAAAACAGTTTCGAAATTTTTTAAAACTTGAACTGAAATTAAAAGATTGGCTTAATCTCAAACAACATCAAGCTACAGAGTCTTGTTTTATTGCTGACATAACTTATAAACAAAGCGAGTTTTCAAAAATCGGAATTAAAAATTCATAAACACCTAGAAGCCTTTATACAAAGTAACTTAATTTTAAAAAAATAATGATAACAATAATAATGAATATAAAGAAAAAAACAAATGAGTTCAAGATATGGTAGGTAAAAATATTAAAGCAGCTGATAACAAACAGCTGTCACTCGTTTTAAAAAATTGTTCATTATTCGGGGAAGGAGGGTCAGCAATCCAGTAGGCAGTGAAGGGCCCAAAATATCCGAACCTGGTGACATCATTTATACTCAACCCAAAGAAGAAGACACACATAAAACTTTTGCAATAATTATTTCCGAACAGATGAAATACTCACGAAGCAAGGAAACAGTTCAAAAAAGTTCAGTGGACTACTGTTCTCTGCCAATATTCGTAGGGTAAACTTCAGTGCACAAACTAATGGATATTTCGTACTGAATACAAAGGGGGTCCGACACTTAGGATACTAAAAAAGAAAGGTTTGACTCAAAAGAGCGCAAAATTAAGCACATTAGCAAAAATAGGATGCTTAACGAGATAAGACGCCAGCAAGCATGAATCGCGATGTCAACAATGGCAATTGGTCACAGTTAAGTTTCTTTCCAGTTCAATATCTGACGACCGCCTCCACGCTCGCTATGCAGATGATCATCAAATAGTTTCTCCTCTTCAATCACCACTTGCCCTATGGACAGTATTCACCTGACGTCACTGCGGGTAAAAACCCCTCACTGCAGTGCATTGTGGCATTGTGGGAACTGTAGCAGACGAAAATCCGGCACTACAGCGTATAATAACACTTGCTTTTGTGTGGCTTATAAACTATTCTTTCTATTTAAAAATGGCAGGTTTTTACGTTTTTAACTAAGAAACGTTGTAAAAGAATGATGAACGATTCATTTGATACGAAATACTCTCTTCATTATCGTATTTTCATGGGTTTAAGCCTCTTTGGTTCCTTATCAGAAACATGGTGAAAACTCGAATTCTATTTTTATTTTCCCCGTTTCTCGCCATTTTTCATGCATTCGTAAGTCTTTTTAAGCCCTTAACATGTTCATTATGCGCATGAAATCCAGTAATCCTTAAATAAAACGAGTTTCTTTAGCACTACTGACACTACGTAATTGGTCAAAATACCCGCAGACGGACAGCTGATGGGAGCGTTGCCAAACCGTGAATAAGGTCCATTCTCGGTTTCGCAACGGACCTTTTATAACTTTTCGTCTGCGGTATTTTCTCTTTTCTGTGCGGCAGAAAAAGTACCTTTAGTTGCATTCTTGCTGATTCTTATGGAAAATAACTGCCTGAACACAAATATGACCGCCAAAACTTTATATCAAAAGGTTGGTCGATTTTCTTTTTTTTGCATTTAGTCTAACTGTAAATTATGGATGGCCCCTTCATCGCCAGTTTGTCATGTTCCAAAGATAAGATGATCTCCAGAAAAGTTCCATTAAAACTTAAAATAAACAGGACCTGATTACCGCACAGGCCGACTAGGCCTGAGCCCCCCATTTTTAAGGGGCCATATATATATATATATATATATATATATATATATATATATATATATATATATATATATATATATATATATATATATATATATATATATATATATATATATATATATATATATATATATATATATATATATATATATATATATATATATATATATATATATATATATATATATATATATATATATATATATATATATATTATGTATATTACCTCATGCGTAGCATTAAAATATCCTGTTTTTTTTTTTAAAATAATTAAAATTCTTCTTTTAAAGAAATGTTTTAAAAATTTTTGTGTTCACAAAAAGTGACAGAATAGATACGGTGGCCTCCAAAGCAATGTGAGCCTTGGGCCTCACTTTTGGTTCGACTGGCGGTGCACTACTTTTGTGGTCAACTTAAACAGGTGATCAACTTACAGAGGTTGAATTATATAACATAGATCTATGTCTGTGCCTGAAAATAGCGGTCAATTTACAAGGGTGGTGAACTTAACAGGTTCTGTATTTGGTGAGCCTGATCAACTTTTTGGAGTAGAAGAACCTAGATGTACAGCAAAAGCTCTATGCATGGTAGATTTCTCCCCATTTGCTGCCAAAGTAGGTTAAAAATTGCATTTTTACCAATTCCTACCTAACATAATCGGCTTGTGTCCACTGAGAGAATTTATTTCTGGAAGTTAATTTTTTTCCTCGTTTGCAGCCTGTTGTTATGTTCGAAAGGCAGGCAGGTGGCATCTTAATAGCTAGAGTAGTTGCTGAATTATCCCAGTTGCAAATCCAGTCAAAAAAAAAATTTTTTTTTGTCAATTTTGTCCCAATTTTAAAAAACAATATCACAAAAGCAATATCCACTTTTATTTAATATTTCTTTATATCATTGAAAGAGCATACTTTTATTAATTAAAAATCGTTTCATTTTTGAGACACACCTGGTAAAATAGGAAGATGTAGTCCTAAAACATGTTCGTCATTCCGTGTGAAATCAAGGAAAAATATTAAACTTACAAATTCATGTCAAGCAATTCTAATGAAATTGATGGGATCTACTGCACCTGGGTTTTGATAGGGAAAAAAAAATTTTTTTTTTTGGATATTTTTTATCTTTGGCTTCTGTGCGAGCGTCTCTCCAAAAACTTAAGAAATGGTAAAAAGTGAAGTTCTGATACTAAAAAAAAATCTCAATTCATATAAGAGCTACATTTTTTTTACCAGGTATGATTTTAAAGCTCTTGGAATAAGATTTAAAATGATGCATTACTTTGCAAGTTTAAGTAATACTAATAAAGGGGTCAAGGTCACATGAAGCATTTTTTTTTACATTTTCCAAAAAAAAGGGGGGGGGGCAAAAGTAGTGTAAAATATCAGAATGGGATTGTAAAGGGTTCTTTTCAAGAAACTAATAATGAAACTTTAAGAGAGAAATGAACATATATTTTGAAACATTGCAAATTTTCACGCCATGTAATCGTTAATAACAGTACTTGAAAATATGATTCGCAACAAGGCCTTAGCCAGCCTTTTCGGGGATTAACTCTGAATCTCTCTTCTCTTTAACATTTCTAAAGATTGTTTAAAACTACCTTTTTGCAACTATAATTTTGAAAATTTTCGGGGGAGTGCTCCCGAACCCCCGTTTTCATAGCATAACAGCTAATAATCAACCATTGAATTTTATGAGATTCAATTCCATAAAATGTCCAGGGGGGACGCCGCTGAACGCCCCTCTCCCTTTACATTATCAAAAATTGCCTAAAATTGCCAAAAAGTGCTGGAAAAAATTCGCCAAAAGTCAAGTTGTCCCCCCCCCCCAAAAAAAAATACCAAAGATCATTTAAACTTTCGTTTTGAGGGCTTCAATCCCGAAAAATTTTCGGGGGAGCAATCGTGTTTTAAAGATTTCAATTTCAAAAAATTTACGGGGATTAACTCTGAATCTCTCTTCTCTTTAACATTTCTAAAGATCGTCTAAAACTACCTTTTTGCAACTATAATTTTGAAAATTTTCGGGAGAGTGCCCCCGAAACCCCGTTTTCATAGCATAACAGCTAATAATCAACCATTGAATTTTATGAGATTCAATTCCATAAAATGTCCAGGGGGACGCCGCTGAACGCCCCTCTCCCTTTACATTATCAAAAACTGTCTAAAATTCATTTTTAAAATTACAAATTAAGAAAATTTCTGGGGTTGAGCCTTTGAATTTTATCCTCGCATCACCAAAACTTTTCTGAAACTGCACTTTTAGAGCTACTATAAAAAAAAAAAAAAAAACGTTAGTGAGCTCCTAAATCGTCCTTCTATTAACATAATTAGGGGATATAACAATTGCAGTTTTAAAATTGCAATTTTTAAAAATTGACGGGGGGAGCACCCTTAAACCTCTTCTTCCCCAGCATTACGATAGATCGTCAAGAATGCGTTTATAAAACCACAAATCATTAAACTTTCTGGGGGAGGAGCGTATTTCAAACGCATGTGATGGGGAAAAAATCTAAGCCTTTGATTTGATTTGATACATCTCCTTACTTTTTTGAGCTCGGAATTGCTATGTGGGATGAAAACACAACAGATCCAAAAGAAAGTTTCAAACCTTTTGACAAGACCAAAAAGAGCCTAAAATTGCGTTTTCAGACCCTTAATTTTGGAAAACTTTCGGGTCAAGAGTCCTTGATTCCTCCTATTAATGGGGATGGTCGAGTGAGGACCTCGTCAGAATGTAGGACACTTGGGGCGCGTTTCTAAACTCGAGACCGGTCGCGACCGAGCGACCGATCGAGACCAGGAGTGTTTATAAACTCTCTTCGGGGGCTCTGAACGAAACCCACTCGTGTTTACAAACTCCGATCGTGGTCATTTCGGTCGCGACCAGAGCGACCGCGCTTTTTCGCCGGGCGAATTCGTCACGTGACCGGTCGAATACTGTTTTTGCACAAATAGGCCGCGAAACTACTCTTATTTACATTTTGTTGGCTGCCGCGCTGATTGAGAGCACTAGAACAAAATAGAAAAAGTGCATTTTAGTCGAAAATTCGGGGCCGTGGTAGCCTGATCGGTAGGGCATTGGACTCGGGGCCGGAGGGGCTCGGGTTCGATCCCCGCTGGTCGAAGACCCACCGTCGTCATTAAAGGGGACTGGGCGACGTTAAATATGCTCGTGGTCTCAATGTCCTCCAAGTGAAACGATACCTCTGGGGGTGCTAGTACCAGGTAGCTATTAGCTCTTGGACTAGTTCTAAATTCTCATTAACTGTTCGATCCGGTGATGGTGCTGCCATCTATCGGTATATAAAATAATGGAGGCAAGGCACTAGTATGCAGACCTCGACAAAAAATACAGTTGAAGTCAGTTGTGACTCTTGAATAGAATAGAATAGAATAGAATAGTCGAAAATTCTAAATCATTTTAATTTTTTTAACTACTGACAACCTGATCCACTGAATGTTTGGCGGAATCAACTCTTTTATTTTGTCTGTTCTTTTAGAGGAACACATTTACATTGCATGTTGAAGTTAGAAATTCATTCGTACAGCGGTCCTTAAACGTGGGGATAGAAAATAAATTTAAATTTTTACACTCGAATGATGCATATGTAGGGTAGAATTCAAAGTTGAAGTAATGGTAAATTTTTGTATTTAGCTTGAAACAATGATTGAAAGCTTCGTTATCATATTTAACGCATGATTGTTGGCCCTAATATGCTGTTACAGTTGATATTTTTGCAACTTTAGATCTGCATTTAAGATTCTTTTGATTTTCAGTGTGTTGGTTTTAATGAACAAAATTCAGTTTTATTTGCTTCAAGCTAAATGCAAATTTTATATGTCAACACTAATTCTTTTTAAATTCTATTCCTTGTACATATTAACAGGATATTCTGTTTCTTTTTTTCTGAACAAGAGTTTCATCAAATATCACAATATACTTCCAGTTTCAAAACTTCAACTGAAAAAGTTCTTTCTTTAAAGTAAAGCAGCTGCATTTATTCCATGTTGACTAAATATGATAGTTCTAGCTGTATTACAGAATAGTACTTTTAATTTCCATTTTTTAATTTTAAATGGTTATCTCTACTGAATATGCTCTAAATTTGCCAAAAAACACAAAAAAGGATATATCTTTAAACATCACTACAAAGGTACTGATAGAAAAGTAGACTGCCAGCTGAATATTACTTAGTACTAATTTACATGTTAAACTTTTGTTAACTTATGTATACAAGATAGCAAAAAACAATGAGTTCTCAATTTGTACCAGGATACGTGTAAAACATATATTGCTGATTGCACAAGTAGGATGAAAGTGTCATTTTTTGAATTTGATTACCATTTAGTGTGAATGCTCCAATGCTTTTCTAGTACACAACAGCTTCTTTGAAAATATACGGATTTTCTCATGGATGGGAACAGCACTTTTTACCAGAGCTTGAGCATCACTTTCGGTTGATCGGGCACTGTGTGTTCAACCATATTGGGGAAGGGGGTATCATTACCTGCTCTAGCTTTAATTAAAATAGACTAGACTAGCATTTTTAGAAAAAGTTGATTTTTTTGAGCAATATACCTTACTATTCACATTTAACGCATCAAAGAAGAAATTAATATTTGTGCAAAACAAAACTTTTGATGAAATTTCCAAAAAATCATATTCTGATTTTTGTTACAGCATTTAATTAGTGTAGTCCTGAAAAAAAAGGTGGGGGATAATGCTTACAGATGAATCAGTGGTATGTTCAATGAACACTGGTTTGGGAAATTAGAGAGTTGGAGAACATCATGCCCTCTTAACTACACACCTGAAATACTTGAACTGCCAGATCTAGGGGGAGCAAGCCGGAGCTTTTGTCAGAGGGTAAAAATCTACAGTATAACTTCGATTTAACGATACCTGATTTAATGATTTTCTGAATTTAAGGATACATTTCACTGGTCTGGGTTTGACTGCATTGAATGTCTATGCTCCTCGATTTAATGATATCCTTGACTTAATATCTTTTTCCAGTCCCTTGACAATTGTTAAATCGGGGTTAAACTGTATTTGTCTCAATTTTTTTTAAGTCGATGTACAAACTCAAAGAAAAATGAGTGAAGGCATCAGTTGTCTGGATAAATGAAAGTTTACTGTATTACACGTTTCCGTGACATAAAAAGCATTTGAGTGTTTTAGACTAGCGCTTCTCAACCTTTTGCGACACGCAGACTGGCAAAAGCTGTTGAAAAAAGTTTTGCAGACCATTTAAATTTCTTTAAAAAATATATAAAAAAACTTATATTTGCAGACTATATTAAAAATATGCGACACTTTTTTTTTAGGCTGTAGTTTTTCCTCCATTTATGGATTTATTTTAGAAAAAAAAAACTTCCGACTCGGGGAACGATAAAACTTCGTAAAAGATTGTGTTGACAGCAAAGTTTTTTTAAAAAATTGTTGCAGAGTAATAAAAATAAATGAATTAATAAATAAAGAAAGGAAACTTAACAGGATTTTTTTTTTAAAAACGTGAATGAAGAAAAAGTGTTTGTGGACTGGTCATGATTTTTTCCTGCTGACCAGTACCGGTCTGCCGGACCACTGGTTGAGAATCGCTGTGCTTCACTATAAAAAATTTTAACTTGAAAAATTTATTTTTAAATACGGTAAAAAAAAATTAACACGAAACTGAAGGGACTAAATTTTTTTTTGTTTAAAAAATTGAATTAAATTACACAATACTTTGTCCGGACTAATATATCATTGCGTGTTAACCATATATCATGTTAAACTTTTTTCACTGTATATCCATAGATGCAAGTTAGGAGACGAGCCCTGGATTGAAAGTATCTTGAATATGTTCCAGCATCCTACAGAACTTATTTAGCAAAAAAATCAGATATTGACAGTTGGCCCAGTTATTCTAATGGTCAAATTTTTTTTTTCATTTTGCCATTACCTGAACCACGAAGGTTCAGGTAATGGGAATGTTCAGGGTGTGGAAGGTCCACCTACCACATAATTTAATTACCCTAGCAAAAGTTTTGTAGTCCTGCCTACATCTTCGGACATTTTCAAAAACCATATTCAGGGGCGGACTGGATCCCGTAAGAGGGCGTCAACCTTGGCCTCCAAAGGGCGCAAAAAAAAAGGTGTAAAAAAAAATGCAACAAAAAGATGAGAAAAAGAAAGGAAAAAAAAACAATGGTACACAGGTTTACGAGTTAAAAGAAAAGAAACAGAAAAGGGAAGTCACACAGGTTCGTGAACGCAAAAAAAAAAAAAAAAAAAGGAAATTGCACTTAAATGTTTTTTTTTTAAATTGATTAAAAGAAACCTTTCTTAAAAAAAATGTTTTTAGGCTTGAGGGCACCTGGCCATATTTAAATCACTTAGATGGAGACTGAACACTAAGCACCCTTAAATATTTTTTAGTGTAATGTGCATAAAATGAAAGATACAATAAACCAAATTTTACTGTAAAACTATACCACGTTTGCATTTTTCAATATTAAATTGAAAACAAGTCATTTTGAAAGCTCTTCTCTATTTTGATTCTTTGAAACTTTACTGGTAATTAGAAATATGCATTACATAAAATGTTTAATACAAGAATATGCTTTATTTAGAACAACAAAAAACTTCTAAATTACGGTAAAATTACAGTTACCCAAATCAACCAGACCGCATTCGTATTATTAGATTTTTCCGATAGTACATTTTAATCTACTGTCGGCCCCATTTACACAAATATTGTTAGTTCCACCATATATTTGAATAAGTGGGGATTTTTAACATTGCATCTACGGCATGGTAAATATTCGGTTCCGGGATATTTTATTCATAAGCGGGGTATTCGTTTATCCGTTATGCGATTAAGCAGAGGCGACGGTATTTACTGTACGAATGTTGAAATTCAGAAAAACTATTTTTAAAGAGAAAGAGCTATTCATTGGTCAAGTAGAAAAGCTAACGCTTTTCATGATAAGTGTACTAACAAGTGCTGCAGCGGAGAGAAGGATAATAGCGTGCGCCGACAGAATAATAATTTTCCAAATTGCAGCAAGTGCAATCTCCTTTATTTTTTGCTCAAATTCTGAAAGCGATTCAGATAGTTGTTGTAGAGTCATACTGTATATGTTAATGTATGGCATAACAATAAGAAACGCTTTGAATTTTCAAAAACCATTTTATTAGTTAAATTTTTCAATAGTACTTTTGTCATTTACTAATCATAAAACCAGACACATGTTTGCATATATATATATATATATACAATGGAGTCTTGAAAGTTAGAAGTTCCACTTAATTTGAGGTGTTTAATTTATATTATCAGTTATACAGTTTAGTTCCGAAAAATTGATTTTTGTTAAAATCTAAAAATAAATACGTACAGACCTTGTGAGAAAAAAAAAGTTGCTTAGAGGTAATTAAAGCAAAATTTATGCTGAAATATCTGTGATAATTTTCCATGAAGACAATACTTCCTTTTCTTTGCATAAAGAAAAGAGGCTGTTCCATACATTCTCTAAAAGGGGTGCAAATTTAATCTGGAAGAATTTTCCGGATAATCCGAGTTTTCATCGATACGAGCCCCCAATTACCTTGAATTTTCGAGTTTCTACTCTGTACCCATATGGTAGTTTCCGCTTAATGAGATTATTTGGACAATAATTTTGATACCTAACTAAATTTGTAGAAAGTTTTTCAGGGATCCATCCAGTTTTTATTTTTTGGGACCCCATTTCGTGAAAAAGCTAAATATTTTTGTGAATTTTCTTTATTTTTGAAAAGTGAATCATTTTGAATTACCAGGTTATATTTCAATTTGATAGCTATGAACGTGGCAAAATGATGCTTGTGCAACCTTTTAATTAGGTGTACGAAGGAAATTGTTAATGTCCAAGCTATAGAATCACAAAAAGTCTTTATTGCGGGTCACCACTTTTTCAATCTGTAGTGTCCCATGGTGAGGGGATTCTGAATCTTGACTTTTATTTCATGATGCAAATTTTTGTGAATGAGCTGCATTTACAATGTGAAATTTTGTGAAGTATCCACAAAGTGGACCCAATTCAGGTCTGGGTCGATCCCTGTTCTTATATTTTTTCAAACAATTATGTATGATTAGATACATATTTTGGCGAGCTCTGGGCCACAGAGAGCCAAGGAGAGCCCCTTGTCCGTTTGGTCGATGGGTGTCCCGCTTCCTATAAAACTTATAACATTTCCTGAAATGGCCTATGGTCGGCTCTGGGTGAGCAACAAAGGTTGTTCACAAATTTTGAGGTACTCCCATTGTTGAAAAAGCAACAAGAATAACTAAAAAAATATGCTGGTATCATTGTGGAACTCGACTATGGACATTTTTGCTGTCGTCATAATATGGCACTCGAGACTCGGGAGAAGAACAGCGTTTTTTTTTTTTTTTTTTGCAGAAATTTTTTAAGAGATAATTTGAATCACAGACAGTTTTAAATCTTATCAAGATTCTGGTTGAAGTTATTGTGTACTTAAATTTGTTATTTTTGATTTCAATGAAATCCTTCCAACTTGAAACAGCAAAACATGCGAGAAAAATCAAGTAATTTTGTTTGTTAATTGAGCTTTTTACCGAAACAATATTATCAATGTATCATGATTATTACATTGTGAAAGCAAATGAGATAGAACGAACATCAAAACACCATAATTGAAATAACATTGGACAATAACTATTCTTACTTACCTGTCACAATCCAAAAAAGAATAATATAGAACAAAAAAGGTCAGCAACAGAGTATGTTAGATTTTAAAGTATACTAGCACTCTCTTTTGCTGCCCATTTTGTTATCGATATTTCCATAATAAAGCTCGTTTGATGCAGTAGCATAGTATTGACGAACTTTATATTTTAAAAAAAAAACGATGCTCCGTTGAAAACAAAATAAAGACTGAAACAAAGCGCTTTTTGAAAAAAAACCTTTGATTCTTACGGCTATAATGCATACTCAACAAAATTAGTAATGAGAGCTAAATATCAATCAAATTCAAATAAGAGCTAATGAATAAGCTGCTCTTGCAGCCTTGTTTTTTTTTTTTTTTTTTTTCCAAAGCTTCCCTGATTATAAATTGACGATTAAAGTCATCTTCTCAGAAACATTCAGAGAAAGCCACAGAATACTTAAAATTCATCCGATTGAATTTTTACATGCCTCTTCTTTAGACTAGCACGAAAACAACAATAGGATATTATTATTCCTGAATTTTAAAAGCGAACTTTCAGTTTCACAGTAGTTAACACTGACTTTCAAAATGTAAACTTCATTGCGCAAATAAGCGAAATCGACCGGAACGACCGCGCGTTTGTTTATAAACTCCTTCGATTCAGTTGATGACCGTGACGTCAGAGCCGCGACCGGTCGAGATCGGAGCAACCGAAGATCAAGAGTTTATAAACGCGCCCTTGGACATGGAATGACCCAAAAGTGTACTCACACTTGAACTGTGATATAATGTCTTTTTGCGACCCTCCCAAGAATATAGTTTTTCGTTCGTACGTATCGTCAAATGCAGGATGGTTTAGGACAGGACAGGTGGTTTTTACCATCCATTAGTATGCAAAAGCTAAAGGGGTGTTCTGACCAATTTGTTGGTACTTACGGCAATTTTCGAAATGTATCAATATAAATATTAATGAGGTTTAATTAATGAGTATTTGATAATATTTTTCTCCAAAATGTTCATTTAAAAATATTTTACTTAAAAAAATTGCCAATAACTCTATTACATGAAAACTTCCTTATGTAACAGTTGGTAGAGTTATGAAAGTAAATTCGCAGCACTACCTAGACAACTAATTTCAGTTCCATTTATAACCAAAGGAATATTGTTAAATGTGCAGTATTAAAGTGCAAAAAAAAAAAAAAAAAAGCTTAGTTTTTAATGTTTTTGCAACTAAGTTTTACATGATGCCTTGACGAAAACTATTTTTTAAAGAATAGATTATAGAACAATAAATTGATGATTCAATATATGCACTTATATTTTAAAACTTGAGCAGCTTCGTTTTTTAGTTTATATTTTTAACATAACTAACAAAAAACAAAAAAAAAATTGCAATATATTGAATTAAAGTTAATTATTGCACTATATTTTGAACTCTTTCCTTTGCACACATGCATAAAAGTTAAAAGATTTGGTTATTGTTATGGAAAGAAAACGAGCTTTTCACGCCAATTTAATGTTCTTTTTCCATGATTAACATTTTTTATGTGATTTAATAGTTAACTCTCTAACTATCACCAACAGTGCCAAATTAAAACCAGATTTTTTTTTTAAAGAAGAAAAAAAAAATCACCAAATTTGTCGCCATGTTGTCGACAAAACTTGGCGATATATCGCCAAGTATCCGCCAAATTATACCTCCACTTGAGTTTGCATTGAAATTAACAATGACTTCCCCCTAAAAAGGGGCAAAAGACCCTTTTAGAAACTCACTAATACAACCAAATGGGGAGGTGCACAACTACACCCCACTACCAAATTTCAACTTTCTAGGAGATACCGTTCTTGAGTTATGCGACATACATACAGACAGACAGACGTCACGCGATAACTCTCTGTAATTTACTCGAGAATCGTCAAAATGGATATTTCGGGCGTCTATATGTTCTTAGGTATATATGCACGTGTGGTCGGGTCGAAAAAAAACTCAACATTCATTCGGGGGTGAGCAAAATGGAAATTAAGGTCCATTTTTGAGCAACATTTTTTTCGCAAACACAATACTTCCTTTTTTGTAAAAGGAAGCAAATAAAAAAAAATTTGTAAAAAAAAAATAGAACCAACTTCAAAATTGCTCTAAAAAGTTAATTTAATTTTTTTCATTTAACATTATCGATAATACTTTTAAACATAATGTTTGAAGTTGGCGCAAAAACAAAAAGTAAAATCCAGTGTAACCATGCTTTGTTCATATTTTTTTTTAGAAAATCATCCAAAATTAGGAACGAAACATTTATATTGTTACTCAAATATGCTGTTATCAATGTATAATGTATGTGGTAGTGAAGAAACTATGCCTGGTAAAATTTATAGTTGTAGTTGAGCTACAGCTGTGAATGATATTATCTATCGTTTTTGCGCCAACTTCAAAAATTATGTTTAAAAGTGTTATCGATGGTGTTTAAACAATAACATTATTTTTCACTTTTTAGAGCAATTTTGAAGTCGGTTCTTTTTTATTTTTCAAAATTTTTTTATTTCATTCTTTTTAGTGTAAATGTAGATATTTCAGTAAAAGTAAGAAGTTACCATCACAAAACTTTACCTTATTTTTTTCATAAAAATGCTCCATACTAAAAAAAACTATTATAAGCACGCATCAAACTTTAAGCGACTGGCACTAAACATTTATCTTTGTTCCTCTCTGGAATTCATTTGTGTGCTAATTTAATTATAACCATTTAAATATCCCCCAACTAATTTGCATTTCACAGCTTACCAGTTGCTTGTGATGCAATCCTGTATAGTTGAGGCAAGCATAACCCGGTAGTATTGTGAAGGCTAAGCAGATCCTGATCACTGCATCACCTCCCTTCCAGGTTAGCTTTACCACCACTATGGAGCAATGACACTGAAGAAACTTGATGCTTGCTTCAGAGAAGCCTTTATTAAAAATTACCATTACAATTACTATTAATGTTACTGTTATGTGGCACCAAACTTTTATAACAATGGTTTTCATATCATTTTCATTTAATAGGGATATTGCATAAGATTTACCGTCTTTTGCCCATAACTTTTTCTAAAGAACAAATATAGTCAAACAAAGTAATGGGACCTAAGTTGAGCCATTCCCTATCCATTAAAAAAAGAATCATCAAAATCGGTTCACTAGGTGAGACGCTGTGAGTGGACAAAGAAAAAAAACATACATACGGTATGAACTGATAACCGGCTCCTTTTTGAAGTCGGTTAAAAACCCCTCATGCCTATAAATTGAAAATTTTAATGAAGAATTCACTTCTACCCAACCATTAAAATCAGCTATGTAAATAAGTTGTTACATATAAATTAAAACTTGAATGTTCGCATTGAATAAACATTCAAGAAAGGAAAACATAATTTTAATCGATCTTTTTTTTATATCTTCTCACAAAATGTAGTTACTCAAAAAATGTAGTTTTGGACAAAGGATTACAAACAGGACGGTAAAAACCTTGTCAACCCTGATTTCATTTGCACAAAAGCATTAAATATAGGGAAATTTCGATGCAATTATCAAAAACAAGCAAACAGACAAAATTAAAAAATAAACGCATTCATACAAATTGAAAATTTTAATCAAGAATTCAGCTTCAATGTAACTAGATTAAAATCAGCTGCATAAATAAGTTGAATGCTCAACACGGAATAAATGTTCAATACAAAACATTATTTTGATATATTTTATTCTGTTTTTGATATTTTCTCATAAAATACAATATCTATTAAAAAATACTTTTAAACACTTTTGGATACATGGGTTTTGGACCAGAGTTATTACCCTGGTGTCCAAAACCTTGCCAACCTGTTTAAATGCGTCACTAAATGAGAATCATGAACAAAAGTCTTCTGACACCACAGGAGTATGAATGCTTTTGTGTACCGCACGCCCTTGAATGCCAATTACAATTTAAACAATCAGAATGTGTAACTTTACAACGCGCACAAGAATATGGTTTTGCGTTAGGGCTCATGCACATTTGCATAAAGCTCTCAAACGCAGTTTCTGCGTAAATTTCATCTAGTGCGATTTTACAGGTTCTGCAATACAATTTTGGGTTCACAGAGTTTCATTAGTAGGGGAATGTGGGGTAAAGTGAAATAATTAAGATGACTGAACTCTTCTAAAATGAACAAATTGGAAATTTGTTTTGAAAATTATTGTACACAAAGAGAGAACATTGTAATTTATAATTAAACTTATACTGAAACTGTATTTTTTTTTTTTTTTTTTTTTTTTGTGCCGTCAATGAAAATTAGAAATTTTTCGCTTCTTTTTTTTTACAGGGCAAAGTGCAAAAAAACAAAAAAAAAAAAAAAAAAGGTTGATTAAAATGAATTAGTTAATAAAAGGTTGAATGAATAAATGAAAAGATAATGGACAATTAATTAATATTTAGCAGCAAGTTATCGCCTCTAAGCTAAGGCTAAGGCAGAACTAGATGAAAATAAATACATTAATTAATAAATGAAGAAAAATACATGAGTGAGTAAAAGAGTGAATGGACAAGAAAATCAGAGAATGAATTAGTAGAATAGCGAAATGAAGGAACATAAATGAATCAATTAATAAATGAAAACACAAGTGATTCTGTAAAGGATTGAGTGGGTAAACAAAATAAACTATTTCACTCTGCCGCGCCCGAATGTACTTGACTAATTGTGCAAAATGTTTAAAATACAAACAAATTTAATATTAACTAAATTAAGAAAGCATCATACATTAGAAGGTCCCAATTTATATTTCAAATGTTGAAAATAAGAACTTCCTCATTTTATACTAATAAAAATATTTTCTGACTTACAACAAACAATTGAAATACGAGAATAAACATTTTAAAATTGCCTGTACTTTCATGAGCTTTAATCTTCGGCGATATTTTTTTCCTGATTGGAATAGACAACATAAGCAACTACCAGGGTTGGTATAAAGGCTACCAGGGTTGTTTTTTTTTTTTTTTTTTCAAAAAACCCAAAAATCCCGCTTTTTTTTTTTTTTTTTTTGGTTTAAACCAAGTTTCTTTGGTTTAAACCGGGTTAACTTAGTTAAAACACTATTTATAAGAAAAACAATTTTATTTTAGGAAAACCATGAAGATTTTATGAATTAAATGTTAATGTATGTTTAATATTTATATGTGTAACTACAATTGCTTTGTAATTAATTAAATAACGAAGAGTAAAATCTTGTAATTTCATTTCCTCATAATTAGAGATTTCTTTTGGGGAATATTGTTTTAACTATTAAAAAAAATACAATAAGTAATTGGGTCTTGGTATAAATAATCAAATGAATAATTTACTGTGATGGTTCTCAGACATTATTAATAATGAATAACCAATAATACATTCATGCAAACTAATTTCCTCGTCATCATAACTATCTACTATAAATAAAAAAATAAAAATTGAATTCATGCAATTCTTAAACATGGAAAGTATTTTTCAGAATCTACAAATGAATCAAAGGTCTGATGTATGTTACACAACTTTAAAAAAAGTTACAAAATCATGTAATTTATTTACCTAATATATACGTGACAACAATTATAGAAACAGGACAAGTAGGATTTACGAAAACCATCATGTTTTAAATTGTAGACATTATTTCTCCTGGTTTAATGCATTTAGAAACACGATTTTTTTTAATCAAAGAAAATAAAAATCATATCAATTAAAGTCTCAGTAAACTTAAATGAAAACTCTTTTAAGATAATTTTCATAATGAAGAGTGTTATATAAATTAATGTCTGTTGATTCTTTCATCATTCATACATGAAACTTCCTTTAGTATATTGGGATTATAAAATTTCTTTAAAAGGTGACAATTTGACATTAAGAGCAGAGTTACATGAATATTTTTGGCTCTCATAATTATGCACATTTCCATTTCTTGCACTTACTGAATCGTCTATCGGGGGAGATGCAAAAAGTGTGCAGGTATAAGTGCAATTTTTTGCCTACTCAAGTGCTCTTGGACTTCAGTTATTTTTTCCTCTTGTCATTTAAATATTCTAGTGTTAAAATTTATATACACTTTGCATCGCTTCAATGGTACATAATCGACCTCAATAAATTTTAAGTAATCAAGCGAATTAGGTAGCACATAAAGTTTTGGTTCAAATATGCTTTTCGGACAATTTTGAAATGCAAAAGACTGAAAAATAATGACAATTAAAAAATTAAAAAAGAGAGCTACTTGGATTTTTTAAATGAGATTTTAGAAAAACTCAGTTAGCCTGCCTTGTATATTCATGTACCTAACGAAAAAGCTGCATAGATTTAAAAAAAAGAAAAAAAAAAAAAAAAAAATAAAGACTATTTAGCAAACTTGCATTACCTTCAAAAATACAATAAATTTATTAAACCTGTAATTTATCTATAAAGCTTTGCTAGTTACTTTGCATAAAATAGATTTTACTCTTCACACTAATATATAAAATTTATGAAAATATTCGGGGGAAAACTGAAATGTTTCAGAAAAAAAAACATTTTTGGAAAAAACCTCATGGTTTTCTTACAAAACCACTTGGTTTAAACCAACATGCTTTATACCAAACACCCCTGGTACTACATAGTTAAAAAACTACCATATAGGTGGCGCTAAACACAGAGTAAATATTCACCCTTTCACTTTGCCCCATATTCTCCAACCTATCTTTCAATGAGTTAGTTAATGTAAATTTCAGAGAAATGTCATTTCACAAAAATTGCAGGTTGGGTGTTATGTCTTCTCGATGTATTCTTAAACGCCGATTGAAAGACAATTTCCAAAAATTTTTTTTTTTTCCTTAACAATACTCACAAGGTTACAAGAGTACTCAAAGTGGTCACTTTAGCGTGTTTCCCCAAATGTACTTTAAAAGATGAAGGAACAAGAGTCGCAAGATTATGGTTCAAGTTTGGTGTGCGTTTTCAGATGTATATCCAAAGTATGACCGTGAGAAAATGTCTTGTTACAGAACTCAGAAGAATACGGTTTTTCATTAGTGTGCGTCCTCAAATGCTTTTTCAAATTTGTACTTTGAGAAAATGTCTTTTTACAATACTCACAAGAATACGGTTTTTCATTAGTGTGAATCCTCAAATGGATTTTCAAACCTGAATTTAAAGAAAATGTCTTTTTACAATACACACAAGAATATGGTTTTTCATTAGTGTGTATCCTCAGGTGTTGTTTCAAAATAGAACTATCAGAAAAAGCTTTGTTACAATAATCGCAAGAATATGGTTTTTCATTAGTGTGTATCCTCAAATGGTTTTTCAAACCTGATTTAAAAGAAAATGCCTTTTTACAAAACTCACAAGAATATGGTTTTTCATTAGTGTGAATCCTCAAATGTGATTTCAAATTTGTACTTTGAGAAAATGTCTTTTTACAATACTCACAAGAATATGGTTTCTCATTAGTGTGCATCCTCAAATGAATTTTCAAACATGAACTTGTGGAAAATGTCTTTTGACAATACTCACAAGAATATGGTTTCTCTTTAGTGTGCGTCCTCAAATGTGTTCTAAAACTTGAACTACGAGAAAATGTCTTTTTACAAAACTCACAAGAATATGGTTTTTCATTAGTGTGAATCCTCAAATGTGATTTCAAACTTGAACTACGAGAAAATGTCTTTTTACAAAACTCACAAGAATATGGTTTTTCATTAGTGTGTATCATTAAATGTCTTTTCAAACTTGAATTAAGAGTAAATATCTTTTTACAATACTCGCAAGAATATGGTTTTTCATTAGTGTGTATCAATAAATGTCTTTTCAAATTTGAACTCAAAGAAAAGGCTTTTAGACAGTACTCACAAGAAAACTGATTTTCATTTGTGTGCATTCTCAAGTGATTTATCAGTTCAGAACTCATAGAAAACGTCTTTTTACAATACTTGCAACAAGCATATGGTTTCTTTTCAGCGCACAATGTTTCATGCGTATTTGAGTTATTTACAGGAACTGACATGGCAAAATAATTTGAAGATTATTTTTCCAGGTGAAGTAGTAGCTTAAATGCAGGTTTAGGCAAGTTAAATTGTATGATATTTTATTACATAAACTTAACACAGTAAAACTTGCAAATTTGACCACCTGTTGTAATCATCAAGAACAGAAATACTTCTTTATCATATATATCGACTTCTATAAGTCGACCACCTCTCTAAAATAAGCACAAAACTTCAGCACTGCTTCTTCTTTTGCTCAGTTCAGCATGTATATCGTCAAATTTTACATTTACCAGAGCAGTTTTATAATTCACTAAATGTATTCAGGATAAGGTCATTAAATTTCTTTGCTAAGCAGTGTTAACAATATTATAAAAAAGCATTGATTGTCAAAGGTATGTGTCTCTCAATGCCTCTAAATTTACATTCTCAGTGGCAAGTTTTCATAAAAGCATACAAATAAGACTTTTGTAGCCTGCATTTTTAAGTACCCCGTGTGAAAGGTGTTTATACATGGGCTGTGCTTAACATGTACTCTTTGAATCCAAATTTCTAAAAGTTCTCGAGTGCTATTACAAAGTATTATTTTACAAGTTTGAAAATCACTTGCATCAAAACGGAATCTCCCGATGTCTGCGATGCGACGTCCAGTTTCAAAGAGCTGGAATCGGGGTATACCAGTACCTACACACAGAAAAGAAACCAACTGAAATTATTAAATAGTAATGTTTTATTATAAACAAATTTACACCAAAACATTATTATAATAACTATTTAATAGTTATTACTATTAAATAGTAATTAACAAATAGTAGTAATTATTAAATAGTAATTAACAAAAGAAAGACAAATTCTTATAAAATTGTCAAATACCATTCATAATCAAGACACACTCATTATTTTGCCGAGTAACAGCGCTGGTTTACTAGGGCAGGGCTTTGCAACCGGTGTGCCGCAGCACACTGGTGCGCCGTGACAAGGAACCTGGTGTGCCGCGGTATTTTCGAAGTTATATAATAAAAAATTATTAAATAAAAACAAGAAATCCGACTGCGTAAAAACCAAAAAAAAAAAAAAAACTAAAGAGAAAAATGTATAAGCCCAGTAATTTAGAATGTTATTAAGTACTACTGAATAACTACACTGTTGAAATAGTTTTATAACAGTACACAGATAAGACAAATCATATATTCAAAAGCAGAATAGAAGGATCAGCAGTGGGGACCCATTCCTTTGTGATTCAAGGAATCCCGTAAAATTTGAATGGGCCCCCGACTGTTGATCCTTCTATTTTGCTTTTGAATATATGATTTGTCTTATCTGTGTACGATTATAAAACGATTTCAACAGTGTAGTTATTCAGTTGTACTTAATAACATTCTAAATTACTGAGCTTATACATTTTTCTTTTCAGTTTTTTTGGTTTTTACCAGTTGGGGTTTTTTGATTTTATTTAATAATTTTTATTTTACACTTTTTAGCTAATTTTCATTTTCATTACTTTGTTATTATGATTAGGAGACGATATATTTCGCAATCTTGCCATTTCATTGAGAGCGTTTGTTTGTATTGTGAGGTTTATTAAGTAACTTGCGATGGTCTAAACTGCTGATAATTAGTCCCTTTAGGAACCTAACTCGGCTTAAAGCTACATGTGCTTCACCTTCGTCAAAAATGAGCGAACTTCAGTCAACCACAGCACAGCTATATAAACAGCCTGTATAACTCATGATGACGCGAAATCGGAAGCGTCGTCAGTTAGATCTTTTCTTTCTTTTGGTGCTTAATTGCACAGGTATGTTTTGATGAGGACTACAACCTGTGTGCCTTGCCTCCCTTAGGCATGAGATGTATTTTTATTACATATATAATAAAACACATGAAAGAATTTACATCACAAAGATGAGACAGTACAACCAGAGCGAGGGTGGGAGTCGAACCCACCGCCTCAGGTGTGCCGATGTCAAGCAGTAACTCAGACCGTTTGGCCACTGTCGAGTCAAATCTTTCTCGCGAAACTCAGTCCCTTGAATCAAGGCAAAAACATTCAATTAGTTAGAGATGAAAATCGAATTAGTAGACTTTCTTTCTTTTGGTGCTTATTGCACTGTTTTATTTTGATGAGACTACAATCTGAGTGTCTTGCCTTCGTTACGCATCATATATTTTTTATTACAGTACTGAATTCTTATAAAGAACACATGAAAGAATTTACATCAGAAAGAGGGGGAAAGTGCATCCGGAACAAAGGTGTCTTGACCCACCGCCTCAAGTGGGAGGAGCAATCGCTTAGACCACACGGCCACTGAGGTCCCAATTAGTAGACTTAGTAAACAAAAAATTCAGGCAGTGAAAACTACCTGCATTTGTCGCACGCAGGTAGCGTACGACACAATGTGCGACACCCAGCTTGCGCCGATTCCAAACTGACAAAATGGCAACTGATTTTTGAAATGGTACTTTTGATTACTGTCATGTGTTTAGTGACACTCTCAAGGTTAAGACAAATCGATTGACTTAAGAATTACCGAAATTGGCCAAGGCGTTTAGCCTGTAGAACGCTACATAGGAACAGACATACATAGACTGATAAACACATTACCCTCCTTTGCGTCGCGCACGCGCAGTTGGGTAAAAAGAAAAGGACTTGATGTATATTGTTTTAAAGTTATGACCGAATAGCGTTTGCATCGTTCTGTAACTTCTCAATTCACCCAGTCGATCTTGTGCAATAAGACATACCCAAGGAGGGGAGAGGCGGGATTTGCTGCCTCACCTCTTTTAACTTCTTGTGATCCAATTACTTTCAGTTTTTCAAAACGGATTCTAATTTCCACGAAATCAACTAATTATGCAGAATTTTTTCTAAATATTTCTCAAACGGGATTATCGCCCCCTCCCCCAGGTAGGAATCGTGCCCTCTCCCACCCAGAATTTTAGCCACAGCTTTAACTTTTGTTTTCCTCTTTTCCGGTTCCGATACTAATTTAATTTTATCGTAATTTCTCAAAGCTCGGTTCTGAGACTTGGCAAACTAGGAAATAAAACCATATATTGTTTCCAACATCGTGAAGCTCTCATGGCAAAGATCTTACCAGATGAGGTGAAGTCAGCTTTAGCTGAAATCGTGAAAATCGTGAATTTTATAAAATCGAGGCCGCTTAATTCTCTTCTTTTCTCCGTATACTTTGTGAAGAATTGAGTGCAGATCACCACTCCCTACTTCTTCATACAAAGATTCGCTGGCTTTCATGTGGTAAGGTACTATCAATAATTTTCGAATTAAGGGACGAGGTACGACAGTTTTTGATTTAAAAAAACGAAATGCAGTAAACCAGTTTGTTGCAAGACAAATATTGACTGGGAAAACTAGAGTACATGGCTGACATTTTTGAACACCTTAACAAATTTAATCGGAAAATGCAAGGACAAGGAGAGAATTTGGGTTACATGTATGGACAAGCAAAATGGGTTCAAATCAAAAATTCAGCTGTGGAGAGAAGAAGGAGATCGTGGCTCATTGGATATGTTCAAATGGACCGTCAACATGGCATGTGAAGGAAATGGCATGGAAGTAAAGCTGCTGAATGTGGTGGCAGAATTTAGCCATATTTCGGGACAAGTTCAAGCACTATTTCAAGAATACTGACATAGAATAATATGACTGGATTCGCGATTCATTCTCTTCATCTGCGGTTGCATCAGTTAAAGACCTTTCTTTGAAGGCGCGAGAAGAATTTATGAACCTCAAGAGCGACCGTACTCTTAAACTTGGGTTGAGCGAAGTGTCTCTGGACGAATTTTGGTTGCTAGTTAAGAATAAGTATCCCACCATCTCTTGTCTTGCTATTGACGTGCTGATACCATTTTCAACGACATATCTTTTGGAACTCAGCTTCATAACCCTCACACTTATAAAAAACAGCAAGAGACCATCTCTAAAGAGCCTGTATAAAGAACTTCGTGTAGCTTTTTCCAGCATAGAGCCGAACATCGAACGTCTTTGCTCCTCAAGGTAGGCTCAAGTGTCTCATTAGTGTCAAACGGAAGTTAGGTGCTTGGTTTTAATTTCTTGCTTGCTTCTTTCTTGAAACATTATTTGATAAATTGTTTAACTGCACTGTGCACTTTGATGACATGTTTGACAGAAATGCTTTGAAACATATGAAGCATAATTTTCTGTTTAGTCTGATATAAGTAGTTTTGTTGTTCATTATCAACCTCAATACATTCGAAATATTTCTTCTTTCTAAATTAATTTAAATACACTACGTTAGTTATAATTGTTTTATTCATATGAAAAAAGTCCCTCCCCCCGTTTTTTTATTTGTGAATGATAAAAATTTTCTATATTACCATTGCGAAATTAAGTGCAGTGTGCCCCGTTGATCTAGAAATTTTTTTAAGTGTGCCGCAAAGTGAAAAAGGTTGAGAAGCACTGTACTAGGGTATAAGTCATTAAATGAGTCACAAGAGGCAATAAAATGTAAAATGATGAATTTTGAGATCTTGCATTCTCAAATTATATTTTTTTCCCAATCACGAATTCCAATGGGACCCTACTCGTTAGGCTTATTGTTTCTACTAATCGCTTTTAACGCAACCATCATTTGAATTCAAGTCAAAATTCAAATGAATGCCAGGGGTTGGATGTTATATAATTTTGAGGGTATAATGCTATTCAGTGCTAAAAAAATGTTTAAAACTTTACATGCCCCACCGAGCATGTTTGTCTAAAACTTACATGCCCGAATGAAATTTTTATCTGCACCGAAATTTTTACGTACCGAATAAAATTTTTATGTATCACTAATCAGACAGCTTTATATCTGAACTAAGAACAACTTATAAACCATAAAAAAATAATTTAAAGAAATACTTTAAAAAGTAAGCAGTCCTTAAAATTAAAAACTATACATAATTACATAAAGGGCAAGAGCATAGGATCTGATCATTTATTAAATTATTTGACTAAGTTTAATATTTAAAAAAAAATTTTGGTTGGTGCACTTTCATCCTTTACGTTTCTGCTGATGATATCACAAATGATGAAATGCCATTCAGAGAGCACAATATTTAATTCGCTTCTTGATTATTATAACGTGGAAACACAGTACACAGATGAGCCAAAGTACATCATTTCAGGCAGAGAGTGATTAATGAATGTTTTTTTTTTTCTTTATTCTTAGGAATAAAACACATAAAAAAAAATTATAGTTAATTTTTAAACGAAAAGCCGGTTTTGGGCGCCGGAAATTAAACTTAAATATTTTTTTTCAATGCTTTTCCTGAAGGTATCACTCACCAAATTTTGTCAGAAAATTTCTTTTATACTCCTCTAAACTCAAGAATTTTTTCAAATTTTTTAAAGCGGTGGAACAATAAGAAAAAAATAAAAAGTGATTTTTTTTTCATGACTTTACGTTTAAACAAGTTTAAATATTTTTTATTGCCGAAAAAAAAAAAAATTTGAACAAAGTCAATAAAAAATTGTCTGCTGAAAGAAGAAGAAATGAAAATATTTTTTTTTTTTTTAATTTTGAAAATAGTGTCTTACCAGAGAAAAAACATAAAGAAAAAATGTAAAAAAACTAAAAAATATCCTTCATGACGTTATTAGGAATGTAAAAAAAAATGATTAGAGAGTTTTTAAATAAGTATTATTCAATGTTAAATTGTACATAAGACGATTATATAATTTGTCCCAAATTTAGGGCGATGTTTAATGAACAGCCAAATGTCCAAATTAGGTTATCGCCAATACATTTGGCATTCTGAAGGAAATGGTGGCAACCATCGAAAAGTGCCTAGTGAACTTGAATGCCTACCTCATTAATATGCTTCTTGAAATATAAATTTGTTTGATTAAATTTTAATTGTTAACTCTTACTTTTCATTTCGCTACTTTTTTCTTGTTTGATAAATTTATTCATTTGAACTTTGCATGTTCTCATTTAAAAAATGAGGTATCTGGATAAATCTGAAGATATTGGCTCCATCGATGCAGGAAAGAAGAAGAAGTTTAATTGGGAATGGTTAAACAGAGTGGATTCCTACAATGAAAAGATGGAAATATGGGATAAAAAAATTGATAGGGCTGGATTTTGTTTTTGTGTTTCTTGCAACAAGCCCTTTACATATGCTAATAATAGTGTGAAGGCATTATTGCAACATTCTTCTACAAATACTCATAAAAGAAACCGGGAATCATTAAAAAATGCTGGTGTATTAGGCTTCAGTGTATTAGTAAATGAATGTAATTAATGGTTAAGGATTCAGACACAAAGGAGGAAAACATTCTTTGAAAAATTTTAAGAAATGAGCAAAATTAAAAGAATTTAATTCCCACCATGCACATGGACGTATTATGTCCAATTAAAACTTCGAGTTTTAGCCCCAACAAATATTTGTTTATAAATTATTTATATACATAATATAATGTGTACATACACGCAATGTGTATATATATGCCCATCAAAACACTTTTTCTTTTCGGAAAAAGAAGTTCAGGTATTTTTTCATGGAGTCACAATCACCCCTGTTTGGGAATAATTCTTCAGCCTTGATCCAATAAGGACAAAAATTTCGAGCATTAAAGGATCTTTATTACAATTTAGACACTGTTTAACATAATTATCTTAAATAACTGACTGTTGATATAATAATTTATGATGATTTTTTAGGCGAGGTTAGTCTTAGTCACTGTCTTCATTCACAACGACGTTGACTTTTTCATCAATGAACTCAATATTTCGGCAAGCTTTTCCGTTTTTGCCAAATATTGCACATGAGACAGAAATTATATGCTCTAGCAATGTGTGACCAATATGCGACAATGTGCCTACAATTAGCACAGTCACAACAATGTCGAGTAATCCCATGGAGGTCATTCTTATCCGACTGATAATCAAAAAAGTAACAATATGTTTCTGAATCAATATGTCGCGGTCTTACTTCAAGTTTTAAATATTAGGTGTAGAAACGTACCGAGTAGCACTTTGGCCAAATACCGAGTACTCGGCCTTTCACTATTCGGCCGAGTATCGAGTTACCGAGTACCAGTTATGTTTTAAGAAGAACCACCGACACACATGTGATGAATTTTGAACTTATCAGAATAGTAGTATATACCTCCTTATCCATATGATAGTTTTTAAAACTAAATTCCTAATGAAATTTAATTACGCATCACATAAGCAATTTTGTTTATGTCAAAAATTTTACAAAACAATCATTTTTAAAATTAAAAATAAATAAAAGGTATGCTTAATTCAGTTGTAATTAAAACAAATTATGTATACCAATCAATTATAGTCTTTTTCAGTGCATAACGTGTGAGCTAAAGAATGTAAAGACATTCGACAAAAAAAATCCGACTTCCGTCGGATGCCTTTAACTCCACGAGCTACCAATTTAATGCATTGAAAAGAGAATTCCTTGAAACGCTAAAACACGTGTCTGCAGTGTTCCTGCACTGTGCTTTTAACGTTGTTTTATTTCCTTTTATTTTTTAAGCAAAGGAATTTTTATATTTTTATTACTAATTTTTGTAGCAAAAATTCATTTTTAATTTAAAAATTCCATATTTTCTATACTTACCTTTTTTTTGTACAATTTTTAATGAATAAGTTTTATTAACTTTGGGGACATTAAAATAAAGATTTATTCCATTGAAGCATTACAAACTTCATTATTCTCAAAATTTAAATTTGATTTATAAATTTTAATTGTAAATGATTACAGAATATAATGCTTGATCTTTTTTTATAAATTTTAGTATGTCTTGGTCAATATTCAATTTTTTGCAACTACTCGGTATTGACCGAGTATCTGATCAGAATTTGGCCGAGTACCGAGTACTCGGTATGTCTCTAATTAGGTGTGATTTTGACATAATGGAGTTCAATCGTTCCATTTGCATTCATCCGCTCTATGATGCGGCTTGAGACATTTGATTTTGATATGTATTTTCAGTCTTTTGACCCACGTTTGGCAAAAATAGTAAAGCCTGCTGAAACATTGAGTCATCTGTTCATTGATGCAAAATTCAATGCCGTTGTCAATGAAGACAGAGACGAAGACTAACCTTAGTTAAAAAATCATCCTAAATTATTATATCAACAGTCACTTATTTAAGATAATTATGTTAAACGGTGTCTAAGTTATAATAAAGTTATTTTAATGCTTGAAATTTTTGTCCTTATTGGATCAAGACTGAAGAATTATTCCCAATAGCATGGACAAATTATATAACCGTCTTATGTACAATTTAGCATTGAATTATATTTATTTAAAAGCTCTCTAATCATTTTTTTCTTTTTTACATTCCTAATAACTTCACGAAGGATACGTCTTAGTTTTTTTATATTTTTCTTTATGTTTTTTCTCTGGTAAGACACCATTTTCAAAATAAAAAAAAAAAAGAAATATGCTCATTTCTTTTTCTTTGAGCAGACACTTTTTACTGACTTAGTTCAAATGATTTTTTTTTTTTTTTTTTTTTTTGAGCAATCACGATTGCTTATTGCTTTTATTTGACTGTTTTTTTAGTGTGCTATCATTTTATTTTCCCAGTGCCACCCTCCGCAGCATCACTGTCGACCGGCTCCTCACGATGCTGTTTCTATAGCGAAAGCCATCTCCAGGTTGCATCCATGTCCTACACACACGCGCATACATACACAACTACACACACATACAACACACACACAACATACATACACAAAAACATACATACACCTACATATACAGACACCTACACATACACACACACAAAAACACACACAACTACCCACACATTCATGCCTGCACACAGACACAAACACATGTGCCTACACACATATACACATATCCCCTACACACAAACATACATACCCCCACACACAAACACACGCCTACATACACACACTCGTGATTGCGAAAAACATAATTTGAAATCAAGAGGTCAAAATTCAAATTATTTTTTTATTTATTTATATATTTTAAGCATAGAAATGTATTATTAGGCAGTAATGTAGAGACACAAACACACATACACATACCCCCTACACACAAACTCCCCACACACAAAAACACACACACCTACATATACACACTCGTGATTGCGAAAAACATAATTTGAATTTAAGATGTCAAAACTCAAATAATTTTTTTTTTCTTTTTTTTCTGGCAATAAAAAATATTTAAACTTGTTTAAACAGAAAGTCATGAAAAAAATTATTTTTCAATTTTTTTCGTAATGTTCCACCACTTCAAAAAATTTGAAAAATTCCTGAGTTTAGAGGAGTATAAAAGACATTTTCTGACAAAATTTGGTGAGTGACTCTTTCAGGAAAAGCATTGAAAAAAAATATTTAAATTCATTTCCGGTGCCAAAAACCCGCTTTTTGTTTAAAAATTGACTATAAAACTTTTTTATGTGTTTTATTCCTAAGAATAAGGAGAAAAATTACCATTCATTAATTTTGAATTTTACTATAAAAAAAAATAAAATCGAAAAAAACAGGATTTTTTGAAAAATTAGAATGTGGTTTGAGATAAAAAGCTGAAAATTTGGCTAAATTATTTTTATTCGACACCGAAATGATCCCCCGAGTGCGAGTCGAAACGGAGGCAAGGGCAGATTTAACCTAGAAACCCGGCCACGGTCTTTCAACATTTCCTCTGGTATGAGATCCAAAACATGTTTTTTCTAATACCTAAATAAACTCATTTCTGTAGATACGGCCTTTTTCCATCCCACGGCAGAATGACACTGCGTGATAAAGGGAGGAGAGGGTTCAAATGCGTTTTAAAAAAGAGACATCTTTTAATGACAGCCACAAAACACTTTAGAAGGTAAACACATAAAAATTGGGTACTTTTGTTTCCAGAAAAGATAAGATACTCACGATCACTCGTTCATCGGCATCAAAATACCGATATAGTTGAGAAAAGTTCTGTGGCTTCCTGTTCCTTTATCTTCTGCGAAAATCGAACCGGAGATTTGCATTCAACTTAAAAGATGGTCGGGCACTTGGACGAATTATAAAAACGAATAGAAGCGACACAAAGGGTTATCAATATAGCTAAATGGGAAGCTTTAGTGAAATTAACAACACAACAACAATGCCGACGATAACTCTGGAACGGCGCGTCAACAATAGCAATCGGTCACAGTTAAGTTTTAACTCATTTCTGTATTTGCCTCCCGCCTCCATGCTCGACAAGTAGGACAAGCAACAGCTCCTCCTCTTCAACCCTCATCATAATGGTCGTGCTCGAATAGTGCTACCCATTATAACGGGAGGTGTAAACTCTTCTTCTTCTTCCTCAAGGATTAGGCATATAGCCTGTTCCGGCTTCTTGATCGCCCCACCGCTTCCTGGGCCTACCACGGTCTCGTTTGCCCTTTGGTCTGTAATAAAAGGCAGCTCTTGGAAGTCTCCCTCGTGCCATGCGTCGAACATGGTTTTTCCAATCGTTACGATATTCCGTGATTTTTTCATTGAGGCTAAATGTCTGTCATTCCCTACGAATAGATTTATTCCTTATTTTGTCTATGATAGTGCAGTTCTTCAGTGATCGCAAATACTTCATCTCTGCTGCTTAAATTCTACTAGTTTCTTGACTGTTCAAAGTCCATGTTTCAGAGCCGTATAGGTGTAAACTCATTACGATTAATGTCTGTTGTAGGGCTGGGCGATATCAGAATTTTAATTCGGCGACACATCGCCCGTCGAATATCGATGTTTTCGATATATCAAATACAAATAAAAACCAAAGATGATCAATGGTCCTCTTAAAGCTATCACCGCCTCCTCCTGTAAGCTGTTCCAAACGACACTACATCCTACATCGATAGATTTACGTGGTTAAATTCCATATTTTATGGGGAGGGGTGTAGCAAAGAATATACATGCCATGTCTATCATATATAAGTAAGCATCTGCAACAGAGAAAAGCCATCGACCATCTCGCTGAATAAATATTTCAGCAATTTATTCTAATAATAATAGCTACAGCAAGGATGCGCATGTGTGCATACGGGGGGGGGGGGAGTGTATCATGAGGCAGATTATACCATTGAAACCTTTGGAGAAGTTACTTAAAAGAATTTCAGTCTATTCTTTTCTTTAGTGGACCGCAATTCTTGAGTTAAAAGGAGGGGTGAGAAGCAGTTGTGGGGAATGGGTACCTCTAGTTACATCTGTATATCAAGATCTGCAACAGAGGAACGCCATCGGACATATTTGACAAGTAAAATATTCTATCGATTTATTCGAATAACTATAGCTTGAGCAAGCGTACCCATCTGAGGGAGGGGGGGGGGGGTGCGGGTCATGACGCTCAGCATACCATTGAAATAATCAGAGAAGTTATTTTAAAAGGAGTTTAGTCTCTTCAACAGAAAGCGGGTGGCGCAATAAAATTGAGAGTGCCATCGCATTTGCAGGGGGGGGGGGGTAGCAATTCTAGCTTAAAGTTAAAAAAATTCGAGTTGAAGAAGCTCGTATTTAAGTTTTTATTATTTCAAAAAAAAAAAACTATTTAAAATTTTACGAAAGAGAAACAATTTTATTACATTTCATGCAAATAAAACATTCAACAGTGAATCTCGAATTGTTAGTTACATTTACGATCTTACATTCAAGCTCCCTCCCCAGAGAAAAATTAAATCGAAAATACGACTTTAACTTTTTTTCTTGAGAGATTTCATTTTAGACACAGAAGCAACATGTTGCTTACAAGAAAGTCTTATGTGCAAAAATGAATAGCCCCATGCAGGGCCAGACTTTCGTATAAACTAAGAAGGCTGTAGCATGGGGCCCCACTTAGCTCCTTAAAAAAAAAAAAAGAAAAAAAGAAAAAAAAAGGAAGAAAGAAAAGAACTTGAAAAAGTAAATTTTATTTTCAAGTGCTTCAAAACCTTGAAAAATTGTAGCTACATTTCAAATAGAAATGGTAGGAGGAGGAATGTAAAAATATATCAAATTCAGCTCCTTGCTACACCCTGTATCAAAAATGTAAAAAATCATAGTTCTCACGTTTCTGTAACATATTAATTGCCATCAAATCTTGTAACTCTTATTTTTTACATCTTGCTATTTATTTATTCCCGAATGCAGGAATTTCAGAAATTCTTTTGCTATTGATTGCTTTTATCTTACTTTTACTGTATACTAGCTGCATTGCCCGGTTTTGCACGGTCGACCTAGAAAATAAAAGTTGTCTCAAGGGACGCATTGTTCAACTCATGCTTCAATTAGAGAGAGAGGTAAAAAAAAACATTGTAAAATTTCCCCTCAAAAAATAATCATTCCTACAGAAAGAGAAAAAAAAACGCCAAACCAAAAACTCCCGAATACATTTAATACAACCTTCCATAAATACAACAAAAATCCAAACTTGATTATCTCCTGCTGGCAGTACAAAAAAAAAAGATAATTCTGCTTTGGGTTCAAAGTGAAATGGTTAAAACAACTGATCTTTTTCAAAGAGAACAAATCGGAAGTTCGTTTTGAAAATTACAGCACATAAAGAAAGAACGTTCTATTGTATAACAAAACTTGCGTCGAAACAGTACTTATCATTTTTGGCAGTAAATTTGAATCTTAAAACTAAAAGTGGAAAATTTTCACTTTTTCTTTTTCATGGGGCAAAGCGAAAAATAAAATATTTTTCTAATGGAATATTTTCTATTCGATTATAAAACATATTTTTGATCAAAAGAATTAGTAAATAAAAGGTTGAATGAATAAATGACTAATATAATGAATAAATCAAATAATGTATGAAGAAAAATAAATGAGCGAGTAAAAGAATGAACAAATAAGAAAATAAGAGAACAAATCAATAAATAAGTGAATTACTAAATGAAGGAACATGAATGAATTAACTAATAAATGAAAGCGTGTGTGATGTATATTAAATGGTTGAGAGAGTAAATGAAACAAACTATTTAACTTTGCCCCATATGTGTTTGACTCATTGTACAGTTAATTTAATATACAAATAAGCTTAAATATTAATGAATTTATTACTGCATTGAATATTAGGAGGTCTCAATTAATATTTAATATGTTAATGACAACAACTGAATCATTGTATAGTAACAAAAATAATTTGACTTACAACAAAATATTACAATATGAGTATCATTTTTAAAAAATTGCCTGTATCACCAAACGCTTTAATTTTCGGCAGTATTTTTTACCTGACTGGAGTAGACTGCATATGGTACTACATACAGTCGATCCAGCTTATAAGAATATCGGTTAAAAACCGGTTTAACCGATAAAACGGCTATAAATTTTAACCGCTTAATATGATACATTTTCAATGTACCAGTCCAATGTAATGTGTTATTTTGATCCCGGTTAATGGAATATCCCGCTTGGTAAAATATTTTTTCGTGGCAAAATGGCTACTCCATCAAACGAGTTCATGTACCCCTACTATAAAAATAAATATTACTTCACAATTGGTGACAGCCCATTTAAGTTTTGCTTTTCATATATTTTTCATTATATATATTTCATTGTTGATGATGTCGGCAGCATTACTCAATCAGTGAATTTGCTGATATATATGTATGAGAATACCGCCAACATTCATTGTTTGATTGCTGAAGAATTTTCTTTTCCTTATGCTATAAGTGAGGAATAAAATGCGTATATTGAAAAATGATAGAAACACTTGAAATTAATTCTAATTATTACACAATAGCTTTCACTTTAACAAATATTTACTTACTACAACAGGAAATTTGAACAAATCTAATGAATTTCTGATATCTTTACATACAGGGTGTTCCGTTTTACGCTGCATGACCTCTACTTTCGCAATTGTTAGTCCTAGATCCATACTTCCAATTGCAAGAATGTTTAAAATCAGATGCAGAGTTAAGATGTGGAAAGTTTGAAACAAAAATAAAAATGATTCAAATACAAAGTATAACTTTTCATACTGGCCCCAGGTCCCCCAACTTATATTTAGAAAAATAATCTCAATTGAAAAATAATTCCAACACAAAAAGTTTGCATTAGCACGACTAATATTCACAGAGTATGAAACACAGCATTTTGTGACTTACACCACTTTTTTTTCGCCACCGATAACACCTTTTTGTGGAAAATATAGCTTCTAACAAGAATTTAAAGTTATATGTAAGTGAAGAGTGGTTTTTCAAATTATTTGAGGTTTTGCAGTTTGTTTTTGCGTATCATGGTATAACATTTGCATTTAGTTTGGAATAGCAATGAAAAATATAAATACAGTCGGACCTCCACATATCGAACTTCCACATATGGAAATTTTCTATATATCGAAATTCCAGCACGTTTCCATGTTCATTACATAGAAAAATTGTTTCTATATATCGAAAAAATCTCTATATATCGAAATTTCTCTCTAGACATTCGTAGATTTTTTTTCCACTTTAGACTGTTTTTCTTTTATGAAAAATGAAGGTTAGAGGAGAAAATTATGTTCACTAAAGGTTGCTATGAAACTCATAAGGAATCTGGAGTTGAGGGGTGCGTGGATAGGTTGTTCCTCCGTTCTGGAGTTCTTATATTCCGTCAAGTTCATTTCAATCTTAGTTCTAACCAGTAACACTGCAAAATCAGTTTCAAGTTATCGCTTTTGTCTGTTGATTATCAATTTCAGTCTTTTTAGCTTCAGTAAAAATCATTCAGTTTAAGTAGATCGGTTTTTTACTTTTCTCTCGATTACATTGTCAAAACGAAAATACCCTAATGATGTGGATCAAGTTGAACTGCCGAAGAATGAAGATGTGTGAAGGAGCAAAAGTGTAATTTCTGTTAATTTTTTAATTCTTAACTTTTTAATCCGATGCTCGTGAAAATTAAAAATTGGGTTTCATACACGAAAATTAGCTTTAATTTTAATATTTTAGGAGATTTTTATGATAAAATAAAGATTGTTTCTATATATCGAATTTTCCCCGTCAATTTGCTACTTCGATATATGGAGGTCCGACTGTACTTAGTTTTTTTACTTCAACAACCTGTCATTCCTCCGAATGGCGATAAGTTCCAATTTCATCTTCTGTATGGTCCCTTAAAACTTTGAACTCTAATGTCTCCATGAGTTTTTGTCCCACAAATACCAAGTTTTTAGTGATAGTAATATTTTTCAATGGAGATTATTTCCCAAAATATAAGTTAGGGGACCTAGGGTCCGTATAAAAAGTTAAAATTTGTTTTTTTTTTCTTTTGCGAATTTTTATTTTTGCTTTAAACGTTCTATATATAAGCTCCACATGTGATTTTGAACACTCTTGCAATTGAAAGTATGCATCTAGGACTAGCGGTTGCGAAAATAGAGATCTTGCAGGTTAAAACCTAACACAAAACCCAGTGCAAATTAAATTAAGTGGTTGCATTCTGTTATTTTTTTTTACTGCGCATACCTCACACTGTCAAGCTTCACAAACGAACATTTTCCGAAGTCCTTTATTTTACCATACTTCCTGTAGTATTTTTGGCTTGCTAGCCATTTTTTTAACTCAACAAAGCTTGAAATTAAATGCAGTCTATGTAAAATGAAAATCATAGCAGCAGATAACAGCGCGATCACATTTTCAGCAGACTGCAAAAGAAGTGCAATAGCTGGCCATTGCACTCAAATGGTAAAGAAACTAAACTTCAAAGATATTAAAGATGTCTGAGATGGTCGCATATGGGTCATTCTTCGAAAAGTAACTTTTCTGTCATACGCCTTTTACACTAAAAACTTTAAGGAACAATTCATTTAACAATGCTCTTAAATTTTATCAAAAATATATCCATTTAAACTTGCCAACAATTTTTTAATATTAATTTTCATTTTAATATATTTTTGGTTCACAACATGTGAATTCTCACCACGTGACATGTCGCACACCTGATGTGACAGTTTATGTTGCTTAATAACTTGTTTAATTGAACAAGTGTCTCAAATACTAAATGTTTAAGTAAGATGAGTTGGGGGAAGTGCAGCCCTTAAATTGTACAGTTCGACTTTATTAAGGCCTAGACATTACAAGACTTGATACAAATTTTTTAATTTTTATTTCATTTGTTACCTGTTTTAGTGTGTTTTCCGAGACATGAGCCTGTTAAAATCATTGCAGGTAAAAACGTTGAAAAAAACATTTTAAACTATTGTGCTCTAGGGCCGCACTTTCTCCATAAAAAGTGGGGCAAGAGCATCACCTATCTGAATTTTTTTAAAAAAACCGTTTGAGAAAATAAGGGGCAAGTGCAATCAGTAGAGTATTTTTCCTGATTAAAAACGATTTTTTTATTTTAATTTTCACCTATTCATTGGGAAGTTATTACATTTTTCCTAACGAAACCTGTCAATGTAAAATGAAGAACATTCAAGGAACAATGGATTATTAAACAAAATTATGAAGTATTTATTTTAAATTAAATAAGGAACATGAAAGATAACTTTTATTATGCTATACTCGATTGCAAGCTTTCTTGGCTATGGAGAAATGAGCTGCGGCCAAGTGAAGGAAATAGTTCCTTGCGCTTTGCCAGATAATCGGGGGGAAATTACGCACTTTGCTTTAGAAATCGGATTAGTTAGTTAAACCAACGCAAAAGGGACATTTTTTTGTCATAATTTCTGTGAATCGTTTAATATTTTCAATTTTAAGAGCGGTGCAGCGCGGATCCATACATTCATTTGCAACTGAACGAACCAGCCAATCAGAGCTCACAAACAGTTGGCGATCTCCGGATATTCTGCGTTTGGCGCGATTTTGCTCAAGTGCTCCACTCTCGTTGAAGTATGCCAAAGCGGATTAATTCGCCAAGCAGGCAACTGCGAGTGCGGTGTCTTATCGGAGATCCTCCTTACAAACCTACAGGCGGTCTTTTCACTCAGTGTTTTTCCTCCGCGCTAAATGACGTCACTGACAAGTTAACTTGCAAGCTAGTATAATAAGCTTTAAAAAAAAAACAAAAACAAAACTTGCATACCAAGGAATAATCATAGGCGGATTTAGGACTGAGTTCCTGGGGGGGGGGGGGCAGGATTTTTTTTTTTTTTGAGCAACATTTTAAATCCCCCCCCCCCCGATGTTTTGGTCTGTTTTCCTGTGATGCATAAGGCCATGCTTTATCTTTTTTTTGTGTCGTTTTCATTAATGTGTTTTCATGCTGTCCTATTTGAATTGACCTTAAGAGAGGCGACTGGTATCAAGAGAGTGACGCAGGGCTCCCTTTTAAGTAGGACAGAGAATATTCCCTAATGGTAGGGGTCCGGGGGTTTGTCCCCTGGAGGAAATTTTGTAAAATGGATATAAAATTCTGCATTTCGAAGCCTTATAAGGGTTAATTGGATAGAAAAAATCTGGGGGAAAAAAAAGACAAATATATTTTTTTATTTTTAAGTTTTATGACTTAAATGTGCTTTGTGATGTAAGTTAATACTTTAAAAGAAATGCTATACAGATTTAGAAAATATGTAACATGAGAGTAGCATACTACATATTAGAACAATTCATAATTTACACACTTGATAAGAAATAAAATTGAAGCACACTTTGCTTAGGAGTTTCAAAGACTTGTCTAATTATTTTCAAGGTTTGGTTGGTTAGATTGGGTTTTTGGCACGAGCCCTAGTAGGTTATACTGCACCAATTCTTTTCAAGGATTTTAAAACATTTAATAATTTAAGGCACCTCATTTGCACTTTCCAGTCTCTGAAATTGAGTTCTTGATTACACAATTGTACAGTATTATTCAAACTTTGTAAAAAAAAAAAAAAAAAAAAAAAACAAAAAAAAAAAAAAAAAAAACTACTTTAAGTTTAAAAGAAAAAAAACTATAGAATTCTCTCATTACAACAACCTTGTTTTTAATTATAAGCAGTGCAGAAAACGAAATGAATAGAGGTAGTGTATCATTTTTTCCGGGCTAAACAGATTAACAATATGCAGTAGAAGCAAGATCAAAGCAATCAATGCAAAAGAATTTCAAAAATACTGCATTTGGGATTAAATAAATAGCAAGGTATGAAACATGTGAGTCACAAAAATTTATTTCAAGTAATATGTTAAAAACGTAAGCACCATGATTTTTACACTTTTAAAGCAGGATGAGCTGAGCAAAGAGCTGAATTTGACATATGGCATTCCTCCCCCTACCATTTGTTAGAAATTTTAAAATTTCAGGTTTGTAACCACACATTTCTAAATATTCAAGGTTTTCAAGCACTTGAAAATGAAATTAATTTTTTCAAGTACTTTTCATTTTTTAAAGAACAAATCATGCAATTTTTTGCGAGTTACGGACCCACTTCAAAGAAGTAGCCCGAAGCTATAGCTTGTTTATCTTATAGGCAAATCCGGCCCTATATGTAATTCACTCTTACCTGCAGATTTTTGTAATTTTTACGAAAATTCGTCAGTTTTTACGGTTAAAGGATTTTTACAATTTTACCAATCTGAACGTGTGAATTCCAGAAGGTTCTTCAAAACCTTTTGTCTGTAAGCACACAAAATATCTCGTTTTTGAAGTCACGCAAATTGAAAATAAACATTCTGAGAAAGAAAACAAATCATAACGAGTAGATTGTTCTGTTAGAGCAAATGGGGAAGGGGGTTCCTTTTGTTTTAGGTTCTAATTTAATACTTGTCAATTATTATAAGTGTTGCAGCTGAATGCATAGCTCGTTTAGCCTATATTTTCATTTATATACTTGCCCAAATGGTTTTCAGTCCAAAATAGTGAAAATAGGCATATATTTAGCACACCAATGACAGTTGTACTATTTGTATTCAATGTTCTTTTTTTTTCTTTTCTCCCATCAGAAAAGGGCACTCGCTATTCTCTTCTTTTTCATTGAACTATTCAAAAAAGAAAAAAATGATTTTTTTTGTTTTAATATTTTGGAAGATGTGTTTTTACTATTTTAAGTCCTCCCAAAACAAGGGGGCATTGCCCCTATGCCCCCCCTCCAATAAATCCAAATAATAATCCAAATATAATAATTCTCCTTTTTAAACTAGTCAAAAAAAATGATTTTTTAAAATTTTTTTGGAAGATGTGTTACTATATAAAGTCCTCCCAAAACTGGGGGGGGGCATTGCCCCCCTCTGCCCCCAATAATCTTTAAAACTTGAATATCAACGAACTTATAAAATATTAACTTAATAATACAAAAGGTAACTATACAACTAACAAAAGGTAACATGTCTTTGGCGAACTTGAACATATTTTTTTGTATAAGTACACTTAGTATAGTAATTAACAATAAATAAGTATAGTAATTAACAATTTAATTTATGTTATATTCTGAAAACGTTACTTGGAATATCAAATTTCCTCTACGATCTGAAGAGGGATTTGAAAGGATTGATGCAATGTCGTCGTCTTGGATCTCACTAACGTCGTCTCCTGAAGGATAACTAAACACAGTGCTATAATTTCCAGCCGCTTTTAACTTTAAAAATTTAATTTCGGAGAAATTATCATCATTTATATAAGTAATTTGTCCTACAAAATGTTTAGTCATCTTTTTTGTAGAAAATCTCACAAGAACCCAGTCGCCTACCTTTCTCTCCGTTGGATGCCTTCCCCACTGAATGATATCTTCTTGCTGTTTTTGCTCTGTGGCAATCATTTCTTCGACTGTCATTTCATCATGTAAATCTTCCCTTAAACTCATATTTTCATTATCGTCACTTTCTTCTTCCTCGTAATTTCGGAAGAATTACAAATTAATTACATTGCTTCATTAAATCGTTGCGAACAAATTATATCTGTCATAAAATAACATTGCCAGATTAATAGGAAAGTGCAGCTCCAAAAAATGCGAGGCTACACTTCGTTTTCGTCCCGCTATCAGGGTAATATTGTAAGATTCACACACACAAAAAAAGATAAGTTCTGGAGTAGTGAAATCTGTTATCACACAACAAAAATTGTACCTTTTCTAATTGAAGATGATGCTGTATGTACAATGTACTTAATAGTCAGAATCACATTCCCTAAAACTGCAAAATAATAAAACAAAACAATCAACAGACTTTAATCATTTTTAACCACTTTATTGAAGTCATGATTTCATCAGGTTAATGTAAATTAACAATCCTAACCATCTTATTGTTTCAAATAATTGTATTTTCTATTTTTTTTTTTTTTTTTGCAGTTACATTCAAACTTAATTCATACAACCAAAAATATAATGTTCAGTCCATAATCATCTCGTACACCAATTATTTCATAATAACGGGGGGAAGATGGGGGGGGGGGTAACTTCTACAAAAAAACATATGAAATAAATTATTACTGGTGCTAGAGGAATGATTTTCAGCGACAATGTCTTCAATTTATATTTATTCAGGAGGGTAACCCCCCCCCCCCCCAACCGAAACCAAATAATTAAAAAAAACCTCTAAAAAAGTTCAATAGAGCAGCATAAACCATGACCTTTCCCTCACCTGCCAAGGACACACCTAATTTAAGGAAGAGAAAATATACCAAAACATTGCAATGCAATGGAATATCGCAATATTTCACTGCCAATGTATCGCAATGTTCAAATCTGCAACATCGCCCAGCACTAATGAGAAGAATATGGTTTTTCTTCAGCGTGTATCCTCAAATGTTTTTTCAAACTTGAACTATGAGCAAATGTCATTTTACAATACTCACAAGAATATGGTTTTTCCTTTGTGTGAGTCCTCAAATGAATTTTCAAAGAAGAACTATCAGCGAATGCCTTTTTACAATACTGACAAGAATATGGTTTTTCATTAGTGTGTGCTCTCAAATGTCTTTTAAAATTTGAATTAAAAGAAAATGTCTTTTTACAAAACTCACAGGAGTATGGTTCTTCATTAGTGTGTGTCCTCAAATGTGATTTTAAACTTGAACTCTGAGAGAATGTCTTATTACACTGATCACAAGAATATGGTTTTTCATTAGTGTGTGTCTTCATATGAGATTTCAAACCTGAATTAGAAGAAAAAGTCTTTTTACAACATTCACAGGAATACGGTTTTTCATGAGTGTGTATCCTCAAATGTGTTTTCAAAACTGAACTAACAGAAAATGCCTTTTTACAATGATTACAAGAATATGATTTTTCATTAGCGTGCATCCTTAAATGCTTTTTGAAAGAAAAACTATTAGAAAATGTCTTTTTACAATACTCACAGGAATATTGTTTTTCATTAGTGTGTATCCTCAAGTGTGATTTCAAACTTGAAGTATTAGAAATTGCCTTCTTACAATGCTCACAAGAATATGGTTTCTCGTTTGTTTGCGTCCTTAAATGTGTTTTTAAATTTGCACTAAAAGAAAATGTCTTCTGACAATACTCACAAGAATATGGTTTTTCGTTAGTGTGTGTCCTCAAATGTAATTTTAAGCTTGAATTAACAGAAAATGCCTTTTTGCAATGGTCACGAGAATATGATTTTTCCCTAGTGTGTAACCTCAAATGTGTTTTCAAGTGACCAATCTGAGAAAATTTCTTTTTACAATAATCACAAAAATATGGTTTTTCATTATTGTGTGTCCTCAAATGTATTTTTAAACTTGAATTAACAGAAAAATTCTTACTACAATGTTCACAACAATAGGGTTGTTCCTTTGTGTGAGTCCTCAAATGTGTTTTAAAAGCATTACTATCAGTAAATGGCTTTTTACAATGCTCGCAAGAATATGGTTTTTCATTAGTGTGTCTCCTCAAATGTGTTTTCAAATTTCCGATTTGAGAAAATGCCTTTTTACAATACTAACAAGAATAAGGTTTTTCATTAGTGTGTATCCTCAAATGATTTTTTAAACTTGAACTATGAGCAAATGTTGTTTTACAATACTCACAAGAATATGGTTTTTCGTTAGTGTGTGTCCTCAAATGTGATTTCAAACTGGAACTCTGAGAAAATGTCTTTTTACAATGCGCACAAGAATATGGTTTTTCATTAGTGTGTATTCTCAAATGTAGATTCAAGCTAGAATTATTAGAAAACTTTGTTTCACAATACATACAAGAATATGGTTTTTCTTTAGTGTGCACCCTCAAATGTATTTTCAAACTAGAACCCTGAGAAAATGTCTTTTTGCAATGCTCACAAGAATACGGTTTTTCGTTAGTGTGTATCCTCAAATGTGATTTCAAATAAACAAACTGAGAAAATGCCTTTTTACAATAGTCACAAGAATATGGTTTTTCGTTAGTGTGTGTCCTCAAATGTGTTTTTAAACTTGAACTAACAGAAAATGTCTTTTTGCAATGATTACAAGAATATGGTTTTTCTTTAGTGTGCACCCTCAAATGTATTTTCAAACTAGAACCCTGAGAAAATGTCTTTTTGCAATGCTCACAAGAATATGGTTTTTCGTTAGTGTGTATCCTCAAATGTGATTTCAAATAAACAAACTGAGAAAATGCCTTTTTACAATAGTCAGAAGAATATGGTTTTTCGTTAGTGTGTGTCCTCAAATGTGTTTTTAAACTTGAACTAACAGAAAATATCTTTTTGCAATGATTACAAGAATATGGTTTTTCTTTAGTGTGCACCCTCAAATGTATTTTCAAACTAGAACCCTGAGAAAATGTCTTTTTGCAATGCTCACAAGAATATGGTTTTTCGCTAGTGTGTATCCTCAAATGTGATTTCAAATAAACAGAGAAAATGCCTTTTTACAATAGTCACAAGAATATGGTTTTTCGTTAGTGTGTGTCCTCAAATGTGTTTTTAAACTTGAACTAACAGAAAATGTCTTTTTGCAATGATTACAAGAATATGGTTTTTCTTTAGTGTGCACCCTCAAATGTATTTTCAAACTAGAATCCTGAGAAAATGTCTTTTTGCAATGCTCACAAGAATATGGTTTTTCGTTAGTGTGTATCCTCAAATGTGATTTCAAATAAACTGAGAAAATGCCTTTTTACAATAGTCACAAGAATATGGTTTTTCGTTAGTGTGTGTCCTCAAATGTGTTTTTAAACTTGAACTAACAGAAAATGTCTTTTTGCAATGATTACAAGAATATGGTTTTTCTTTAGTGTGCACCCTCAAATGTATTTTCAAACTAGAACCCTGAGAGAATGTCTTATTACAATGCACACAAGAATATGGTTTTTCATTAGTGTGTTGTACCCTTAAATGTGTTTTGAAACTGGAACCCTGAGAAAATGTCATTTTACAATACTCACAAGCATATGGTTTCTCATTCGTGTGTATTCTCAAGTGAGTTATTAATTCTGAATTTTGCAAAAATGATTTTTTACAATAATCACAAGCATATGGTTTCCTTTCAGTGCACAATGTTTCATGCATATTTGAGCTTGTTTTTATAGGAACAGACATGTCCACATAATTTGAAGATTATCTTTCACATGAAGCAGTAGCTCAAAGGCAGATTCAAAGGCAAGTTCAATAATATGCTGCTTCATTACACAAACACTAAATGCGTCTTCTTATTTTTCTCAGTTAATTTGAAGATAATGTTTTACATAAAGCAGCAGCCTAAAAGCACATCCTAAGGTCTGTTCAATTTCATTACATAAATGCTATGTGCTTCTAATTTTAGTTTAGTTTGGCTAAAAAAAACCTCTAAATTTTACTTGCGTACAGCAAATGTTACTAGTAAAAAAAATGGATTACATATCTTTTGCTGCACATTAGAGAATATCATAGAGGTTCTGGATATTTATCAACAATCAATTATCAAAAAAGGCACCTCTTTCTCGTTGACTCAAAATTCATTTCCCAAGGCATGACAAATGCTTGGAAAATCACGGGAGCAATGTCAAAAAATAGCGTAAAGTTGGTAGATTTTTGTGCAATAAATGTCTTTGCTGTATCTATACTCGTTCTTTTTTTATTTCTAAACGGACCTTACTTTAAAAACAAGCCTCGTATTTGAACTGATATATGGATGCTTTCACTTGCAAAATCGATTAACTCCATAAAACAAAAAGTCGAGAAACGTGATGCAGAAGATATTATTATCCATAGGAGTGAATGGGCCATCGTGTTACATTTTCTGCCATCACAGGATCTGAAATGTACTGAACCAAAAGTTTAATATAAATTCGCAGTCTAAGCATTGATTAAGCACTATACTTAAAGTAGAAATGAGGATTTTTTTTTTTAAGTGGAGTTAATCGATTTGGAAACTGAGCAGGGTTGGGTTTTGGACTGTCCAAAACTGGTTTAGCACAGGACAGTTGGTTTTTACCCTCCAAAACCGTCTCAAACTGTCCAAAAGTATGCTAAAGCTAAAGGGGCGTAACCCAGTCAATTCATATTTCCTGAAATATTTGTAATGCATAAATATACATATTAATGAAGTTTAATTAATGTGTGAGTATTTGATAATATTTCTTTCCAAAGTGTTCGTTTAAAAAATATTTTACTTAAACAAAATTGCCACATAAAAACTTCCTGATGTAACAGTGGTAGAGTTATGAAATAAAATTCACAACACTACAAAGACAACTAATTTCAGTTCCATTTATAACTCAACTGTGCAATATTTAGGTACAAAAAAAAGCCTAATTTTTTAAATGATTTTTGCAAATAAGTTTTACATGATGTTTTAACGACAATTATTTTTTAAATCATAGCTTAAAGAACAAGAAATTGATGATTAAACACTTATTGCATTTAAGTTTATTATTGCACTATATTTTGAATACTTTCTTTTGCACACATGCATAAATATCAAAAAATTTGATTTGTGGCAAAAAAAAAAAAAACCATGCATAATAGTTGAAAATTATAAGAAAGAGTTTAATTTCTACGTAACTAGATTAAAATCAGTTGTATAAATAAGTTATAAATATATTTATACTTGAATATTCACATCAAACAAATATATATTATATAGCAAAAAAAAAAAAAAAACATAATTTTGGCGCATTTTGTTTTGTTTTTGACATTTTCTCACAAAATATAGTTTCTCAAAAAATAGCTTTTGACACTTTCGGACAGTTTTGGGCACAAAGGTTTTGAACAGGACGGTAAAAACCTTGCTAACGCTGCTGTAACTTTCACCAGGGGTACCCATCCCTCCCAAGCTCAATGGCGCAAATTCCGCCCCAAAACTTTCAGAAAATGACTTTTTACAAATTTCACACGAATAGGGATTTTCTTGAGTGCATGTCCTCAAATGTTTCCTAAAATTTCCAATATGAGAGAATGAATTTTTACAAATTTCACAAGAATATGGTTTTTCTTGAGTGTGTGTCGTCAAATGCTTCCTTTAATTTCCAGTATGAGAAAATGAATTTTTAAATTTCACACGAATATGGTTTTTCTTGAGTGTGTCCTCGAATGCTTCCTTAAATTTCCAGTATGAGAAAATGAATTTTAACAAATTTCACAAGAATATGGTTTTTCTTGAGTGTGTGTCCTCAAATGCTTCCTTAAATTTCCAGTAGGAGAAAATGAATTTTTACAAATTTCACAAGAATATGGCTTTTCTTTAGTATGTGTTCGCAAATGCGTCCTTAGACTTTCACTCTGAGAAAATGACTTTTTACAAATTTCACAAGAATATGGTTTTTCTTTAGTGTGTCCTCAAATGCCTCCTTAAATTTACAGTATGAGAAAATGACTTATTACAAATTTCACAAGAATATGGTTTTTCTTTAGTATGGGTCCTCAAATGGATTTTCACGTGTCCACTCTCCGAAAATGCCTTTTTAAAAATTTCACAAGAATATGGTTTTTCTTTAGTGTAGGTCCTCAAATGGCTCTTAAAACATCCAATTCGAGAAAATGACTTGTTACAAATTTCACACGAATATGGTTTTTCTTTAGTATGGGTCCTCAAATGGATTTTCAAATGTCCACTCTCCGAAAATGACTTTTTACAAATTTCACAAGAATATGGTTTTTCTTCAGTGTGTGTCCTCAAATGCTTCTTTAACGTTCCACTCTCCGAAAATGTCTTTTTACAAATTTCACAAGAATATGGTTTTTCTTGAGTATGGGTCCTCAAATGCCTCTTAAAATGTCCACTTTGAGAAAATGACTTTTAACAAATTTCACACGAATATGGTTTTTCTTGAGTATGTGTCCTCAAATGCGTCCTTAAATTTCCAGTATGAGAAAATGAATTTTTAAATTTCACAAGAATATGGCTTTTCTTTAGTATGTGTTCGCAAATGCGTCCTTCGACTTTCACTCTGAGAAAATGACTTTTTACAAATTTCACAAGAATATGGTTTTTCTTTAGTGTGTCCTCAAATGCCTCCTTAAATTTACAGTATGAGAAAATGACTTTTTACAAATTTCACAAGAATATGGCTTTTCTTTAGTATGTGTTCGCAAATGCGTCCTTCGACTTTCACTCTGAGAAAATAACTTTTTACAAATTTCACACGAATATGCTTTTTCTTGAGTATGTGTCCTCAAATGCGTCCTTAAATTTCCAGTATGAGAAAATGAATTTTTACAAATTTCACAAGAATATGGCTTTTCTTTAGTATGTGTTCGCAAATGCGTCCTTCGACTTTCACTCTGAGAAAATGACTTTTTACAAATTTCACAAGAATATGGTTTTTCTTTAGTGTGTCCTCAAATGCCTCCTTAAATTTACAGTATGAGAAAATGACTTATTACAAATTTCACAAAAATATGGTTTTTCTTTAGTATGGGTCCTCAAATGGATTTTCAAATGTCCACTCTCCGAAAATGACTTTTTACAAATTTCACAAGAATATGGTTTTTCTTTAGTGTGTGTCCTCAAATGCTTCTTTAAAGTTCCAATCGCCGAAAATGTCTTTTTACAAATTTCACAAGAATATGGTTTTTCTTTAGTATGGGTCCTCAAATGCCTCTTAAAATGTCCACTTTGAGAAAATGACTTTTTACAAATTTCACACGAATATGGTTTTTCTTGAGTGTGTGTCCTCAAATGCATCCTTAAATTTCCAGTAGGAGAAAATGAATTTTTACAAATTTCACAAGAATATGGCTTTTCTTTAGTATGTGTTCGCAAATGCGTCCTTCGACTTTCACTCTGAGAAAATGACTTTTTACAAATTTCACAAGAATATGGTTTTTCTTTAGTGTGTCCTCAAATGCCTCCTTAAATTTACAGTATGAGAAAATGACTTATTACAAATTTCACAAGAATATGGTTTTTCTTTAGTGTGTGTCCTCAAATGCTTCTTTAAAGTTCCACTCTCCGAAAATGTCTTTTTACAAATTTCACAAGAATATGGCTTTTCTTTAGTATGTGTTCGCAAATGCGTCCTTAGACTTTCACTCTGAGAAAATGACTTTTTACAAATTTCACACGAATATGGTTTTTCTTGAGTGTGTGTCCTCAAATGCGTCCTTAAATTTCCAGTAGGAGAAAATGAATTTTTACAAATTTCACAAGAATATGGCTTTTCTTTAGTATGTGTTCGCAAATGCGTCCTTAGACTTTCACTCTGAGAAAATGACTTTTTACAAATTTCACAAGAATATGGTTTTTCTTCAGTGTGTGTCCTCAAATGCTTCCTTAAATTTCCAGTATGAGAAAATGACTTTTTACAAATTTCACAAGAATATTGTTTTTCTTTAGTATGGGTCCTCAAATGGATTTTCACGTGTCCACTCTCCGAAAATGCCTTTTTACAAATTTCACAAGAATATGGTTTTTCTTTAGTGTAGGTCCTCAAATGGCTCTTAAAACATCCAATTCGAGAAAATGACTTGTTACAAATTTCACACCAATATGGTTTTTCTTTAGTGTAGGTCCTCAAATGGCTCTTAAAACATCCAATTCGAGAAAATGACTTTTTACAAATTTCACAAGAATATGGTTTTTCTTTAGTGTAGATCCTCAAATGGCTCTTAAAACATCCAATTCGAGAAAATGACTTTTTACAAATTTCACAAGAATATGGTTTTTCTTTAGTGTAGGTCCTCAAATGGCTCTTAAAACATCCAATTCGAGAAAATGACTTGTTACAAATTTCACACGAATATGGTTTTTCTTTAGTGTAGGTCCTCAAATGGCTCATAAAACATCCAATTCGAGAAAATGACTTTTTACAAATTTCACAAGAATATGGTTGTTCTTTAGTGTAGGTCCTCAAATGGCTCTTAAAACATCCAATTCGAGAAAATGACTTGTTACAAATTTCACACGAATATGGTTTTTCTTTAGTGTGTGTTCTCAAATGGACTTTCAAATCTCCACTATCTGAAAATGACATTTTACAAATTTCACAAGAATCAGGTTTTTCTTTAGTATGGGTCCTCAAATGCCTCTTAAAATGTCCTCTTTGAGAAAATGACTTTTTACAAATTTCACACAAATATGGTTTTTCTTGAGTGTGTGTCCTCAAATGCGTCCTTAAATTTCCAGTATGAGAAAATGAATTTTTACAAATTTCACAAGAATATGGCTTTTCGTTAGTATGTGTTCGCAAATGCGTCCTTCGACTTTCACTCTGAGAAAATAACTTGTTACAAATTTCACAAGAATATGGTTTTTCTTTAGTATGGGTCCTCAAATGGATTTTCAAATGTCCACTCTCCGAAAATGACTTTTTACAAATTTCACAAGAATATGGTTTTTCTTCAGTGTGTGTCCTCAAATGCTTCTTTAACGTTCCACTCTCCGAAAATGTCTTTTTACAAATTTCACAAGAATATGGTTTTTCTTGAGTATGGGTCCTCAAATGCCTCTTAAAATGTCCACTTTGAGAAAATGACTTTTAACAAATTTCACACGAATATGGTTTTTCTTGAGTATGTGTCCTCAAATGCGTCCTTAAATTTCCAGTATGAGAAAATGAATTTTTAAATTTCACAAGAATATGGCTTTTCTTTAGTATGTGTTCGCAAATGCGTCCTTCGACTTTCACTCTGAGAAAATGACTTTTTTCAAATTTCACAAGAATATGGTTTTTCTTTAGTGTGTCCTCAAATGCCTCCTTAAATTTACAGTATGAGAAAATGACTTATTACAAATTTCACAAGAATATGGTTTTTCTTTAGTATGGGTCCTCAAATGGATTTTCAAATGTCCACTCTCCGAAAATGACTTTTTACAAATTTCACAAGAATATGGTTTTTCTTTAGTGTGTGTCCTCAAATGCTTCTTTAAAGTTCCACTCTCCGAAAATGTCTTTTTACAAATTTCACAAGAATATGGTTTTTCTTTAGTATGGGTCCTCAAATGCCTCTTAAAATGTCCACTTTGAGAAAATGACTTTTTACAAATTTCACACGAATATGGTTTTTCTTGAGTGTGTGTCCTCAAATGCGTCCTTAAATTTCCAGTATGAGAAAATGAATTTTTACAAATTTCACAAGAATATGGCTTTTCTTTAGTATGTGTTCGCAAATGCGTCCTTAGACTTTCACTCTGAGAAAATGACTTTTTACAAATTTCACAAGAATATGGTTTTTCTTGAGTGTGTGTCCTCAAATGCTTCCTTAAATTTCCAGTATGAGAAAATGACTTTTTACAAATTTCACAAGAATATGGTTTTTCTTTAGTATGGGTCCTCAAATGGATTTTCACGTGTCCACTCTCCGAAAATGCCTTTTTACAAATTTCACAAGAATATGGTTTTTCTTTAGTGTAGGTCCTCAAATGGCTCTTAAAACATCCAATTCGAGAAAATGACTTGTTACAAATTTCACACGAATATGGTTTTTCTTTAGTGTGTGTTCTCAAATGGACTTTCAAATCTCCACTATCTGAAAATGACATTTTACAAATTTCACAAGAATATGGTTTTTCTTTAGTGTGTGTCCTCAAATGGACTTTCAAATCTCCAATCTCTGAAAATGACATTCTACAAATTTCACAAGAATATGGTTTTTCTTTAGTGTGTGTCCTTAAATGGAGTTTCAAATCTCCACTCTCTGAAAACGACATTTTACAAATTTCACACAAATATGGTTTTTTTGAGTGATAGTCCTCAAATGGACTTTCAAATCTCCAATCTCTGAAAATGACATTTTACAAATTTCACACGAATATGGTTTTTCTTTAGTGTGTTCTCAAATGCTTCCTTAAATTTCCACTGTGAGAAAATTGACCTGTTACAAATTTCAGAAGAATATGGTTTTTCTTTAGTATGTGTCCTCAAATGGCTCTTTAAATTTCCTCTGTGATAAAGTGACTTGTTACAAATTTCACAAGAATACAGTGTTTCTTTAGTATGTATATTTAAATGAACATTTAAGTGTGAGATGTCACTAAATGTCTCTTCACAATATTCGCAAGAATACTATTTGTCTTTGAGATTTATACGCATTTTTAGCTTCAATCTTAGGCGATTGACAGTCACAAGATAACATTACTTAACTGTGGTCCTATACTCATCCCCTTGATTGAACTCCAATCTAAAAATAGAAAACTATTTTACTCTAATGGGGTAAAAAGCAAAATGCATACAGTTTTCAAAACAAAACAAAGTTTTATATTTTTGAACAGCTAATTTTGAAAATGCCATCAGAAAGCAATATTTTAGATATTTAAATGTTTGATACTTTACAACAGATTAAGTACAGCAGAGAGATTTTTTTTTACTATTTTGTAATTGATTTATTTATTTTGTTTGAAATTACGAATCCTGAAATTAAAGTACTAAATGTTATACTTGCAGAATAATATGAGCAAAGTTACATACAGTAAATTAAATCTGGTTGCATAAAAGAAAAAAAAATGGTCCAAGTGCGAGCACAGGATTTTCCTGTTTTCAAATAGGACTGATTTGAAATTCATTTGAGTGCCATATCTTCATTTTTGGCTATCTTAGGGAAGGAAGCATTCGGTGCAAGGATGGATCCAGAAAGATTCCAAAGAGGGTGCGGTTGATTTTTGAACTAACCTCTTATTTTGTATCTGATTTGTAAATGCTTGCAGGGGGGGGGGGGAGTTGCCACATGATTTTCATCTAAAACTACTTAAATATACAGATTGTTTAAGGATGTTTCAACCTCCCCTCCCCCTCAACATCATTAAAGGTCGTCAAACATTGCTCTTTTTTGAAACTTCGGATTCGAAAAATTATCAGAGGATATAGTCACTGAACCCGTTCTTTCTCCTAAAATTACAGAATGTGTCTACAATCGCGTCTTTATGACTTACATTTTGCAAAATGCAAGAGGGTAGGCATTCAAACTTCTTCTCCTAACATCGCCAAAGATCGTCCAAAATTGCCTTTTTGAAATTTAAATTCCATTAAGTTTCTAGAGGGGGGATTCGAACACTAACATCATCAATTAGGGCCAACACTCCTATTTTAGGACTTCAATTCAGAAAAATTGCATGTGTAGGTTCCCTCAAGGGAGGGGCGATCGCCTCCATTACACCTCCCTTGTATCCGTCCTTGATTCGGTGCATAGCACCTCAAGTAGAAATTCCTTTAAAAAATATTTAAGGAACATTGTGCTTGCGCACCATTCTGCCATCATGTGCGGGATACTCCATAATTTCATCAACATTTTGCTATAGACACCTTAATATTTTAATTAAACAGGAGTAAGAACATTTTTAATCTTTACATTTGATATAAAGGTACTTCCTGATACAGTTTTATTTTTATTAAATAACTTTATTACTCAAAATTTATTTGCATGGGTCATGCGCGGTACTTCCAAAGTCAACCACTTGTAGCTTACTGTATGCATATGAGCTCTATTAATATAGAATGACGAAATAACTTGTAGGTTTTGAAAGCTAAGGTTCGTGTTTCGGTGTTACAAGGAACACCTTTTTCAATGCTAAAAAGTGTGAGCTTCTGGATGAAAAGTCATCCGAGAAAAGCAACATGGTGGAACAGGAGATAGTATAAATATCAAAAAATAGAAATTAAACAAAAACAAAAAGAGACAAAATGACACCTGGAGGCATAATTTATTATATAATTCCATCAAGAAAAAACGGTTAAGTAATACATTTTCCAAGAAAACCCACAAACAATGCAAAAAGTCGAAAAATGAAACCACTCTGCATAAATTAGCAATAAATTTACCAGCGGGAAAAACTATGTATGGAAGCAATGTATCAAATGGAGAATGCAGGAAAAAACAAAGTGAAGGATAAACATATTGGAATTAGTTAATCACAAAACGAAATAAGAAAGCAAAAAATGAAAAAAGTAAAAGTAAGAAATGTAAGACGTATACATAAAAATAATAGAGAAACTAAACCAATTTTAACAAAGGAGTCCACACAGAAGAAAAATAGGGAATTGAAGTAAGATCGTTAACTAAATTAGAACGGTTTCTAGTCGGAGTCATGGGCGGGGGGGGGGGGGGGGGAGAGCCAACAAATACCATTAGAGCTGAAATTTTGTTAGTTTGTTCCGCCTTGCTTTCCGAAAATTTACGACATGGACTTTGAGTAAACAAGTTTTGGAGACCTTCAGTTCTGCCACACCTTATTTATTATTACTTTTTTTTTCAAACATATGAGTAATTACAGGGAGAATCGGTTCAACTTTCTGGATTGGGATGGTGTTACTACTACACGTATACAATATGAATCTTGAAACAGAAATATAATAGCCACATAGTTAGGGGGTACGGGGGTTTCTCCCCGTAAAATTTTCAAAATTGCAGTTTTAAAACCAGTTTTAGACAATCTCTGGTGATGTTAGGGGGATAAAAGGTTTGGTGGCCCCTTCTCAGTAATTTTTCAAAAATTGAAACTTCAAAAATGCAATTGTAGACAGTCTACTGTTGTGTTAGGAAGGGGGGAGGGATCGGGGGCTCTCCTCCGATAGGTTTTCAAAATTGTAGTTCTAAAAACGCAGTTTTAGACTGTCTATGATAATGTTAGGGAAAAAGGAGATTCGGGAGCTGGCCCCCAGAAAGTTTTCGCGATTCAAGTCTTAAAAACGCTATTTTAGGCTATCTATGGTTGGGGGACAGGCAGATTTCAGAAACTGATCCTCTGAAATTACAATTGTAGCCGACCTTTGTGACGTTAAGAAGAAGTTTTCCGAAGCTCTCCCGGCATTTTCTTGTAATTGAAGCCCTGAAAATCAATTTTAAGACATTAATACTGTTGACAAGAGTGGAGGAAGGGAGAAGGGCGCTTCACTTAATTTTTCAAACTTGTAGCTTTAAAAACAGTTTTGATAGATCTTGATAATGTTAGCAGAAGGTAAATTTTGGTGTCATTCCCCCCCCGGGGTCAGGGGCTCTCTCCTATAATTTTTTCAAAATTGCAGTTCTGGAACTACACTTTTAGGTGACTCTTGATGATAAAGAGGGTGTTATTCAAGTGTTACAGTGGGAGCGCACACCTGGAAGTTTTCCAAAATGGAAGCTTCATAGCCAAAAAAGATTTGTGACAGATATTTTTCAGAAATCCTCAAAAATGGATTCAGCCATTCAGCACACACCGAAAATCAGAACTCGAGAATTTTATCGAATCAAAGATCCTTCTATGCGTATCAGATATAAAAGAAAGTAAAAATGACTTAGGAAAAATAATTAAAACACTTGTTCCAAGAGAATACAACCCAACAAAAGTTGAACATTTGAAGTAAAGGGGGGAAATCGGAAGTAGGGAGATGAAAGCATAACACACACTACTGAACTTCCAGTGAATAACCAAAACACAATTACCCCTGTTACATACCGTAATTATTTTGGTAGCAGGGCTCAAAAATTATTCCGCCCAACATGCCCGAGGCATGTAAAAATTTCTATAGGGCATGAATCTTTTACCCTGACATGCCCGGCCGGGCATGTAATTTTTTAATCAAATATTTTTTCTTAAAATATAATTATTTCGTATTTTATCGAAAAATTACTGTATCCTTACTTGGAGCTCAAAATTTATTTCAAGCCCTACTGCTAAGATGGTTTCTGTTTCTGGTTTGCGTGGAAGCCATCCCTCCCGTTATATAATTTAAATTTTTTTAAATTCAATGACGGCTTATTATGTACTATTTCTTCAAACTATTTTTTTTTAATGATTGATATAAAAATAATTCATTTGATCAATGCTGTACGACAAGTTCAAATTGATATACAATAAGGAAAACTGGGCATGTAACTTTTAGACAAACATGCCCGGCAGGGCATGTAAAATTTGAAAGATCTTTCTAGCCCTGTTTGGTAGACAAAGAATATGTGATGTACTTATAAATTTAACTTTATAAAATTATATAATTCAGGCTTTTTATACAAAATACAAACTTAAAGTTAAAGGGTTTAGGTGCTCGATTGTTTGAATTTAAATTTTATTCAAAAAATCTGTAATAACTGAAAATTAGATAATGCTATTTAATTTTGTAATTTTGACTTTAATTAAGTGTTAACAAAACAAAAGTAATTACTTTTTTAGTTATTTAAAATAATATAAAACGCTAATCTGATGTAGCATGTGACAAAATAATTTCTAATTGCGAAAAATATAAAAATATTTAAAAGATGCAAAGGGTTGAAACCTCAATAAGCAAACTTTCACAAATTAAGTTCAAATTTGGCAAGTTTCCCATAAAAAAACTCATTTATTTTTTATTAAAATTAAACATAAAATATGCTAATCTGAGGTAGCATATGCGAAAATAACAATCGAATACCCAAAATATTTTAATATTTGCAGGATGCAAAAAGATTGAAATTTCAAACACATGAGCAATTTTCGGCGAAATCCGAGCAAGTTCAATGTCGTCCGAAATAAACCCTTCATTAAATATTGAAACTGAACAAAAAATAAACTAATGTGAGGCACCACATGTCAAAATAACTTCCAATCTCAAAAAACTTCAAAATATCTACAAGATGCAAAAGGATTGAAATCCCAAACACGGAAGCAATTTTTCACGATGTTGCAAATCGAATACATGTTCTGAAAATTGCATTGGTCAAATACTTAAAAAAAAATTAAGCACAATCCAATGATTTTTGAAAGAATTTAAGCTTTTTCAAGGTTTTTAAGCACTTGAAAACAAACTTTTTTTTTTCAAGTACTTTTGAAGGTTTTTCAAGGGCGTACAAACCCTGAAGTTTTATAACATAAGTGTTAAATCATTAACTCCTTAGACTTTAAACTATGATTTAAAAAATAATTTTTGTTAAAACATCATGTAAAACTTATTTGCAAAAACCATTAAAAAATTAAGGTTTTTTTTTTTTTGGACCTAAATATTGTGCATTTAATAACAAATGGAACTGAAATTAGCTGTCTCGAATTTCCTTTCATAACTCTATCAACTGTTCAGGGCCGTATAACCAGAAAATAATTTCGAGGAGGGTTTGAAAACTTTCATGCGGAGCTCACGAAATATAAAGAAAGTTGCGCCAATGCTCACAAGTCTTGTCTTTTATGAAAGCGATTTATGAAATTAATATGCATATTAAAGAAATTTGAGCATTGGGACGATATTTTTTGGAAATTTTTAAACATAAACGAACATTTAAATGTCAAACCGAACTTTTCAGGGGGGGGGGGTGAACCCTAAGAGCCCCTCCTATGTATATGGCCCTGCAACTGTTACATAAGGATGCTTTTATCTAACAGAGTTATATTCAGGCCCGGACTGGCCATAGACTTGACCGGGACTTTTCCCGGTGCGCCCTCTCGAAAGGCGCCCTCCTGTTCTTTTCTTATTTTTCGAAACAATGTTTTAGCAAAATGGAAATAAATTATGTGGAACAAAGAAGTGATTTTGCATGTGAATATTTTCACATACAAAAGCAATGGTCTTATTTATATAAACGTTCCCTTTTATTGCCCCCAATAAAGGCAATTAGTCCCCTCTCGTTTCGTAAACGGCAGGCCCTCCCAGGCCTGCTGCCCCATCGTTTGTGGCTTATCTTTTGCTCCAAGTTTCAATTCTGAGGACAAAAGCGGACCCATGGTGTTTCCCCAATAAAAAAGGGATGTGAGGGTGAAAGTGACAGCACATATCTATGGTCCAGAATACGAGAATGGTTTGATTTATTGACTGTACTTAAGTTGCTGTAAAAGAGCGGGTAGCATGACTCCCTGTTCTGCTAACGATCATGAAGCAAGAAGACAAATAATGTTAATTTTTGAAATCTGCGCATTAAAAATAGTGTAATGTCGAAATAAGCCGCATAAAAGCAATAATTTAGTGGATGGATGAACACGATGACAGAAGTCAGATGTCGTATTTTTTGTCACTTCACAAAATAACTTTTTGGACAAGACTGCACGGTGATTCCTAGATTTTAGAGTCATGGCGCCCTTTTTGGAACTAAGATATTCGCATGGCGCCCTTCTCAAAATAAAAGTATGACTTGTAACTGGCAGTCAAAAATAAATACAAGTCAAGTATCTGCATTGAATAGCCCTTATTTATCCTGCAGAGGCTCTGGGAAAAAAAAAAAGTTTCACAAATAATAAGTCTAAATTAATTGAGAAAAAATAGTTAATTTTCGATGTGGTCCTAGGAGGACTGCAGGGCTCCCCTGGGCACATTTGGGGAATTACTGGACTAAACACAATAAAGATACCGAAAAATTTTAAAGATAAAACATTTTTCGATTTTAAACTAAGTTTTGCCAATTAAAATCATTACAAGTTCAAGATCTTTGCGTTCAAAACATATTCCAGTTTTTTTAGTTGGATTCAACCCTTTCACTGTCTTTTTAGCCAGATGTGTGTACAAAGGAAGGGGGTCATGGCATAACCTTCGGCATTGAAATTGTTAGGAGTTAACTTAAGAGATTTTTTAAATCTCATTTTGGGGGTCAAGTTCTCAGGAGGGGGAGCGCTGCGTAGCATCTGGAGGAGGTTCGTCATTGCCCTGGCGGTGGGGGGTTGTCGCCCTTATGTAAGCTACAATACTACCTTAAAAATATTACTATTTGAATTCCTGCATAAAATCATAATATTATTACATTTTATGCTGCCTTTATATCATTTTGGGAAGTTTTTTAATCTGTGTTTTCCCTCAGATGAAGCTCGATACCGCGTCCCCCACCCCTCGCTATCCTGTTGACTTGTGAAGGTTATTATTGATAAACTTTGCATCAATGAAACAATGCAATTCATTATGAGCGGAACGAAGTTTGAGTTTGAAGAAGGAATGTATAACGATGGTGTTAATAACAGGGTGGCGACAGGAACAGTGAAAAAAAGTTCCCTGACTTTTCCCTGATTTCCCTGATCAAGTTCACCAAATTTCCCTGATTTACGTTACCAATGATAATGGTTTTCTTTCTTTGCTCTACTTGAAATCCATTGTATATCTGTATGAAATGCAGTATTTTTAACGTTTTAAGCTGTGTAAACTTGTTGAACTAAAGATATATTTTCAAAAGATGTTACTTTTTTTTTTAATAAAATGGTTAAAAAAATATATCAAGTCAATCTTGGGGGGGGGGGGGGGGTAACCTACAAAACAGTACATTAAATTTTTCTACAATGGAAAGATTATAGAAAATTTAAAAAAAAAATACTTCACTTCCAGAAGCCACTTAGCATGAGAATTTTAAGAAACTATTAAATTTACTCTTGAAAACATATGTGTATTTAAGATAGAACTAAAAAGTAATTAAAGTCATTTTGAACTAAGTTTTCAAACAGTATAATAATTGTTGCAAGAATAACAAGTAATAGTGAAAGAATAGAATATTTATGCAAAACAGATGAAACCATTTGACATCCATTCATAGGGAGCTTTTCTCTAATCAAGAACATAGGTTTTAATGAATGAATACAGCATTTTAACAATTAGAAAAAAAATACTTAAGTACACAAGTTAACTCTATTTAAAATCATTTCAGTATGTAATGAAAAAAAAAATCTTAGATTGCTTTTGTAACAAAAAACTTTGAAATGCAAGAAAAAAAAAAAGAAAAAAAAAAGCAATTAATTAATTTCAAAACATATAAAAGAATACAACTTGGTTATAAAATTAAAGAATCACTTAAGTCTGAAGAAAAGAAAACCTTTATAATCTGTGGTGGCAACAAATAGTATAACAGCAAAAAACAAAGTTCTTTTTATTGAAAGTTCAGTTTTAGCAATTAAATTGAAAATGCAAAGAAGTGATAACTTTTAAGCTTTTATAGTATTAATTCAAAAACCAAAGATTTCTTCTTGAGATCGTGATTACAGTACGCTAGTCACTTCAAGACAACGGAATAAAGGCAAAGAAGCTAAGGCATTAATGAAGGCTTCCTCTTTGCCTGTATGGTTTTTTATTTTACGTAGCATTGAAAGCGTAAAAGGAAATTTCAAGCTAGGTAAAAGAAACAACCTAACAGACACAGAAGCAATCTTAGGAAGTTCATCCTTTGGTTAATAAGTAAGATTCAATACTTTGACGTTGAGGAAAAAAGATGCACAAATATGCGGCAGTGTATAATCACACCTCATTAATTTTACTTTTTTTTTTTTAACAGATCATTGGCAGAAAATGCGTAGGGAATTAGAGTACTTAATTTTGTAAAGCAAAAAAAAAAAAATTTTTTCATAAAATAAATTTTCTCTGATTTTTTGTTATTTTTTCAAAATTCCCTGATATTTCCCTGATCTCCCTGATCTGTCGCCACCCTGAATAAGTAAAACGCAAAGCTTGTGACGTCGCGAAGGGGGGTTGGGTCTGCCTCAGGTTTGACTGTCTGGGGGGGGGGGGGGGTTGATACCCAAAGTGGAATTACAAGTTTCTGATAAAAATGAAGCTGAAATGCATTTTTAAGAATTCTAATTTGAAACTTTTACAGGGGATAGGCCCCCCACCCCACACCATGGAATCAATACGTACTACTATACTCAGAATTAGGTTCATATTGTCAATACTTAGACCTAGTAGTGACTTCTTATAACAAAAAACTAAAACCCATTAGCTTTCCATGTGTGTAAAATAAGTTCAAAGTAATTACAAGGCCAACAATTTCACAGACCCCCTTACTTTTTTGATCTCTCGACGCACACATGCGTCTTGGGTAAGTTACATAAAAAGCATTCATAGTTTTTATTTGCCTTATGTATATTATCCCACATAAAATTTTGTTTTTCACAAATACAGTTGTTTCTGAAAATTGTAATATTTTCATGTTTACATAGAATTTAAAAACTTTTTTTTTTTTTGCGTTTAGAGGGAGAGTTGGGGAGGGGTGACACATCACTAATTACCGCTCCGAGTGTCACCCATGCTAGGTACGCTACTGGTATTACAAACATCAATAAGAGTCAAGAAAGACTATATTAGAAATGTAATGTGAGAAATATCGAAGTAACCTTATTCGTTTTCTATCTGCAGTTAGTTTTTACATATCAGGATAGTATAAAGCCTAAAAAATAAACAGCACTTTTTTTTCACAGAATAAAAGCTAAAGATTCTAACCATTAAAGCATTTTATGAGGATCTTTCGAAGCATTCTTGTACTGTGCAAGAGCTTTTGACTAATTATCATTTGGTAAGCAGAAAAAAGGGAGCTTACATGTAGACCACACTTGTTTTATGGCTTTAAATAACGCCTTTTAAGATGCTTTATATCGATAAGGATCTGCGATGCTTGGGTCCTGGGGGATTCGTAGCAGTGGATTTCTGTTGGACAAGGGAGGACAACTATCATAAATTTTATGCAGTTTGATTACAGCGGTCCAATTGCCGTTACTTACATGAATCGAAGAGTCATTTGGATCAGATTTTTGCATTAGTGAACAAGTAATTTTGAAGCGGCAGCAAAATTGGATATATTAAGTCAAGGATCTTTTCAACAGTAGGTTACTCGTTTCAGTTTTCATTTTCTTTTTATTGCGAAAATATTTTCCTTCATGTATAATCTTAAATTATAGAATTACAATCTATGATTCATAATTAATGGCATTTTATGATCTGTGTGCTGCGAAATGACAAATGATATTGCAAAATTTTCGACAATACATATGGTTAAAAAAACAAGGTACTCAGATAAGTTGAAAGGTCTTGTGTTATCAATGAAAACTATTATTTTAAAAAGTAAAAACTACTAAGATCAAGCCTGACCTTGAACTATTTTTTTTTTTCATCGTCCCTCTGTTTTTAATATGATTGGTAGTTTTTATGACGGCTCTGTCTAGGTCGGTCGCCCCAGTTTTCAAAAACAAAATCTGACACTCAAAAAGTTCTCGAAACTTTAAGACAACAATGCCATGAAAATGAATAGAAACGTTTAAAATGTTCGTTTTTGCTATATATATACTTTAAAAATATAACACTTTGGACAGCGAGAATTTCTGAAATGAATTCTCAGAATTTATCCTGATTTAAGAATGTGGAGGAAAAAATATCATTACGAAAAACCCTCGTTTTCTTATGCTAACAAAAAACTTGTAATTTTAATTTTACTTTAAAAAAAAAAAATAAGGAATTCTTAAATGAAAAAAGGAGGCAAGGGGAAATTGGACATGGTCAAGAAATTTATTTGTTCTTCTTTTAAACTGAAATCTTTGAGTTTTCTTGCAAAAGTTTTATTGATTAATCAAATCAATTCATTTATTCCTTATAATGGTCACAAACAATAATAGTAATTTTAAATGTATATCTATACATAAAAAATGATTTCTCAAATAATTTAATTTCAAGCTTTTCCCAATAGTTTCAGTGTTATTAAAATGATATTATTTATTACGTATTGCAAAAAGGCGATCAGGTGCACTGGATGAGATAGAATTCGATTGGTTGTATTTTTCCCCAAGATATTTGCTATGACATGATCATGTTACTAATAAATAAATAAATAAATATAGGATTTGAAAAAAAAATCAGACTTTAAAAATAGATTTTAAGGACTCTAGATATTATGATTAAGGTGAAAAAACAACGTAAATAAAGCACAAATATTCGAGAAAATACAGCATATAGCTATTTCAAGGCTACAATGGAGCCTCTTCATCAGTGCAAAAAGCTCACCAACACAACCAGAAGTTGCGAGAGAACTGACAAAAAACCAGGTGGACACCGGTATTTATACCAGCGAGCGTACATGCTGTTCGCTGATTGGTTGTTTGCTGTCATGTTCCTGTATTCTTATTGGTTGGCTCTCTTTGGTATAAATACCGGTGTCCACCTGGTTTTTTGTCAGTTCTCTCGCAACTTCTGGTTGTGTTGGTGAGCTTTTTGCACTGATGAAGAGGCTCCATTGTAGCCTTGAAATATCTATATGCTGTATTTTCTCGAATATTTGTGCTTTATTTACGTTGTTTTTTCACCTTAATCATATTGTAGCACAAAGCTTATATGATAATTTTTCATTTAACTTCGGTTTAAACGGGCCTTTGATCATATTTTTTTGCATTTATTATGTCTGATGTGAATAGGTTTTGTAGTCTTAGGCTGAAGAAGTATAGGTTTTTGGATCATTTGTCCTTTCTTTGTTGTTGTAAACGAAAGAGAATTATTCCCAAGTTTATTTCTTTGAAATGTAATCTTTCTTCATCTCCTAAAATTAACAAAGTGCTTTTCCTCTCCAAGTTAGCTCTGTTAAGAGCTCTTATTCAGGAAACTCGTAGGAAAATTTCTATTATTGAAAATGAGTTGTTTAATTTACATCTCAAGCTCTCTAATTCCATCTCTAACTTTGATTTGATTGACAGTAAAAGTTGGAACAGGGTTCTTCAGTCTACTTCTATGCATAGGTCTATTCATCGTAAGAAGTTGGAATCTCTTTTCGTAAATTATGCTGATAATGCTTCTGATGTTTTCCCTCAGGTGAATCAGAATGCTGTTCTTAATCTTTCTTCCAAACACTTGACTTCAGATCAGCTTAATGCTCTTAAACTTAATAACAATTTTGCTTCTGGTTCAAAACCTTCTTTTCCTAAGTTGGTTGCTCCAATTGAGAAAGCCTTTAGATTTAGTGCTCTCACTGCTTCTCAAAAGGACTCTATTAGGCATATCATTGCCAATACTGTGGATTTCAATTCCAAATGGACTTCAAATACTTTTAGCAAGCATGCTAATTCTTCCATCAAAGTTTTGTGTTCTGATCCTGATCTAGTTGTTACTAAGGCTGATAAAGGTGGCCAAATTGTTATTCTTGACAAAAGTTCATATTTAGATAAATGTAATGAGCTCATTGCGGTTGGTCCTTATGTGACACTTCACAAAGACCCTAGTATTAGAGAGATTAATCTTATTAAAAATGTTGTGAAATCTTCTCCTATCATCAGTGAGTCTTCAAAAAGGTCTTTAACTCCTTCTGTTGCACATTGTGCCAGATTTTATGCTCTACCAAAGGTCCATAAACCCGACATTCCGCTTAGGCCTATTGTTTCAAACATTGGTACTGCTTCATATAAACTTGCTAAGTATTTAGTCTCTATCTTCTCTTCTCTTTTAATTAGCAACTCTTTTACTGTCAGAAATTCTGTTCATTTTGTTCAGAAGTTACGTTATTTTAAGCCTCATGGTTTAACGATGGCTTCTTTTGACGTGAAATCACTTTTCACTAATGTACCGGTTATTGGGGCATTGGATTGTCTTAAATTGAGACTCCAAGAGCATCATTTTTCTAGTTTTGAGATTGAGGAACTCGTTTCACTTACTCGTGTTTGTCTTGAACAGAATACTTTTGTGTTCAATGGTACTTATTTTCGAATGTCTGAAGGTTTAGCAATGGGTAATCCTTTGAGTCCTATTTTAAGTTACATTTATATGCACTATTTTGAGACTAAACTTTTTGAAACCATAACGTTTCCGTTCTATGTTCGGTACGTTGACGATTGCTTTGTTTTGCTTGACCAAAACCATGTTGATAATGAATTTTTACTTTCTACTTTAAATTCTATCGATCCTTGCATCCAATTCACTATTGAAATGGAAACTGATAGTTCTCTTTCATTTTTGGACGTCTTTATTACTAAAAGTAATGATGAATTTATGACTTCGGTGTTTCGTAAGCCTTTTGCTGTTACACTACCTCCTCACAAATGTTCTTCTCATCCTCCAAACCAAAAGTTGGCCTCATTCAAGGCTTTTGTGTTCCGTGCTTTGAACATCTGTTCTTCCTCCAATTCTTTAAATGCTGAGCTTTCTTATCTTAAAGCAGTGGCTTTCGATCGTAGTTATTCTCCTAGCATCATTGATTCAATTTATAATAAGTTAATTAAGCCCTCTCATTCTGAAAAGGTTTCTGCTTCTAGTGCTTCGTATACTATTGTTTTGCCTTATTATCCAAAAGTTAGTCATCAAGTTGCAAAGATTTTGAAGAATTTCGGTCTCGATACAGCTTTTTCTCCAGTTAATAAGATAAAATTTACAAACTTAAAGGACCCCATTGATTGCCATAGCAACTGGGGCATTTATAGCATCTCCTGCAAGTGTGGACTTGGGTACGTTGGACAGACTAAACGTGCTCTCAAGCACCGTCTGAAAGAGCACGATAACTATGTTAAACATAAAGAACTTGCTCGTTCTTCCATCGCTCAGCATTGCTGGACTTCTGGTCACTGTTTTGATTTTTCATCTGCAAAGATTATTTGTAAATGTTCTTCGGTTTATGACCTCGATTTCTGGGAAGCTTACCATATTTGGAAAAATTCTCATTCTCTTGTCAATGATTTTTCCAGCACTCCATTTTTTCATGATATTTGGAAGCAATTTCTATAATTGCCTTTCCTGTTTCTTTGGTGTCTCGCACTCTTTTTGTCTCCTGGCTTCTGATTGGATGTCTCTTGCCTTGCTTTGAGCCCGGGAGCGTACATGCTGTTCGCTGATTGGTTGTTTGTTGTCATGTTCCTGTATTCTTATTGGTTGGCTCTCTATGGTATAAATACCGGTGTCCACCTGGTTTTTTGTCAGTTCTCTCGCAACTTCTGGTTGTGTTGGTGAGCTTTTTGCACTGATGAAGAGGCTCCATTGTAGCCTTGAAATAGCTATATGCTGTATTTTCTCGAATATTTGTGCTTTATTTACGTTGTTTTTTCACCTTAATCATATTGTAGCACAAAGCTTATATGATAATTTTTCATTTACTCTAGATATTACTTATGTTTTATTTATAAAAAATATGTCTTGCAAACATTAAGAAAAAAAAACATGATATTTTAACTCATTTTCATGGTAGCAGTTACTTTATAGCATACATAAGCCAATTTCTTTACAAATGCATAATTCGTATCAAATTTGACATTTGAGATGTGAGATGCAAAAAAACAAAACAAGCAATACTATAAGTACAAAACAAATGCGTAAACATAATTCGAATAATCCTTTGATTTTGAGGACTGAAATCAATTAATGACTAACGTCATGTCTCATGTTATATCTGCACTAAATTCTTCATCTTAATTACTCTTTATTAATTTTCATTTTTGATAAATTATAATATTTCTTGATTTACCCAATTTGTAAAATCAAGTTTCCCCTTCATGACTGAATTCCTTTTTTGTATTGCTATTCATCCAAAAACATACCTTTTTTTTTTTAAAGTACATTTATAGAAACTAGTAATGGCCTGATATTCATTACCACTCGCTCCTACTCTAGAAATTATTGCATAACTAAAATGCTTTAAAAGAGCACCCTGCAGAGATGCAAAGATTTTTAACAATCCAAAGAAAAAAATTTACTTATGAAATGATATTTTTAATTTATTCTTTTTGAGTTTTGAACTTTAGCACAATAAAGTGGAAAAAATATTTTAAAACAGTCTTTGAAAACGGACAACAGTTTGAATTGTCATGTACATACATCTCTTTTTAATTTTAAATTGCAGAAGCATTTTGTCGAAAATGACAAACTACCATATGCAGGGATAAAACGAAAAAAAAAAAAACCTGAGCATGAATATTGATCGCACGGAGAAAACCTCGTCTGCTTAAAGAATCGACAAATTCACGTAATAAAATGATAGCGTCATGTTTTAAAACAACAGCAGATACCAGTGAAAAAAATTCAATCGACAACACAAAAAAAAGTATCACTGCAAGAGGTGTTGTTACTTAATGCTATTGAACTAGTGAATGATGCATTTCAGAAAAAAGACGAACAAGCAATGAATTTTCGGAAAAAGTTTCTGTTGAGAAACATTTAGCAAAACTTCTCATTCTTCGAAATTAAAAATTATTCCCCCCAACCGCCTCCGCGACGTTATTCGAATTTTCAGGGTGTATTTTGGTGGTCTTTCGTCTCTTTTTTTAGGGGAGTCTCTTTCTAGGGGGTAATCATTAATATTTAAGGGGATGTACCAAAACTCTTTGGGGGGAGGTCTCTTCTACTATTTTTGAACTTGCAAAAAATGTGACTTCTCGTTTAGACATTTTCAGCAACAAAAAAGGGCTTTATTTGCTTCTCAATGATTTTTTATCCTTTTAAAATGGTCGCACTAAATCTTAATTTCTTAGATATTATGGAGGCTCAGTCGGCGCCCTTCAACTCAGCTTTCCCGCGCCCTGTCGATCACCCAGTCCGGCCCTGGTTATATTGGCAATTTTTTTTAAGTAAAATATTTTTTAAATGAAAATTTTAGAAAAATAATATGAAATACTCATTAATTAAATCTTATTAATATCTATATTTATGCATTACAAATTTTGCAGTAAATAAAAATTAATTAGATTACACCCCTTAAGCTTTAGCATGCTTTTGGACAGTTTAAGAGTTTTGGAAGGTAAAAACCACCTGTCCTGTCCTAAACCAGTTTTGGACAGTTCAAAACCCAACCCTGGATTTAACAATTTCCTTAAAAAGTGGAATAAAAATCAATAGCTGCAAAACAAACAATAAAAGTTTGAATAAATGTTTTGACAATATAGTATAATAGATTGTTAAGGGAAACGGGACGAGAGCCAAGGTCGGCCCCTAGTAAATTTGGTTGCTTCTGACTGGGCTGACAAAACCTCTCCTTAGCCCTGTTTATGGCATAAGATATGAATTAAAAGGAAAATGAAAACAAAATATAGAGAAGGTGGGGCACCTTGGGATACTTTTTAGATAATGATTTTTAGAAATTTTATTTTCAAACCAATTTTCACCAAACTTAGTTGAACACACTATTTAGACCTTTTTGCATCAATTAAAATTTATTTTACTCCATATATTTTTTAATCGAATTTATTAATTTAATATCTAATTATTTTTATTGATGCGGTTAAGAAACAAAATGCTCTTTTAAAAATGATCAATTTAGTCACTGCACATGAGGAAAATGTCACTTTTTGAGTTATCACAGGCATTTGAGTTTTTTTTTTGTCAGGTTTTACACATGTCATGTCTAAAACAGGTTTTGAAACTCAAAAATCGAACTCTGGACAAAAGCGAAGGAGGCGAAAACAAGATTGATCTCACATTTGGTTGAAATAGATATATGTTTTTTTTTTTGAGCAATCATGATTGCTTATTGTTCTCATTTGACTGTTTTGATGTGCTATCTTTTTATTTTCCCGCCAGCACCCTCTGCAGCATCCCCGTCGACCTGCTCCTCACGATGCTGCTCCTCTAGCAAAAACCGTCTCCAGGTTGCATCTATGCCCTACACACATACACACGCATACAAACTCACAGACATACACACATGCGCACACGTACACACGCAGCACTGCGCACACATACCATACACACAAACGTCTACACACAGCACTGCATACACAACATGCGCCTACACAAACACACACGCGCATACATACACACACGTTCGTGATTGCGAAAAACATAATTTGAATTCAAAATGCCAAAAATTCAAATTTTTTTTATAACCAAATAGCCTCGTGTGACAAGGAGAGGGAAGGGTGAAGTGAACTGCGGTGGGGGAAATAAAATACAGCCTATGCTGCATATTTCGTTTTTTTGAGCAATCACGATTGCTTATTGTTCTCATTTGACTGTTTTGAGGTCCCATCATTTTATTTTCCCCCCAGCACCCTCTGCAGCATCACTGTCCACCGGCTCCTCACAATGCTGCTCCTCTAGCGAAAGCCATCTCCAGGTTGCATCCATGTCCTACACACATGCGCATACATACACAACTACACACACATACGCATACATACACACACACACATACCCCTATACACACGCATACACACACACACATACCCCTATACACACGCATACATACAGACACCTACACATACACACACACAACTACTCACACATTCATGCATACATACAGACACCTAAACACACACACACACAAACATACACACAACTACCAACACATTCATGCCTGCACACATACACAAACATATATGCCTACACACACATAAACATATCCCCCCCCACACACACATTCATACACACAACTACACACACACTTATGCCAGCACACAGACACAAACACACATGCCTACACACACATACACTACCCTCTACACACAAACACACATGCCTACATACACACATTCGTGATTGTGAAAATCATAAATTGAATTCAAGATGTCAAATTCAAATTAATTTTTTCTTTTTTTAATTCTTTTGCATTTTGGTCATCTGTTGCAGTTTACCTGTTTACCTTAAGAGTGCAAAAAAGTCAAATTTCGGGGATAGTTCGATAATTGGGAATCTGGCGCGGTCGTCTCATGTTTTGGAGTAAATAATTTTATTTTTGGTAACCCTGCCGATTTATAGTAACCCGATGTGAATAGATGTTTCCGATCTCTTTTTTTTATTTGCAAAGAAAAATACCTCTCGCGCAGGCGCTGGAGCCAAAAATTGACGCCAATGAAGAAAGATCGCCAGATTCCCAATTATCGAAATACCCTCCGAATTTCAACAATTCCCCTGGTAGGAGATCCAAAACAAGTTTCTTTAAACACCTAAAAAACTGATTTCTGCAGATACGACCTTTTCCCATCCCACGGCAGAATGACACGGTGTGGTAAAGGGAGAAAGGGTTCAAATACGTTTTTAAAAAGTCTCATTTTTTATGGACAGCCCCAAAACACTTTAGAAGGTATGCACATAAAAATTTGGTACTTTTATTTCCCGAAAAGATTAATTAGATACTCACGATCACTTCCTCATTGGTATCAAAATGCCGATGCTGTTGAGAAATGTTCGGTAGATTACTGATCCATTACCTTCTGCCAACATTCGAAGGATAAACTTCAACACTCCAACTAACGGGGTTTTGCATTGAATACAAAAGCCGGAACTTAGAACACTAAACACGAATGGTAGCGACTTAAAGAGTTAGCAATGAAGCTAAATAGGAAGATTTGATGAAATTAAAAACAGGACAAAAACGCTCACGACAAAAAAGGCGCGCCAAGTCAACAATGACGATCGGTCACAGTTAAGTTTAAATTCATCTCAATATCTGGCGTCCGCCTCCATGCTCGCAACGGAGTATGACAAGGAACAGCTCCTCCTCTTCAACACTATCTTCGAACACTTCTGGATTCAAAGTCAAAAGGGCACAAACATAAAATCTGCAAAATGGGAGAAATAACATAGAAACATAACAACGTGGAAAATTATTTTAAGTGGGCATTCATCTCGGGAAAAGACTGCCTGATTTGGAGTGGAGGCCTCCGTGGCGTGGCGCTGTGGTAGAAGCTTCGTCTTCTACGCCGGAGGTTGCGAGTTCGATTCCCGCAGGTGCCCTGGGTGTTTTTTTCACTTGTGATGTAAATCTTTCCCGTGCCTGTCCGGAGGCAAGGCGCATTGTACGCAGTCGTCGATCTATGTGAAGCATTATTTATTTACAGATAAATAAAACACCTTGCACTGCTATACTAGCTTCACAACGAGCTTTCATACTGTTTATGACGGTGCCAATTCGCAGGGGTGCCCACCTAGGAAGGGTCATGGCACAGACAGCGCCATTGAAATTTTTAGGGGAGGGTGGTTTTGACGGGTATTTTTCTCTTTTTTTTTTGGAGGGGGACTTCGCGATTAGGGGGCACCCCTGCAATAAATGATTGGGGCAACAAGGCCAATTCTTCCTTAGAGGGTGTTACACCGTGGATAAACTCTTCCTAGACCATCCCAAACATGATGTCGGATGCCTTTTCATCCATATATGCTCATTATTTTTTGCATTGAAAAAGGCGTTCCCTGTAACGCCGAAACACGTGTCTGCTGTAATTTGCAAATTTGTGCTTCTTCTAACGTTATCTGTCTTACTTTACCATCCCAAACATGTTCAATAGGATTAAGATCTGGAGATCTTGAGAACTAGTCCATGGTTAAAGGGTCAAAACTTCGCTAGACAATACTTCGCGTCCAAAACAGTGGCGTAGCTAGACCCGACTTTCGGGGGGGGGTTACTTCTTTTATATATATATATATATATATATATATATATATATATATATATATATATATATATATATATATATATATATATATATATATATATATATAAAGTATGTATAATCGCTTGGAATTTTTTCCTTTTCTTCTTTTTTTTTCTTTCTCTTCTCTCTTCTTTTTCTCTTTTTTTTTTGAGACTAACTTTTCGGGGGGGGGGGGGTTTGTCCCCAACCCCCCCCCCTTAGCTACGCCCCTGGTCCAAAACTTCACGTGGACAACTATAAACTTGAAATAAATAAATAAATAAATAAAACTGCTTGAACAAATATAAATTGTCTTCCGATTCCGAAATAAATAAATAAATAAATAAATAAAAATATTTTATTTGATTTTCAAATGTTCCGCTTGCGTTGGTGATGGAAAAACTGATTAAATATTTCAAATCAGCGTCAAAAATTACCTTAGCAAAACCATGAATGTTTCATTTTAACGAAGTATTTGCTTACCAGTCAATTAGTTTTTATCATTACGTGTTATAGCAAAACTTGGGAAAAATAAATACCTTAAAACCTATAATCACACAAAAACTGTGGGTGGTGGAAAAAATCTACGTAGATATTTGAAATCAGCGTCAAAAATTACCTTTAGGGATCCTATAAATGTTTCATGTAACAAAACCTTTGTTTACCAGTAATATTATTCAGATGTTATTAAATTTTGTTCTGTTTATTTAATACTGTATCGAAACCAAATGGGAGGGAAAGGGGTAAGACTCAAAACATTTTCACCTTCGAAATTTTGCACCATCCTAGTTTTGCACCCTCAAAACGTAAGACCGAAAAAACGTTTTTATTTTTTTGGTTTAAATCAGGTTTTTTTGGTTTAAACCAGGTTTATTTGGTTTTCATCACTATTTGTAAGAAAAAAATTTTTATTTTAGGAAAATCATGAAGATTTTATGAGTTAATTGTTAAGGGGTATTTAATGTTTATATCTGTAACTAATTTCTTTGTAATTAATTAAATAATTAAGAGTAAAATCTTGTAATTTTATTTCCTCATACTTGGAGATTTCTATAGGAGAATATTGTTTGAAAATCTTTAACTGTTATAAAAAATACAATCAGTAAATGGGTCTTTGTATAAATAATCAAAGAAATAATTTACTGTGATAGTGCAGACATTATTAATAACAAATACCAAGAACAAATTCTTGCAAAATAATTATCTCATAATCATAGCTATATACTATGAATAGAAAAGTAAAATTAAAATCATGCATTCTTAAACATGGGAAAGTATTTTGACGTATCTAAAAATGAATCATTTAAGTCTAAAGTACATTATACAGCTTTAAAAATCAAAACATCAACACATATATTGTTTAAAGATTTTTTAAAAAGTTACAAATCATGTAATTTATTTACCTAATGTATCAGTGACAACAATTATAGAAACAGGACAAGTAGGTTTTATGAAAATCACTATGTTTTTCATTGTTGACATTATTTCTCCTAGTTTAATGCATTTAGGTATACAATTTTTTTATCCAAGAAAAAAAAATCATTTTAATTAAAAGCCTCAGTACAAACTTAAATGAATTTACTCTTTTAATATATTTTAATAATGAAGATTCATAAAAAAATAATGTTTGTTGATTTTTTCACCATTAATAAATGAGACTTTTTTTTATTTTATTGGGATAAAAAAAGTTTTTTGAAAGGCGAAAATTTGGCATCAAATTTCTTTTATCAGAGCACATTGGAAAAACAAGCGTGTTTTGTATTTATTTCTTTTTAAAATGAGTTCTTTTGCTAATTTGAGCTTCCTATTTCATAATTAATTGTGACTTTAAAAAAATTGTATTTTTTCAAAAAACTTCTTTTCCTCAAAAAATAAATAAATAAAACAAAATAAAAATAAATAAATAAATAAATAATTATAAAATAAAATAAAATAAAAAAAAAATAATAAACTAAAAAAAAAAATAAATTTTTACGTTTATTTAATTTAAATGTTATTTTCGTAACTCGTTTTAAGTTTTGTACCTCATAGTTCATTAGGATTTTTAGAAAATTTTAGTGATAAAACTTCTTCTTCTTCATCAGCACAACAGCCTGGTGCAGGCCAAGGCTTTCTCCGTCTGCTTCCTCCAGGCGGTACGACACGTTGCCAGGTTTCTCCACCTGTTCACTCCCAAAATTTTAAGGTCCTTCTCAACACTATCCAGCCACCTTGTTGCTGGTCTTCCCCTTCTCCTTGTACCCTCAATCCTTGAAAAAGTAAGCTTTTTAACCGGGTCCAGATTTGCACGCCTAAATACATGCCCCAGCCATCTGATTCTATTGGCTTTAATTACTCTTAAGATGTTGGGTTGTCGGTACTTACGGTATACTTCAAAGTTATATAAACTTCTCCAAGTGTCATTTTCTTTTACTGCTCCAAAAATTGCCCGAAGGATCTTTCTTTCAAAAATGAGAAGTCTATTTTCCTCTGTTTTATTAATTGCCCATGTCTCACGTTATGAGGGTTTTGTATAGGTTTATTTTTGTATTAATGGAAAGGAGCTTAGATTTTAATTGGCTCTTTAAGCCAAAGTAGCATCTATTTGCCATCAAAATTCGATTTCCGATTTCAACTTTAAACTCATTCTTACTGGTAATAAGTGCACCCAAGTATTTAAACTGGGTGACTCCTTCAAAAGTATAGTTTCTAATATTAAGCGGCTGCACATCTTGTATTCTAGTGCTCGCAACCAAAAACTTAGTTTTTTCCTCGTTTACAGTCAAGCCCAATTCCTTGGCAGCGCTCTCAAGGGCAACAAATGCCTCGATCACATCCTGTTTTCTTCGCCCAACGATGTCGATATCGTCCGCGTATGCCAATATCTGTATAGTTCTCTGCAGGATTGTGCCTCTAGTGTTGATACCTGAGTCTCGTATAACCTTTTCAAGGGCTAAATTGAACAAAAAGTGATAAAACTAATAAAATAAAATTTTCCCTTCAACTTGAGATGAATGTCCTAAAAATGATTGATTTTGTTGAGACTCGGGATATCCTTAGAAATAAGTCCCCAGGTCATCTAAAAAAAAAAAAAGTCCGTGGTACGTCCTGAAAAGATAAGGATCACTTTAAGTAATCCTTAGGCCTAAAAAAGAGTTTGTCCTTGGGACGTCCTGCGAGACGTGTCTAAGGATCGCCAAATTTCATCGATTTTTACAACGGACTAGATTTGGACGTTCAGGACATAAAATGGACGTCCAAAGGACTTTTCGTGCTGTCTGGGTAGTTACATGAATGTTTTCTGTTTTCATAATTTTATACATTTTCTTTTCTTGTTCAGACTGTATCGTCTATCGGGAATGCAAAAAGTGTTCAGGTATACGCGCAATTTTATGCCTACTCTAATTGTTCTTGGACTTCTTTAGTTTTTTTTTCTCTTGTCATTTGAATACAGTCGACTCCCGCTACAACGCGATTCGACTTACGCGAAATGGCTTATAACGCGAGTTTTTCCCGAGTAACGAATTTTAGGGCTAACGTGAATTCCTCGTTCGCAATACGAATTTTTTTGGAAGGAAGTATTGGTTTCGTGTATTGGGTCCTAAATATTGATTTCGTTAATATATTTTATCCCTATAATGATTCTGGTAGCAGAAGTTCCCTTCACCATACTAGTCCACGCATCGTTTTGTTAGTGCATCAAGTAACCACTCGGCGTCTTTGTTTCTTTCTAAAGGTGATGAAATAAAATGGCACCTTAGTTCACTGCTTCATCTAAAGTTTGTAAAGACGGGAAGAAAAGGAAAGTTTCTGGCAAGAAAAGAAAAAAGCTTAAGATATGCTTGATATATTCTACAACTAAAAAGTACGTCGACGGTAGCAGGACAATAAGTATAAGTGACGTACGTACCATGTAGTTTTAATTTATTTCTTTCCCTGCCATTGATCATTTATTTTGTGCATCTCAACAGTTTTCATGTTGGAAGAAGCAGCTCTTATTTTTTAAAGTACAGTATGAGTACAGTTCTTAATTATAAGAAACTTTAATGTATAGTTGAGGAATGCTATAAATCAGTTTGAGGGGTGTTTATACACTCAAGAGCCAACACATTATGACCACCCCTATATCTTGCGATGAACTCGCCTGGATGACGTGGAAGGCACGTGATCAGATGGAAGTGGTATTTAATTGCTGCTGGAGAGTCTGAAGACTCATTCTTTCACTTACTTCTGTGTGTGATGGGAAAGGCTGCGGATCTAAGCGACTTTGATAGAGGGCAGATTGTAATGGCTCGAAGGCTCGGAACAAGTATTTCAGAAACTACACGACTCGTCTATTGTTCGCGACCTACAGTTGTTAGTACTTACGCAAAGTGGATGAATGACGGTGAAACCAGCAATAGACGATATGGTATTGGACGTCCACACGCTATCGAAGAAAAAGGTCGTCGGAGACTGTCTCGTATGGTGAAGCAAAACCGGAGCCAGACAGTGGCTCAACTGACATCCCAATACAATGCAGGGTCAAGTAGAATAGTATCTGAGCACACTGTTCAGCGGACACTGTTGGATATAGGGCTACGCAGCAAACGTCCCACTCGTGTGCCTTTGCTGACCAAGCGTCACCGCCAACTGCGCCTGCGCTGAACCCGGGAACATCGCGACTGGTCCAGGGATCAGTGGGAGAGAGTTGCCTGGTCAGATGAATCACGTTTTGTCATGCATCACGGCGTTGGCCGTGTCAGGATACGCTGTCTTCCGGGCGAACAGTTGCTCCCTCAATGTACAGTAGGTCATACACAGGCCGGTGGTGGCGATATTATGCTTTGGGGGACGTTCTCTTGGGCGTCTCTGGGACCCATGGTTGTGGTACAGCAGACCTTGAATGTGACGGGGTATCTGAACATCATTGCGGACCAGTTGCACCCTTACATGGCCTCTGTTTTTCCAGCTGGAAAGGGAATGTTCCAATAGGACAACGGCCCGTGTCACAAGGCTAAAATTGTGTTGGAGTGGTTCGAGGAATATGATGCTGAATTCCAGTTAATGTCCTGACCGCCTAACTCACGGGAACTCAATCTCATAGAACACATTTGGCATGTCATGGGACGGCAGCTCAGAGTTCAAAGACCACCAACTCGCAATATCTCGGATTTGCGTAACAATTGCTTAAACATCTGGCACAATCTGTCTCCGACCATCTACAAAGGACTTGTGGCATCCATGCCAAGGCGGGTTGAAGCTGTGTTGCGCGCCAAAGGTGGGCCAACTCGTTATTGACAGGTGGTCATAATGTTTTGGCTCTTGAGTGTATATGTCTAAAAGGATTTGGTATGGTTCAAAAAAACGTGTATACATATCCTTTTCTACAACGCGATATTTCGACTTACGCGAGGAGTCTTGGAACGCATCCCTCGCGTAAGTCGGAACTCGACTGTATTCTAGTAATGAGATATTTTTACACTATGCATTGTTTCAATGGTACATAATCTATTTCAATAAACCTTAAGTAATCAAGCAAATGAGGTAGTACATGAAGTTTTGGTTGAAATATGCTTTTTGGACTATTTTGAAATGTAAAAGACTGAAAAATAACGATAATTAAAATAAAAAAAGAGCTACTTGGATTTTTTTTCCATGTAATTTTAGAAAAATTAGTTGGTCTGCTTATATTTAGGTACCTAATAGGAAAGCTGCATAGATTTAAAAAAAGAAAAAAACAAAATAAAAACTATTTAGAAAACTTGCATTACCTTAAAAAATATAAGTTGCTAAATTTATTAAATCTGTAATATATCTATAAAGCTTTCCTAGTTACTTTGCATTAATTAGATTTTACTCTTAGCAATTATAAGTAAAATTTATGAAAACATTTTTTGGGAAACAAAATTTTTTTTTTTCAAAAACAACATTTTGAAAAAAAAAACACATGTTTTTTTTTTTTAACCGCTTGGTTAAAACCACGGTTTAAACCAAACAACCCTGCAAGAGTGCCAAACAAACTGGTGGCTAATATAGAATTGACCTTTCTGACCACTCTGACCAGACGAGTGACCAAAGCAAAACAATGGATCAACAATATCAAAGGCGAGGCATGGTATTTTCAGTAAGTTACCGCCCTGTAGCCAGGACAAAGGCCGAAAAACAAGTGCTAATTCTATATTATATCAAGTCAGTGCGAATTCTATATTAACTACCAGCAGTGGACTACCAGCAGTTCTATATTAACTACCAGCTAAGGGAGCTATAGATCCCCCCCCCCCTCAATGAGGTCCAAACTTACACTAGATAAAATCAAAATTTCAGAGACTTTTTGCACTGCAATACATTTGTGAATTTAAATATGCATCACATTTAAATGTTACTACTATATATACTGGCATATTAATAGAGGGGGTGGGGGCTAGGAGATTAAATTGTGATCTGCAATGGAATGGAACGGCTAGGAGGAAATAGTTTCGTTCTGCAATCGTTTTTTTTTTTAATCTGAAAATTATTACTACTTTCAAATTAAATCTACCATACATATTTAACTTAGTTCCCAGGTTAAAGGGGCTATATCCCCCACCCTCTCTCCATGAAGTCAGAAATAACTCTAAACAAAACCGAAATTTCAAATACTTCAATACGTTTGCAAATGTAAGTATGCATTATGTTTAAATAAATACATACACTGAAGCGTATTAATGGTGGTATGGAGGGAGGGGGGGGAGCTGAAGGAACTGTAGCTCCTTCTCCCATTTGGTAAAAACTTACAATAGATTGCAAAGCATGGGAAGGCTTGCAGGAAATATCTTCGTCCTAATACTATCAGTTTTTTAATCTGAAGTTATTAGTTTCAAATTAACACATTTCTATATTTTACTTCCATATGAGGTTAATGGGGCTCTAGCCCCCCCCCCTCCTCACCAATGAATTCAGAACTTACTCTGAATAAAACCGAATTTTCGGAGATTTTAAGTACTGCAACACTTTTAGAAAGAGAGCCTAAAACTTTTTAGGCCACTAACTTCGGAAAATTTTGTTGGGTGAGCCCCTGCTTCCTCCTAATGTCATCAAAGATTACATAAAATTGCATTTTTAGTACAGTTTCCGAATATTTTGGAGGAAATTTTCTAGCTTTTTTTTTTCAATTTACATAATCTTTACCCCTTTTTTGGACAAAAATAGAATGAAATTTTATTTCAATTTCAAACTACTTCTTGTGTGAAACTTCTCCTATCGATATTTATCGTTGCTAAGTGAGCATTAAAACATGTTTTTAGGACGGAGAATGGCTATCGAATCTCCTTCCCCTAGTATTACCATATAAAAAGCTTAATTTTGCTTTTTTAGCTTTAATGTTGAAATTTTGAAGAAAAAGTATTCAAACTCTCCGTTCTCTTAACGTGACTAAAAACATTCATTTTCAGGCCTTCAAGCTTGAAACATTTTCTTTGGAAACAACCCATTCCATCAAAATGCAAATTAAAATTGTGTTTTCAAAACTTCAATGTTGAAAAATTTCAGAAGACAGCCCCCGAATCCCAGTGCGTCTCCTAGCATCACCCAAGAGAGCCTTAAATGCGTTTTAAAGACTTTGATTTCGAAAGTTCTCCGAACACTTACTCTTTTCCTAATCTACTATACAGTACTATTGTAGTGCTGCATTTTATTATTGTTACATATACGTGCCGTTACTGTTTCATTTTATGTCACTCTCTCCTGTTGATTTTGTGCACACTAACTGTATTTTTATTCAATAACACAGCTTGTATTACTATAAAAGATAGAATAAATTGAGTCTTTGAAACCTCAGTCTCCAAATGTAGCCGAAGAAGATACCTAAATTCTTCTCTAGACTCTTCAAGTCTTTAAACGTAACCAAAAAATGCACTTTAGACTTCAACTTTGATAATTTTCCGAACGATCCTCCCTAGCACCCCCCCCCCCCCCGCCCCAGTATCAGCAAAGACAGCTTTAAACTTCGTTTTAAAAAATTCGTCGAGAGAATCCCTGCACCTTCCTTCTTTAAAAACAAACTAAAAGTGACCTCTTGAAAGAGATTTCGTGAGAGAAGGAGGCCGATAGAGTCAAGAGGAAGCAGGAGTCCTCTTTCCTCTATCTTTCCCAAACCTAAACTTTAAGTCATATCTTTAAGGCCTCAAATTTGAAAAAAAGCCAGAATAAAGACCTGACATAACTTTAGTGACGTTAGGAGATCTCCCTAATGTTGCCGGAGGCGAACAATTGGGTTTTATTCGAACTTTAGGGTTCAAAACTTCTAGGGGCAGCCTTTTGAAAACTTAGTTGTTAAAATATTTACATAAAGAGCATCCAAAACTTTCCATTTCCTAAACTTAACTAAGCATCAATTAAAATTGCGTCTTTAAGACTTTACTGACGAAACTTTTACAGAGAGGGCCTCCGAACAATCCTAAACGTTACCACTTATAGCCTTAAATATGACTGTTCAATCTCGAAAAACTTCCGGGGGAAAGCCGCCTAGTAAGGTAAATTCACCAGAACTGAGGTAAAACTGATTAAAGACTCCAATTTTGAAAAATTTCCAAAGCAAATCACCAAATTATTCTCTTGTAATATCCTCAAAGATAGCCTACAATCGTGTTTTCCCGAATTCTACAGCAAAATACTTCCGAGGGAGCCTCTGGACCTTCCCCATCACCTTACCGTTATCACAGATAACATAAAGTTACGTTTTTAACCTTTTATTTGTGCAAATTTCTGGAAAGATCATTCGAACCTCTAATATTGCTAAAGAAAGCTTGAAATTGACTTTAGTAAGGAAAAATACTTGGGAAGTAACGTCAACCCCATCTCATCTAACTGTACCACCAAAACGTTCCGAAAATTTGGGGAGGGGGGGGGGTTCAGACCCCCCTCACGGATCCACTTCTTTTTACTATACATTTCTCTAGCAATAGCTGCTGTATAATGTTTATACCCTAGCTTTTATCTTCACTTTTTCGATTGGGAGCCATACCATATTTGCACACCTCTTCCTGTTATGCAAAAGTATTTTTATCTAGGAATGTGATAATCTACTCAGCTTTTGTAAAGTTTTTGCCAGAGCATGGTTTTATAGTTACTCCAGACTCATAAGCACAATGCTGGAGCACTATCTCTGTATGCTGTAACTGACGCTTTTGGTGTTTGCTTGCAATTCCCTCTTAGCTCTGGCCATGGGGCGGTAATTTGCAGCTTTAGCTTTAGATCCAACTGAGGTGCATTTCAGACTTCAGTAGTAAAAGAACGTATTAAAAGTAATAAATATTTTGGGAGAGGGACCCCTTGTAGAGAAAATTTCACTGTTTAAAACAGGGGTGTCTGTCCCTCTAAGAGCGATACCCCCCCCCCCAGGTTGAAAGTACTCGCAAAAACGACGAAAGAGAATCTCTAATACAGTGACTCGCCACATGGACCGAGGTTAATCCCCCCCCCCTTATTTGAGTTCTAGATCCGCCACTGGCTACCAGTTTGTTTGGCACTCTTGGCCCCTTTAAGAGGTTTTCCACCTTCAGCTCACTTACTTTATATCCCGAGTTGATGACTGCTAACAGGCACGAAACTGCAGTCCTGGGATGGAATGACTGAGCTGGCAGTGTATTTTTCGCGTATTTCTTCTGCCTTAGAGCTGGCTATTAGGGCGGTAACTTACTGAAAACATACTTAAAATTCACAATCACATTCTCTAAAACTACGAAATGAAGATTTAAAAAATCAAAAGAATTTAATGTTTTAAACACTTTATTGAAGTCATGATTTCATCAACCTAATGCAAACTAACAAAGCCTACAATTTTATTTTTTAAAATACTATGCTTGTTTGAAATAATTGTATTTTTAATTTTTTCGTACTTACATTCAAAACATATTCATAGAATCAAAAATATCATATTCAGTTCATAATCATCTCACACACACGTACTGTTACTTCATAATTACAAGAGGAAGAGGGGGGGAGGCAACTTCTACAAAAAAAAAAAAAAACTAAGAAATAAATTGTTACTGGTGTTACAGAAATGATTTTCTGTGAAAATTTATATTATTTATATTTATTCAGGAGTGCCCCCCCCCCCACCTCCTCAACAAAACAAAGAATAAGAAAACTCCAAACACTTCTAAAAAATTCAATAGAGCCCAAAGCGGCATGCCCCCCCCCCCTCACCGTCGACGACACACCTGAACAGAAAATCTACCGAAACATCACAATGCATCAAAATACTATCACGATATTTTACTGCCCATGCATCGCAATGTTAGAATCAGCAACATTGGCGAGCACCGATGACAAGAATACGGTTTTTCTTTAGTATGTATCATCAAATGTGTTTTTAAACTTTAACTCAGAGAAAATGTCTAGTAACCCTGATCGCAAGAATATGGTTTTTCATTCGTGTGCATCCTCAAATGTGTTTTCATATGTATCGCCTGAGAAAATGTCTTTTTACAAAACTCACAAGAATACGGTTTTTCATTAGAGTGTATCCTCAAATGTGTTTTCAATTTTCCAATCTGAGAAAATGTCTTTTTACAATACTCACAAGAATATGGTTTTGCATTAGTGTGTATCCTCAAATGCTTTCTCAAAGACGAACTATAAGAAAATGCCTTTTTACAATACTCACAAGAATACGGTTTTTCATTAGTGTGTATCCTCAAATGGGTTTTCAAACTTGATCTAAAAGAAAATGCCTTTTTACAATACTCACAAGAATAAGGTTTTTCATTAGTATGTATCCTCAAATGCTTTCTCAAAGAGGAACTCTCAAAAAATGTCTTTTTACAATATTCACAAGAATATGGTTTTTCATTAGTGTGTATCCTCAAGTGTTTTTTCAAAGTAGAACTATCAGAAAATGCTTTGTTACAATAATCACAAGAATATGGTTTTTCATTAGTGTGTATCCTCAAATGTGTTTTCAAACTTGTTCTAACAGAAAATGCCTTTTTACAATACTCACAAGAATATGGTTTTTCGTTAGTGTGTATCCTCAAATGGGTTTTCAAAGACGAACTATCAGAAAATGTCTTTTTACAATACTCACAAGAGTATGGTTTTTCATTTGTGTGTATCCTCAAGTGCATTCTCAAAGACCAACTATAAGAAAATGCCTTTTTACAATACTCACAAGAATATGGTTTTTCCTTAGTGTGTATCCTCAAATGTGTTTTCATATGTGACGCCTGAGAAAATGTCATTTTACAAAACTCACAAGAATATGGTTTTTCATTAGTGTGTATCCTCAAATGTGTTTTCATATGTGACGCCTGAGAAAATGTCTTTTTACAAAACTCACAAGAATATGGTTTTTCATTTGTGTGTATCCTCAAATGCTTTCTCAAAGACGAACTATCAGAAAATGCCTTTTTACAATGCTCACAAGAATATGGTTTTTCATTATTGTGTATCCTCAAATGTGTTTTTAAACTTGAATTAAAAGAAAATGTCTTTTTACAATACTCACAAGAATATGGTTTTTCATTAGTGTGTAAATGTAACAACAAATGGCTCTTCCAATGTCCTTTATGAGAAAATGTCTTTTTACAGTAGTCACAAGCATATGTTTTTCCTTCAGTGCACAATGTTTCATGCACATTTGAGTTTGTTTTCATAGGATCCGACATGTCCAAATAATTTGAAGATGATTTTTCACATAAAGCAGTAGCTCAAAGAGAGAATCTGGCGTAAGTTATATAATAAACCATTTCATTACAAAACACTATATGCTGTGTCTTATTTTTTTCAGTTCAACTTCTAAACTGCCAAATTTCACTTAGTACAGCAAACGTCTCTAAAACGAAAAAATGAATAACATATCTTTTGCTGTCCATTTGAGAATAATCATCAAGGTTACGGATTTTTATCAACAAATAAATGAAAACGTTTATTGTCAAAGGCACCTCTTCCACGATGACTCTAAATTTATGCCCTATGTGGCAAGTTTTCATAAAAACATATATGACTTTCGTATCCTGTATTTTAATGGACCTTGTGTGAGAGGTGTTTATACACAGGCCATGTTCAACGTGTATTTTTGGATTCAAAATTTAAAAAAATTCTGGTATAAAATAGTAAAATATTATTTCACAGTGCAAAGAAGTGTAACAATGAATGTCCTGTTTCAAAAGAATGCTCAGACTATATAAAGAATGCTCAGCATAACTATACCGAAAGCTCTTCAACGTTTGAAAATCACTTGCATCGGAGCTGAATCTCCCGATGTCTATGTTGCGATGACCGGTTTAAAGAGCCGAACTGGGCACGAAAAAGCACCTACACACAAAAAAGAAAGCTTCTTAAAGTATTTAATTTTAATCAACAATAGAAAAACTTATTTTAATAAAATTATTTACATTCATAATCAAAACACAGTATTTAATTTGTTGAGTTACGGGGCAAATTGACAAGTGTAGTCATTAAACAAGTCATAACACATAGTAAAAAATAATTTTCCAATTGGAAACAATTTTTATTTTTCCACATTATCTTAAGTAATGTTGATGCACCCACCCTGTTGTTTTATCATAGCCTGCATTCCAGCTGCATTTAAGTCTTTGGGCTGCTGTCTCATCTAGAGTTAGACTTCATGTTGAACGTCGTCGCCATCAGTTCAAGATGGCTCTAGTCCGTGCCGTATTTACGTATGGGCTCACTGGGCTATAGCCCAGGGCGGCAGCACTTTTCCCCGTACCTTTTTTTAAACCAAAAAAACTTTTTTTTTAGTCACGAGTTCTTTCATAGGATGACCAACCAATTTTATATTTACATACTAACTGCAAATATAATCGCCTGTTTCGCAGCTCAAATTAATTTTAAATTGTAATTTGCTAACTGTATAAGAGTACATTATTATTATTGCATTACATTTAGCCATATCTAAAACTTCAGAAACTTCTGTTATTTTTAAAGTTTGACATTTTTATGAATAATCTTAGGGAATAAAAAAAATAATTAAATAAAAATATCGTCAATTAAAAGTAAATGAAGTACTATAATGAAATGCTTCAAGATGATAATTATTATTGATTAGAATTAGCGATTATAATTTTGTTAGTTTAATGTTGATTATTATTATTGCATTTCAAATTTTATTTTGACCAGATTTCATTAAAAAAGATATTTAACAGGGTTCATACCCTTAAGGGAGAAAAAAATTCAAGCACTTTTCAAGTACTTTTCAAGGCAAAAAAAAATTTTTTCAAGGCAATATCATAAATTTGTACTAAAAATATTGTATGAAGATTTCATTCAATGCAAACATATAAATAATAGGTAATAATATAAAAAAGTAAAGAAAACAAAATTGCCTTTTCTACAACAACAGACTCTGATAAAAAAAAGATCCACTGTGTTGAAAGTTTTTCTGCAAATGTCTGAAAAACTTGGTCATAAAGAGGAGCAGGTCCTACGAGGTTTAATTTTGAAATCTTAACATTCAAAGAAGTATATTTTATAGAATATGCAAGTTAATATTTATTTAAAAAAAATAAATTAAAAAAAAGAACCTTTCCTGAGTAATATTAATTTTTATCAGAAGAAACCACAATGCCTAAATTCAATGGAACTGCTAGAGGAGGTTTTGATTGATAGTGGTTCATACACATATAAGGGCGGTTAGGATCAAAAACACAACCCAGAAGGTAATTTCCGGTTGCAAAGTTTAATTGTATTAGACTTTTGATAATTATTTATGGGTATCAAAGCATAAATCAATCAATCAATTTTATACAAAATCACCTGTACGTTCCACCGAGCTAATCGGGGAGGGGGGGAGGATAATTTTTAAAACTAAGACCCCTATTACTTAAATATACATGTGTACAGCAACTGCTTTTGAAACATATAGAATTCATTTCTTATGTTAAAATAATTTATGAAGTTAAAATATTGCACAGATATGCCCTTTGCCTGTTGATAACCAGCAACAAGCAAAGGGCCTAACTAGGTTGGTCCTAGTCAATTTATTTGACCCCAATGAATATCAATGACCTTCCTTAAGCTATCTACCCCTTTGCTAATCACAGCCTCTTCTGGTAAGCTGTTCCAAATGCCCCACAACCCAACAAAAGTAGTAATTTTGAATATTTGAGGTAAAGAAGGAAAATTGGAAGTAGGGAGGTGAAAACATAACAAACTCTACTGGATTTCCAGTGAATAACCAAAACACAATCACCCATGTTATATACCTTAATTATTTTAGTAGACATAAAAAATATGATGTACTTATAAATTCAATTTTACAAAATTGTATAACTCAACTTTATCATTAAAATAAAAACTTTTAAGTCAAAATGTTAAGTGCTCAATCGCTTAAATTAAAATTTTTTTCAAAAAAATCTGAAATAACCAAGAATTAGCTAATGATAAAATTAAAATCAAAATTGCAAAATTAAGCAAGTATATATGTAATTAAACAAAACAAAAATAATTAACTTTTTACTTATTAAAAATAATATAAACAAGCTAATCTTATGTAGCATGTGTCAAAATAATTTCTAGTTGCCAAAAAATATAAAAATATTTACAAGATGCAAAAGGGTTGAAACCTCAAACAAGAGAAGCAAATTGTCATGAATTAAACTCAATGCTGGCATGTTTTCCATAAAATAAATTCATTAATTTTTTACTAAAATTAAACATAAAATACATCATGAAATTAAACATAATCTAAGGTAGCATGTATGAAAATAACATCTGATTAGCCAAAATATTTAAATATTTGCAAAGATGCAAAAAGATTCAAATTTCAAACACGAGAAGCAATTTTCCGCGAAGTCTAAGTTAGTTCAACGTTGGCATGTTTTCCATAAAATAAATTTGTTAATATTTTACTAAAATTAAACATAAAATATGCTAATCTGAGGTAGTATATGCGAAAATCACAATCGATTAGCCAAAATATTTAAATATTAGCAGGATGTAAAAAGATTGAAATTTCAAAAAACAGAGAAATTTTTCGCGAAATTCGGGAAAATTCAATGTTGTTATGGTTTACAAAATAATTCCTTTTTTAGACATAGAAATTAAACAAAAAATAAACTAATCTGAGGTACTATACGTCAAAATAGCTTCCGATTGTAAAAAACTTCAAAATATTTACAAGATGGAAAAGGATTGAAATCCCAAACAGGGAAGCGATTTTTCGCGATGGTGCAAATCGAACGCATGTTCAAAAAATAGCATTAGTAAAATACTTTATTAAAAGTTTTAAGCACAATCCGATGATTTTTGAAAGAATTTAAGCACCAAGAAACTTTTTCAAGGTTTTAAAACTTTTTCAAGGTTTTAAAACTTTTTCAAGGTTTTCAAGTTTTTAAAACTTTTTCAAGGTTTTCAAGCACTTGAAAATGAACTTTTTTTTTTCAAGCACTTTTCAAGGTTTTTCAAGGGCGTACGAACCCTGTTTAAATTTTAAAAAAAGCTGATTCAAATTTTTAAAAAAATCAGATTTTAGTATTAAAAATAAATCTTAATTTTTTCCGCCCAACTCTGTAAATTAACACAACTAGAGGGCAGCCAGTTTCAAAAGCCCGGGGCGGCTTCACATTCAAATGCGCCTCTGGCTCTAGTACTACACCATCCATCTCACTGCCAAGACCTGTTCCCGTGCTTTTTCCATCTGTTTGGTCTAGCGAAGCACTTCCTATGAGGCAAACTGCTGGCAGATGGTGATGACGTTCAATGATGTGGATGAGACAGCATTTCAAAGTAGGGGAGAGCTGGGTACTTTGGCACAAGTCGAATTGGGGAAAATTGTGAGAGCACAGGTAAATTTTACAACCAACTCAAGCTGCTCAAGGTCAATGCCACCCGGTACAGAGTCTTAGATACCTCGAGAGCTGGTGAACTTGACTATGAAACACTTAATAACAACTTGAGCACTTAATAACAATTGATTGTTATTAAGTGCTCAAAATAAATTTTTCAGTTGGTGTGTAGCATTCAGTTTCTCTGCCACTATCAATTGAATGTGAATATTATATCATGTTTGTCCCTAGTTAATTAGCTACTCATTAGTGCATTTATGTCAGTTAGCCGAATTTAACCCCATGGATTTTTTGAGAAGTTTTTTAAAAAAAAATAAATTAATTAAAATACTTTCACAATTTAAACTTCTTTTTTATTTGTTCTTCACCACAGACAATGAACATAAAAAATGAATTTTGAACTTTAATAGTATTTCTTACCTCTTAACGGCATTTAAAAAATACTTCAAAGATTTTAAATAAATGTATTTAACTTTTTTCTTTAACTGGTCAATAAATAACTCAAATTATCTTGACTAAGTCCTATCACGTCTGATTTTCTCAATATTTGTAGATTGTAACGAGGAAACTAATCTGGTTAAAAGGCTTTCATGTGAATTATTTTCTGCTAACCAACACGTCACAAATCTCGAATAAACACAAGGTATATTTTTTAGAAATTAACAGGTTTCTCAAATGGTCGGACAGAAAACAGAATTGGACGTACAGTATTTTCATTATCTTATGAAAAAGTTTAATATGTCTTACTCTGTACACAGAAATAGAAAAACAGGCAACATAAAATTCAAAGAAATGTCTTGATTGAGCTGGAATTCAGTAAAAAAAATTTTTTTTAACTACTTGAGGTTCTACAGTAGTTTTGCATAACAAAATGAAGTACAATAAAGTAAAATGCAAGAAAAGCTTCGGTAGCCTGTCTTTTGTTTCTACGCGAGATTTTCCTCAATTCTTGATCGATTTCTTTGATTTACACCTTATTTTAAAGCTTATCGTGCAGGCTACTGATGAAAAATAGACCCACGGTCTAAAAATGTGTTTTTCTGTCAAAAACACCTGTTTTAAAGAACCAGAATGAGGTTTTCGTTTAAATTCATAAATTTAACTTGCACTGTAACCGACAGAGCTGAACAGCTTGATCGGCAGAGCGTTCGAATGGTAACCAGGAGAATGAGTGTTCGGGCCCATGTCCGGACAACCTGCATCCAAAAAATTAGAGAAACATCGCGCATTACATGAAAACTTAATAACAATGAATAACAAATATGAGGGAATAGATGAGATGGAAACGCTCCTTACTGTTATGAAAACTTGAAGCAACATGGAGCTAAATTGATTCTGAATTGCAAGGCTTTTTTTTTTAAAGCTTTGGCTCTGATAAGAAAATTAAAGCATAATGTAAGCGAAAATATAAGTATCGGGTTTAAGATTTCACACTACAATGGAATTGTTTTTTTGTTCTGAAAAAAATAATAAATCATATATTGAAATATAGATTCTTCTAATGAGTTTTTGACTCTTTGTACAAATAAAAAAATTACTACCTCAATTTGAAGGGTAAAATAGGTAGTTTTACTTCTTTTTACAAAAAAAAAAAAAAAAAAAAAAAAAAATTGCTTATCACATTTTTACTACATCCGAAAAGCTACGCTTATAAAAGAACTTAGTTCAAATTATTTTGTATTTTAAACGTGCTGTTAAATGATGAACACGTGCTGCCATCTAAGCCATAACGGTTCAAGCAGCCTGCGATAACAAATTGTAAAAATTTTAAAAAATAAAAACACTTCTCTTCAATATCTTATCTTATATATTATTTCAGTGGATTATTTTTCTGTCAGCATGTGAAATCTTTCTTATCTCTTGAAGAAATCCCCCCCCCCCTTATTTTAAAACTTATCAGGCCGGCTAATGGCGAAAAATAAACTTGCGGTCTGGAAATCAAGTTTTCGGAAACGCCCCTTGCTGTTGCAAAACCTTGATGCAGCCTGTAGTTTTTATGCATTTTTTTTTAAAGCAAAGTTCTAATACAATTTTCCAATTGTTTACGTCGCTTTCGGCAAGAAAAAAAATTTAAATCAACCTGTGTGTTTTTTTTAATAAAGCTTAAAAGCACTGGACTTAGTTGTTCTGTTAAATTGATAAAATTTTTTTGGTAGAGCGTTCGGCTCTAAACTATGAACTTCGGGCAAGCTCGGCTGTCCGACATAATAGCAAATTTACATTAATATTATGCATTACATGTACTCATAACATACAACAGATAACACACATAATAAAATAAATGCAATAGGAATCAGGGCTGCCAAGTTTATGCCGGGGCGGTTAAAAACACTGGTAGAAACCGGTTAAAACCGGCACAGCAAAAACCACTTTCTGCCACATTTTCGGCAGAAACTGGCAAAAACTCCCAAAATGACAAAAAAAAAAAAAAAAAGAAACTATTGACAGACAGTAAAAAATGCATGGAAAAAATAATCAATTGTTAACCAAAGCACAGTTTAATTTACAATATTATCACAATTCAGAATCAAATGTGACATTGTGGCCAATAAGTTGTCCAAGAAGCAACTACATATGCTTTTCCTTTCCATGTTTCCAAACATATTATAAGATTATATTTTTAAAATTTCAGTGTCGGAAATTTTAGAAGGAGAGTTGCCATATTCCCTATAGTAACGAAATGTAGTTTAAAATTGGGTCAAGTATACTTCAGTTTTTAAATACTTCCAAATGAAATCACTGACCCTCCTACTATCTGAAACGTGACTAAAGTTAGTTTTGCATTTTTTAATAGTTTAAACTCTAAACGTTTTTGTAAAGAGCTCCCTATGCTGTTCCATTAATTTTACTAAGGGTAGCCTAAAATTGAATTTCTAAAACTTCCCACTTCGGAGAATTTCTGGGAAGAGCCCCCGACATTCTATTGTAAACAAAGATAGACTAAAATGGATTTCAATTTTTTAAAAAAAAAAGTTAAGAAAACAAAATTGTGGGGGAACCCCCGTTTTTTCCTTCTCCTTTAACGCTACCGAAAATTGTAAAATTGCCTTTTTTGGCATCAATTTTGAAAATATCGCTTGGAAAAGAACTAGAACCCCATGTCCCGATTCTTTTCTTAGGCCTATATAGATCAACCATTTTCAAAAAATTTCCGGAGGGGTTTACCTGGTTCCTCATCTCTCTCCTCGTGTCCTTCCTATGTTGTCAGTATAGAAGCCTAAAGATGTGCCTTTTCAGGCTTATAACTATAAGTATCCTTTCAAGGCACATAAAAAAAAATGTGTCAACGTTAGCTATATTTTATGTTTCACAATTTTCTATTTTAGAACTTTAAATCTTGATTTAGGAACTTAAAAAAAAAATAGGAACAGTATTAGTTTAATGTCTTTGCTCGACTAATTTACAGAAGTGGGGCAAAATATTCTTTTGCCGACTGGGCCAAAGTCAGTCAGTCCGCCCCTGATGGTGGGTAATGTGTTTTTATTAAAATAAATTTCTTTTTTTTCAAAATCAAAATTTATAAGTATAATACAAATAAAACCACTGTGCTATGTTATGAATATTTCCATTCAACTACAAAAAAACATTCTGAATTCAATCAACTGTCAATGTACAGAATGTTAAATTAATTTTTCTATAAGTACATTAGTGTTTTCATACAAAAAAGAAGAAAAATAAAAGGGGAAAAAAAGTTTGTTCAGAAGGAGAATTCGGAAGGCTTACTGGCCGGGGGGGGGGGGGAGATCAGATCTGAGCCTAGCATATTAACAACTTCTGCAGCATCGCAGCTGAAAAGGATTTAACTGTCACTAATAACCATGGAATTAACTCCAGGTTGTCAACTCTTCTTTAAAGAATTAAAATATACTCAGTATTCTATAAACAAGGTTAAAATGTTCTTTCTTGATTGCATCACAAACCCTGAACCCAGTTTTTGCTTCACAAAAGCTAATAACTCGAAAAGGTAAAAATAAACATCCTGGAATTTCAAATTTTTATCCCGTTGAGAGGACAAAAATAACAACACATAAATTTAAAAAAAAAACTGACAAAATATCGACTCAAAAGCCTTTATAGTTGATCTGATATGAAACGTAAGGGGCCAGCTTAGACACATTGATAAACAGTTATAATGGACAAAAACCCGAACCAAAATAAAAAAGCTCAACTTTAAATTTACAAATGGCTCAACAAACTCAATATTATTTCCATGTAACATTTTTCTTTGTTAATGCCAACTTTGAATTTCATTATATGATATTTCATAATAGAGGCATATACATGCTACATTTTTAAACAAATGTTCATTTTTCAGGATTGCTATAAATGCATTAAAACTGATGTTTATATTCATCTGTTTCATAAACATGCCACCACTAAAAATATTTCTTTTAATAAAATAAACAAGGGCTTTTTCAGTCTGTGGTCTGCTAACAATTTCCCTGTGGCTCCAGAACAGCTAATGAAAATTAATTTATATCATTTGTATAAGGTCGAATAAAGCCTACTTAAGAATCAGCGGCCTAATATCCTCCTCATTTACAACCACCAAATGACTCATAAACAAGCTGATGTGTGTATCACATGACTTCCTTTTACTCCAATTTAATGTCATTTTCTCATTATTGGCAGTTTTAATGTGATTCAATAGTTTACTCTCTAAATATCACCAACAGTGGCCAAATTGAAACTAGATTTAAAAAAAAAAAATAAATAACCAAATTTGTCACCAAATTGGCGACAAAACTTGGCGACCAAAAGACTGGTGATATATCGCCAAGTGTCCACCAAATTATAACACCAATTGAGTTTACATCAAAATTAACAATGATTCCCCCCCCCCCCCAAAAAGGGCAAAAGACACCTTTAGAAACACCCGAATGCAACCTAAAGAGGAGGTGCACAACTAGACCCTACTAAGAGTCTAAGTACCAAATTTTAACTTTCTAGGACATTTCGTTCTTGAGTTATGCAACATACATACGCAAATATACACGTACATGCAGAGGTCACGAGAAAATTAGATGTAATTAACTCGGGGATCGTCAAAATGGATATTTTGGGTGTCTGTAGATTCCTAGGCATATATCTACGTGTGGTCTGGTTGAAAAATAAACTCAACATTCATTCGGGGTTGAGAAAAATGGAAATTAAGGCCGATTCTGGGAGGGGGGGGGGGATTTTTTCGCGAATACAATACTTCCTTTTTTTTTGTAAAAGGAAGTAAAAACAAGAAAAAAAAAACAGTTCCTGTGAAAATTTAAGTTTAAATTATGTCTGTCAGCAGTTTAACAAAAAGTGGCGAATTGGGCTTATTAGGGACAAGGTTCCCCTATAAGGACAACTCTGTAAAGATGCTCAAAAATACTATTAAATTAAAAAAAGTTGTTTTTTTTATTGTCAATGTAAAACATTTTAAAACACATTCAATAAACTCAAACACATTAATAAAAACTCTATATTCATCTCAGTGGAGAGAAGAAAGATGTGCATCCATATTCGGAGCACAGATTAGTTGTTACTTTGTGTTTTTTAAGGCACTCCTGCACAATGTGGAGTGGGCTAGTCTACAAGTCTTTTCAAGGGTAATAATATCACAAGAAAAACTGTTTGTTGATAACATGTTATTGTCAGTTATGCTTTCTGATAAATATAAAATCAGTATCTGATGAACTTTTGCTATCCTACATAGAAAAATGGGGGGGGGGGGGTATTGCTCTACAAGGCCTTCTTTGGCGCACCCAACTCAGTTGAAATTAAGCTAAAAGAAAAAAGTTTGGATCCATAACAGACTAAAGCGTTATCATACAGTTTCAAAAAACCAAAAGAATTCTTTCATCGTTGGCAGAGTAGGTTTCATACCTATTCAACTAAAATAATCCAGATCGTTTGTTCGTTCAGAGCAGGTGATTGTTTGGTGTCTGGTGTGCTGACAGATGCTGCACTTTCTGGTACACTTCAAAGCATGACGAACAGTTGCTTTAAAAATAGTGAGAAGGTGTTCTGAAAGAGTGGTCTCTCAGATCTATTAAGAAGAAAACGAGAAAAGAAAACCAACGCGCAAAAAACAAAAGATGCCGCCACACCGGAGGAAGCCGCGTCAACAACTGTTCACGGGTACAGTTAATTTTCCTAGATAACTTGCAAACTGCTTGACCACGGTCGTGTTCGAATAGTAGTACCAAAACATTCCAAATTATCTGACGTCAACGCGGATAATGAACGGATTTGTGGGTACTGTTGCAGTTAAAAATACGGTTTGCAGCGTCTATGAACACTTGCTTTTATGCATGCGGCTTATTATATCTTCTTTTTCTTCTATTTATAAAAGAAGTCTTTCGAAAGTCTTTAACAACTACGCGTGTTTTTATAACTTTACGCCTCTTGGTTTCTCATCAGAAGCATGGTAAAAACCACTCTCTGTTCATTTTCCCCAGATTTTTTCATGCAGCGATAAGTCTTATTAACATGCCCTACGCATGTTCGTGATATAAACAGAGTCCAGTGATCATCAAATAAAACGATTTTCTGTTAAAGAAATGCATATGACAAATTTTTCCGTTTCATGCAAACTTTGCACGTCAAGCAAAAAGCATTCAGCATCAATGTCATCCGCATATACAGTCGAATCTCGTTTAACGCGAGCGATTTGTAACTCGAGAAACACTCGCTATATAGCACTTTCACGTTAATCGACTCGCGTTGCAGCGACCATAATTTAAAATACAAATAGTTATAAGCATTTTCATATTTTTAAATATTTGATTATTAATGCCGTAAACTGGAGCTACTTGAACCCATGAGAAAAATTTGTTTAAAATTCGTCCTTGTAATATAAAACTCAATGTACAGACTTAAAAAACCTTTTCCGTGACAGGTAACAGTACTAGGCATGGAGGCTGGAGCTAATTTTTATGCTACTCCCGCCTTTTTGAGGTTATGATTGCAAGTTGTCGAAACAGTTGTTTTTAGTGTCAGCAAATTTTCACATGTAAGTTCATGGAAACATCTGTTATCATTAAGGTAAAGACAGTTTTATGTTTGAATTCCATTTCTTGATAAAATAGGTGTTTTAAGGTTATAGCCATATAATTAACACAGTAACTAATATAACTTAGTAAAAGTGCACTGATTGCCATAAAATGGGGCTACTTGAACCCAGCGTTCAAGCAGCCCTGGACCACATTTCATCACTAAATTATGTTAAGTAAAGATTCTAATATTCTAAAATAAAGAGGTTAGCTACTATGTATACCCGATAAATTGCAGATCTGGGGATAAAAAGGGTTCCAAAGTAAAAGAGAACCCTTTGAAGTAGGAAATATGCGGATTATTAAGAGAAATAATTACAATTATGTCCCAATTCAATGAACTCTTAGAGAGTAGCATCAGCCCATTTTAAGTTAAGGACATCAACTCGAAAAAGGAAATAAAAAGATCGTTCACAAAACACGCCTGAGCATCCTGTAGTGCTTGAAGCGAGGAAGAGCAGGTATCATTATTATTATTATTATTTATTTATGTATTTTATTATTATTTTTTTTTGACACTGAGTTTCCTAATGTCTTTTCAAATATTAACTAATGGGGAAATTCTTCATACAATAATCACAAAAATATGTTTTTTGTGCTGTAGATGTCCTCGAATGGTGTTTCAAATGTGAAGTATCAAAGAAAGTCTTTTTACTACCATTCACGAATACTCTTTTCCTTTTAAGTTTTGATTTTGAGGAAATGCCTTTTTAAACTTTTCAAGAATTTGGTTTTTCTCTTGTGTGAGCTTTCAAATGAATTTTTAAATGTTCACTCAAAGAAAATGACTTTTTAAATTTCTCCAGAATGTGGTTTTTCTTTAGTATGTATCGTGAAATGCCTCTTCAAACTTCCACTGTGAGAAAATGACTTTTTACAAATTTCACATGAATATGGTTTTTCTTTTGTATGTGTCCTCAAATGACTCTTTAAACTTCCACTGTGAGAAAATGACCTTTTACAAATTTCACACGAATATGGTTTTTCTTTTGTATGTGTCCTCAAATGACTTTTTAGACTTCCACTCTGAGAAAATGACATTTTACAAATTTCACAAGTGTATGATTTTTCTCTTGTATGTGTCCTCAAATGCATCTTCAGATTTTCACTATGAGAAAATGTTTTTTTACAAATTTCACAAGAACACGGTTTTTCTTCAGTATGTGTCCTCAAATGAATTTTGAAATGTCCACTCTGAGAAAATGACTTCTTACAAAGATCACAAGAATATGGTTTTTCTTTTGTATGTGTCCTCAAATGGATTTTGAAATGTCCACTCTGAGAAAATGACTTTTTACAAATTTCACAAAAATATGGTTTTTCTTTTGTATGTGTCCTCAAATGTCTCTTCAGACTTCCACTCTGAGAAAATGTCTGTTTACAAATTTCACAAGAATGCGGCTTTTCTTTGGTGTGCATTCTCAAATGAACTATCAAATTTGCACTCTGAGAAAATGACTTTTTACAAATTTCACAAGAATACAGTTTTTCTCCAGTATGTGTCGTCAAATGTATCTTCCAGCATGAAATGTAACTAAATGTCTTTTCACAATATTCACAGGGATATGACTTGTCTTCCATCTTCATTCCCATTTTAAGCTTCAGACTTGAGCTAATGACAGTCACCAAGATTTCACTACTTAACTCTGGTCACATACACAAACCCTTGATTGAACTCCAGTCTAAAAATATAAAACTATTTTATTCTAATGGCAAAAAAAAAAAAAAAAAAAAAAATTAAAAATGCCCCGAGAAAAAAACATATACTTAGAAAATGTTGTTTTCGTTATGGAATTGCCCCGTTGCATACCTTCAAACCTGCTTTAAATCAGGCAACGTTGATTTAAATTATTTTGATGTAAATGTTGATTTAAATCAAGTGATTTTTTCGCCTTATGTTATAGTAAAGCATAAAACAAAATCACATCTTTTCTAAACATAAAATATTCATGAATCTTAAAACAATATTGAATATTTGGAGAACTTTTTTTATTTTTGAGAGTAAGCTTATTTATTGGATTCATTAGTTCAGATTGCTTTATGATCAACGTTTTTTGCCTTCTTCATCCCTATTGAACAATCGAGTCCAGACTTTTGTTGAATCTAAAGCTGATAAAAATTAAAAACTATCAAATTTTAAGATTTTTTTTCTCTAAAAAGTACGAAAATTATGATTGTAGCTAGGAAATAGTGGTACCCCTCTTTCTTAAAACTATATTTGAAGGCTTGGTGGTTGTATCTAGGGGAAGGGGGGAGCTGTTTTGCTGTGCAAAAGCCTTTTAGCTCTGTACTTCTTTTGTAATAGCGTTCACTTCAAATCAGCATATGAAACCATCAAAGATGGGGATGGGGTTGGAATTTCTCCCCTTTGTTTCAGCTTCTAATTTGTAAATATAATCGTCAATTATTTTGAGCATTGCAGCTGAATGCATAGCTCGCTCCGCCTGTATTTTCATTTATATACTTGCCCTTATGGTTTTCAGTCCATAAAAGTCATTTTAGTCATATTTTCAGCACCCCAGTGACAGCTTTACTATTTGTACTTAATGTACGGTGGGAGTCCCGCGCTCCACTTCTGAATTATTCAAAAAAGATAAAACGGGAAAAGATCCCGATTTTTTGTTTTCATATTTTGGATATTTTGGAAGGTGCGTTAACAGACTTTCAGGGCAGATAGTGTGTTGGTTTTGGCAGGGTTACTGCGATTCTTTAATTGGTAGAAGGATCACAGAGAGTTTAGACGAAAGCAATGACTATGTGACACAAATGAATTTAAAAGCAATTAACCACAAAGCTTTAGTGGCTGAAGAAATCAGAAAATATTAAGAAATTAAATTTCTAGGAGATCATGAAAGAGATCTGGACCATGTCTTCTGTAAAATGGGCAAATCAAAATATATAAAGTTCGCTGATATATATCCGATATTTATTTTGAAAATATCATGATATTTTGATATTTTCGATATTTATTTTTTCAACTATGGTATTTTCAATATAAAAATTATATTAATCATAGGAATATTATTTAGTAATATCATAGTAATACATTTATTATTAAAAACCACCAAAGCGTTATGTACTGTATTTTTATGACATACTAATACATCATTAATACAAGAAAGTAGTAGAATATTCCTTTTTATTTTATATTTACAAAATTATAAGTAATAATGTAACAATTTTAATTCATATTAAAACTTCCTCCTAATTAAATTTTAAATGTCGGTCAAAAAGAAAAAGGGAAATGTCTTACGACAATGCGCCAACTAATGTATGTTTTTTATTTCTGAATCGTATAACTCTGTAAAAGCAGCTAACAGAAGAAAAATGAAAAACAGCTGATGCTGAATTAATTTCGTTAAAATTGATAAAAATGTAAACTGAAATATTATATATAAATACTAAATGAAACCCCTTAATTTTAAGTCCAACATACTGTTCTAATAATATAAGAAAATAAAGAGTGATTTGAGGATGCTTTTACTATTTCGAAGACTGTAGTTTGTGCTGATTGAAAATATCGGAAACATATCAAAAATCGGATATTTTTGATAGTTTTGAACCGTGTCAAAATATGTATAACAGAGATCAAGTCAATCTATAAAAAAGATTGCTTTGTAACTCGAAAAACTAAAAATAATGTTCCTGGTGCTACTTTATCAATAGAGATATATAAAAATAAAATCGGTGGGACAGAAATAGTTGAAATTCTCTGCATTCTTCCACAATTAACTTTGGGCCGAAGAAAGACAGATCTATTTCTCGTTTGGATTCACAAGTTTTAAGGCATCATGTCATGGTTTTTCATTGCATATTTTTTTTATCCTTTTTCATGTAGCTGCTTCTTTTTTTCTTTTTTAATAAATAAAGTGCCTGCTTCTTACATTATTGTTTCAGTTCAGCTTCTTATTTCACTGGTTTTTCTTGTTTGAATTAGCTAAAAATCATAATTATGTACAAAAACTATACACGTCAGTTTCTAACAGAAAATGTACTTTTAAAATTCCTTAACACAGTGTAACATTCATGCTCAAGTTAATCAAAATATAAATGTGTGATGAAAATCGCCACGTGGGGCAAGTGTGACCTTCAGAAGAAATTCCTTAGAAGCAGGGTTCGCCGATTTATATTGGTCAATATATATCATGATATATATCACGATATATATCGGATACTTATTTTGAAAATATCATGATATTTTGATATTTATTTTTTTAATTATGGTATTTTCAAAACAAAAGTAGGTTAATCATAGTAATATTGTTCATTTATTATTAAAAATAACCAAAAAGTTATTTACTATATTTTTATAATGTATAATACATCATTAATATAACAAAGTAATACAAATTCTTTTTTACTTGTGTTTTATATGCATAAAATTATTAGTAATTAAACAATTTTAATTCACACTAAAAGTGCCTAATTACATTTTAAACATTGCTCAGAAAATGAAAAAAATATGACTGTGCACCAACTAATTCATATTATTTATTTCTGAATCATATAATTGTTAAAGTAGTGAACAAAAGAAAAAATGAGTAAAGCAGCTCATGCTAAATGAACTCCATTAAAATGGATAAAAATGTAAACTGAAACATTAGATATAAATAATGAAAGAAACCTTCATTTTAAGTCTACATATTGTAATTGTAATGTAAGAAATTTAAGAGTGATTTGAGGATGCATTTACTATTTTGAAGACTTTAGTTAGTGCGAATTGAAAATATAGGATATATATCAAAATATCCGATATATATCAAAATATCGGATATTTTCGAACCCTGCTTAAAAGACATCTTAAAAGTTTCCGCTTGTGGTTTAATCCCCACAATACAGTGAAACCTGTGTAAAACAATACTGTCTATAACAATAAACCTGTCTATAGCGATATTTTCCCTATTCCCAAGCAAAATGTGTGTCTGCATTAATAATAAAACTGTCTATAACAATATTTTTTTTAAGGTACGAACAGTATCGTCGTATACATTTTTTACTGTTTATGCTTAAAAACTTTAAGAAAGGACCTAAAATAAACCTTAAAATTCAGTCAATGCGCAAGATTTTTTTAACGGAGCAACATCCATCAGAAACTGATCTTTGAAAATTAGGCCACACACTTACCTGTACTACCAAACTTTAGCTTTAGGAATATTAATGTCATTGGCGTAGTACATTTTTTATAAATCAAATGTCATTTAAATAATTGTCAATAAATAATTGTCATTTTTTGGCTCTGTATCAAAACGTTCATTGTTTTCTATTACATTCAAAAAAAAAAAAAAATTATAACCCTTAAGTTGGGGCAAACTTAACCTAGGCGCGTCGTAATGCCGAAATCAGAATTTGTGTAGCTTTTTAACGCTGCCAGGTTAGGTTTTCCCCAACTATAGCACATATTTCTTCAGGATAACTCGGAATCAGATGGTTTGACATAGATCAGCCCCCAAGGACAATTTCTACTGAAGAAAAATAAAAGTTCAGGGTTGAGGTTTTGGACAGGACAGGTGGATTTTACCATCTAAAATTGTCCAACAGTAAGCTAAAGGGGTCTAATCTAATCAAATTGTATTTACTGCAATATTTGTAATGTATAAATATAAATATTAATAAGTTTTTATTAATGAGTATTTTCCTCTTGAAATATTTTATAAAAAGTTCCATTTATAACTCAGAGGAGGCTTATTAAAATGTGTAATATATTTAGGATAAGTTTTGCATGAAACCAAAATTTTTTTTTTAAACCATAAAAAAAAAAAAAAAAAAAAAATATTGAATGTTGACTTCTTGAATTCAAATTATGTTTTTAGCAATCACAAGTGTGTGAATGCAGGCGTATGTGTTTGTGTGCAGGCATGAATGTATGGGTAGTTGTGTGTATATGTGTAGGTGTCTGTACATATGCGTGTCTGCATGTGTATGTGTGTGTGTAGGTATATGTGTGTGTGTGCGTGTGTAGTTGTGTATGTATGCGCGTGTGTGTAGGACATGGATGCAACCTGGAGACGGCTTTCGCTATAGGAGCAGCATCGTGAGGAACCGGTCGACGGTGGTGCTGCGGAAGGTGGCGGTGGGAAAATAAAATGATAGGATGCCAAAAATAGTCAAATGAAAGCAATAAGCAATCGTGATTGCTCAAAAAAAAAAAAAAAAAAAAAAAAAAAAAAAAAAAATTATGATTAAATATAAGTATTTATTTTTTAAAAATTTTTACAATTTCGGTTTTTTTTAAATATAATTGGTTCTGCTACTACATGAAATAAAAACTTCTGAAACTTGACAATTTTTAGAAAAAGATAATGATACCAATTTTTCAAATGAGAAAAAAAGAAGGTCAAGAATTGAGGAGTTTACTTTCAAAACGGATTATATCTAGTTTTAAATTTTTATTTGGCAAAACGAAAAAAAGTTTACATGCACTAAAAATAACTGGTAGAATTTCAAATTTCTCACAATGTTTTGGTAGGACAAAAGTGATTACTGTCTAAAGTCCAGGAATTTTTCCTCAATTTTATCAGACCTAAAATGCCAATTTTTATTTGGACACATTCCTTTTTTGTAAAAACAGTGGATATCATCCCTCTTGAAAAAAACACACGCATTTTCTAGCTTACTTTCAAAACGGATTATATCCAGTTTTATATATTTTTGGCAAAACGAAAAAAACGTTTTACGCACACAAACTAACTGTTGGAATTTCGAATTTTTCACAATGTTTTAGTAGGACAACAAGTGACTACTGGCATAAGTCTTGGAATTTTTCCTCAATTTTATCAGAACTAAATTGCCAATTCTGTTTTGGATATATTCCCTTTTGGTTTAATACAGTGAATATCATCCCTTTTGCAAAAAAAAAAAAAAAAAAAAAAAAAAAAAAAAAAAAAAAAAAAAAAAAAAAAAAAAAAAAAAAAACACACACACACATTTTCTACAGAAATAAACTTTAAAACTGAAACTTAATATTCAAAATTTTTAACATACAATTTTTTTTACTCTACTTTATTCCCTCATACTTAATTCTTTTCATTGAACATTTCAAAAAAAAGAAAAAAAGGACTTTCGATTCAATTAAATATAAACAATGGAACCCCCCAAGCCGATTCAAATAACAAAGTTGTAGGTATTAATATAGATCAAAATTTTTATTACAGTTAATCACAATTTTTTTTTAATAACAAGTTTTTAATTAATCACAATTTAATCACTAATTAATAACAAGTTTTTAATTAATCACAATTTAATCACTAATTAATCACAATTCAATAGTAATAAAACTAATTTAATATTAATTTAGTAATCACAATTTCATTTCACCCTCGCCAAACTTATAACAGACTTGCACAAGGCGCAAAGTGCTGCGATTTCTTAATACGGACGGGTATCACGCTTGATTGGAAATGCTCAGTCAGCACCTCACTCCTCTATTTTATTTGTGAACAAATTTTGAACTAGAAGTGGCCAATTCAAATTTGGATATGTGCCCTTTTGATATGAAAGCGAATGAGTGGGTACCGGCAAATAAGGGATAAGTTCCACTTTGATGTGAAAGACCTGGCAAAAAATAAGGGGATGGATATACGCCGCTCAGGTGGCAAAACCAATGTTTACACATTTTTTTACAGTGGATATGAACCACTTCGAGAAGAAACAAATTCATGGGTCGATAGGGCTCTTATTAGAGATTCTGAAAAAAAAAAAAAAAAAAAATAATAATAAAAAATTAATTTGAATATTGTCATCTTGAATTAAAATTATGTTTTGCACAATGACGAGTGGATGTGTATATGTAGGCGTGTGTGTTTGTGTGTGGGGGGTATGTGTGTTTGTGTGTAGGGGTATGTGTATGAGTGTAGGCATGTGTGTTTGTGTCTGTGTGCAGGCATGAGTGTGTGGGTAGTTGTGTGTATGTGAGTGTGTAGGTGTGTGTTTGTGTGTGTATATGTTTGAGTATGTGTGTAGGTGTATGTATGAGTGTGCAGGTGTATGTATGAGTGTGTAGGTATATATATGTGTATGTGTGAGAGTGTGTGTGTGAGTGTAAGTGTGTAGGTGCGTGTGTTTGTGTCTGTGTGCAAGCGTATATGTGTGTGCGTAGGCCTGTTTCCGTCTGTGTGCAGGCATGAGTGTGGGTGGGTATGTGTGTATGTGTGTAGGCGTGTGTGTGTGTGTAGGATATTGTAAAAACCTGGAGACGGTTTTCGCTAGAGGTGCAGCATCTTGATGAGCCGGTCGACGGTGTTGCTGCGGAGGGTGCTGAGGGGAAAATAAAATCATAGGAACGCCAAAAACAGTCAAGTGAAAACAATAAGCAATCCTGATTGCTCAAAAAAAAAAAAGTTTTTTTTAAAAAAGTGGATATAATCTGTTTTGAAAGTAAACTTCACAATTGTTGGAGTAACTTTGCACCACTTGTCATTTTTAGCATTTTTTACATCGATTGTAAACCTTCCTTTTCCTCCATGCAGGCATCACAGAAAGGAGATCATGCTATAATGAACCAACAGTGTTGCGGAAAGCTTTTGTGCAAATTTATTTATTTGCATGCCTGTGAAATAGATTTGAGAATAGCACGTCAAAAAAAAAAAAAAAAACGATTTTAATATTTGTTTTATCATCAACATTAATCTGTCACAGGTCAGAAAATTGTCCAAGAATGGTGTTTCAAGACTACTCTGTCCTGATCAAAACATGGAGTGTGTGAAAGAAATTCTTTCATTTCAACTCGCTACCTCTTTGTAGGCAACAAGTTTTTATGCAATTTTTGAATTCAAATGTTCACTTTGAATTCGTTATTGCGCGTATCAGTTCGACTCTTCCATGATGGTGTGAATCAAATTGTCATCAAAAAGTAGTTCAAGTTCAAAATATTGTTTTTCTCCCGTTAAAGTAGAAGTGTCAACTGTTGCACCCACTGGTGGTTGATGGAAGGGTAATCTCGGCAAAGAAAATGGTTAGTCACATATTGTCCATAGGACGAACCGAGTTTGGACTTCACGAAATGGAAACACAAACTATACAATTGACGGACCTCCGATCTGGAATTCCGAAATTGGTTCTTTTGCGTTGCCGGAACTTAATTCGGGAAAAATGGGCAAAGGGTCTTTAAGGCCGCTGGGATCTCCTCCGATATCATTTGCCATTTCATACGCATACTAAGTAAATGATGTGTAACAGTCATCAGTAGGAACAAGATCTTTCTTTATGATAATCCAAGGACATACTTTCATAGTTAAATTTACAGTAATGCTCATTTTATCACAACAATAATGGCTTCTTTGAAGAAAGCACTCTCAAAAGCAGTTTTCAGTAAAAAAAAACTGACAAAGGTGATGTGACACAAATCACAACACTGTGCTATTGCGTTGGTGCTTATTCTGAAACAGCTATTCAACATGTGCTCTTATAAAATATTTAATAAGAAAAGAAAAACACAAATCTGGTCCTTTAGTGAGCATTCATAAATGTCTGAAACTTTTTTATTCTCCAAAAAGATCACAAGGTTAGTTAATTATTATTTTTTTTGTTTGTCAATTCGTTTCCTAGGTATTTTCAAATAGTAACTGGAATTTAAATTATTTGTACAGTAATTATAAGAATATTGTTTTTGTTTAGCATGTGTCCTTGAATGGTATTTCAAATGTGAAGAATCCAAACATCACACGAATACCGATTTTCATTCGTGTGCGTCCTCGAAAAGCTCTTTAAATTTCTATTCTGAGGAAATGCCTTTTTAAATTTTTCAAAAATGTGGTTTTTCTCTTGAATGACCCTTTAAATGGATTTTTAAATGTCCACTCTGAGAAAATGACTTTTTACAAATTTCACATGAATATGGTTTTTCTTTTGTATGTGTCCTCAAATGGCTCCTTAAACTTCCATTTTGAGAAAATGACTTTTTACAAATTTCACATGAATACGGTTTTTCTTTTGTATGTGTCCTCAAATGGACTTTCAAACTTCCACTCTCAGAAAATGACTCTTTACAAATTTCACATGAATATGGTTTTTCTTTTGTATGTGTCCTCAAATGGCTCCTTAAACTTCCATTTTGAGAAAATGACTTTTTACAAATTTCACATGAATACGGTTTTTCTTTTGAATGTGTCCTCAAATGGACTTTCAAACTTCCACTCTCAGAAAATGACTCTTTACAAATTTCACATGAATATGGTTTTTCTTTTGTATGTGTCCTCAAATGGCGTTTCAAATTTCCACTCTCAGAAAATGACTCTTTACAAATTTCACATGAATATGGTTTTTCTTTCGTATGTGTCCTCAAATGGATTTTTAAATGTCCACTCTGAGAAAATGACTTTTTACAAATCTCACAAGAATACGGTTTTTCTTTAGTATGTGTCCTCAAATGGCATTTCAAACTTCCACTGTGAGAAAATGACTTTTTACAAATCTCACAAGAATACGGTTTTTCTTTAGTATGTGTCCTCAAATGGCATTTCAAACTTCCACTCTCAGAAAATGACTCTTTACAAATTTCACATGAATATGATTTTTCTTTTGTATGTGTCCTCAAATGCTTCATCAAACTTCCACTCTGAGAAAATGAATTTTTACAAATTTCACAAGAATATGGTTTTTCTTTTGTGTGTGTCCTCAAATGCTTCATCAAACTTCCACTCTCAGAAAATGACGCTTTACAAATTTCACATGAATATGGTTTTTCTTTTGTGTGTGTCCTCAAATGGATTTTCCAGCATGAAACATAACGAAATGTCTTTTCACAATATTCACAGGAATATGACTTGTCTTCCATCTTCATTCAAATTTTAAGCTTCAAATGTGAGCTAATGACAGTCACCAAGACTGCACTACTAAACTGTGGTCACATACACAATCCCTTGATTGAACTTCAATCTAAAAATAGAAAACTATTTTATTCTAATGGAAAAAAAAAAGCAAAATGCTTTCAGTTTTCAAAACAAATAAAATTTTTATCCTTCATAAAGCTAATTTTGAAAATGCCTTGAGAAAAACATATTCCTCTAAAACATTGTGACTGTTATGGATTTGCCCCTTGGCATACCTAAGGACCTGCTTAAAATCAGGAAACGTTGATTTAAATCAGTTGATTTTTTTTTTAAATAAATTAATTTCACATTTTTAGATTGTGTTGCTCTAAATGTAACTATAGGAGAAGGTGGGGCACCTTTGGACACTTTTTGGGTAATGATTTTTAGAAATTTTACTTTCAAACCAATTTGCACCAAACTTAGCTCAACATGCAATTTAGAAATTTTTGCTTCAATAAAAATAAATTTTACTTCATTATTTCATCAAATTAAATTTTCATTAAAAAAAATTAAAAAGTTGTTACGACGTCTCAAAATACTCCACTTGGTGGGGCACCTTGAGACACAAGCAATAATCCTGATAAGCGTCATCTTAAATAATTGAAATCTCGTTACTAATAACATTCTCTGCTGCTGTTTCAACAACAGACGCATCAACAGCAGGGAACTTCCTATTTTTATTTCTAGATCTCACAATTTCTGTTATTTTATTATTGTAATACTTTTGAAATGAGCTTTTTCTGCACTGTACATTGGTGGAGCAGCTTGGGACAGTGTCCCAATCTGCCACATTTAAGATTGTTATTATATATTGTTACAAATTCTGTAAATAGTAATTATTTTTGTTTTTAATTTGTCGTAATCTAGCTAAATTTGGGCGTTTATTCCAGTCTTTCATCTAAAATTATTGTAGTAACGTAACCTATAAATAGTTTCTTGTAATGAACATACAACCCCATGACATTCGACTGAAGTATACGGTCCCCCTATTTTTTCATTCATAAAATTTGTGAATGAATAAAAAGAAGTAGGAGATATTTGTAGAATGTTATCGAAACTTCTCAATGGAACATTGTGGAAACTTTTCAAGGATTTATAAATAGCCTCTGCGCTCTGCTGCATAAAAAGTCAGTCTCGATTGAGAAGTTGTACTGAGAGCGTATTAGCTCTGTTTATTGCGAGGCATTTCACTGTGTTGTTTTTCGTATTTGGATGTAAAGACGTGTGTAACCGTCGAGTTTACGGTGTCGATTGATATTTGCTTAATTGCTGATGATAAATTTAGCAGTTGTTAAGGGTCTTTCCTGTACATAGTGTAAATAAATCTCTTGTGTTTTTTTCTCAAGAACTGTGTCGTTCTTTCAAGAAAGTTGGAAATCGAACCGGATCGGTAACAATATCAACTTTTTAAAAGTTATACTTAGCTACATAATACATTTTTTAACCTTAAAATTATTGTGAAAGGAAAATTTTTAATTCCCACTTGCTATGATTGAAATTATTCCACTTCTTAGTTTAAAAAAATATTTAATAATTAAACCACCAATTAATGCAACTCCAAACCTTTCAAAACACAGAAAATTATATTAGTCTTGAACTGTTCATGTGAGCAATTCCAAAGTAAAGCATAAATCCTGCTGTCATTGATGATGTCCAAGAGAACTAATTTTTGTTTACAAAATTAACTCTAGAACCACGGTAGGGGTCAATTTGACCCAAATCAAATTTCATTTCCATTTTTTCAGAGATTTTACGAGCGGAATGACTTGAAACTCTTTGATTTTTTCTTAAATTGTATAAATATTAACCTGCAAAAGAATTAGCCATTCAGAATTTTTTATTTCCAAGATATTAATTCTTATACCTGAAACCGCGATATGGGTCAGAATGACCCTTCGCTTAGTAGATGCAAAACGAAACGATTCTTGGAATCGGTAACAGTCAAAAATGCGCCTTAATTGGTATGAAAAGGACCTACAGTAGACACTGAAGGTTAAATGGGTCAAGGTCATAGAACAAGACAGGTTACTGATAAGACTGATACTCTTCCTTTTGTTATCTGACAGAGCTGCGTTTATACTGCTAGTTGCAAACCATTCTTTGTCTCGGCAAAAAAATGTCAAGAAAACGTCGTTTGCTTTCGGGCAAGGAAGCTCTTGAATACATGCAAGAGCTGTTACTATTATATTGTATAATCTTAGTAGTATTACTCTTGTTCATCAAAAAAAAAATATTTCTTTGACTCTTTTAAACATCAACGAACCCATTTTAAGCTGTGGGTCAAATTGACCCCTGCCCGCGGTTTTAGGTATACGGAAATTTCCGTGGTTCTAGTGTTAAAGCTGAAATTTATGGTGTCCCAAGGTGGGCCATGTCCCAAGGTGCTCCACCTTCCCCTACTGCATCATACAATCTTCACTTCAACTGAAAAAACTATGTATAGATCCCTCTTTTTGTGTGTGTAACAGATTTTTAGACTCTTGCAATATTCCTTTTTTCTCCAAAATTAGTTCAGAACAAAATAAAAACTTGCAGTTTTTTTTTCATATACCATGACTAATATAGTTAAAAAAAGTAATAGTTCAACATATTACAGTGGAAGACTGTTATAACGCACACCTTGGGACCAGAGCTTTTGCGTTATACAGCTTTCGGCATTATATAGGTCATTTCATAAACTTTGAAACTAATATTCAGAATATACATATATTAGCACTTCAGAATGAGTTCTATCTGCAATGAGTTTTAAAACACTAATTATACAACTAATCATTCACAAATAAATATGATTTACAATTAAAAGAAAGTGAATTATCCTTCACTTCTGCCAGCTTCATCGTTTGCATAACAGCTGCATTTTCAAGAGTCATCTGATATTCTCTCTCTACTGTGAATATTAATTTTCATTTAAAAAATTTGAATTAAGCTGGAAAGATGAAAAACTGTTTCAAAATTTAATTTTCCTAACAATTTTTATGCTAGCCAGGCAAATCAAAGGGATTTTTTCAACTTAAAAACCTATTGTTTAAATCTGAAAAGTTGTGCGGTTTATAGAGAATTGCGTTATATGGGTCGGCGTTATAAAGGTATTCTACTGTATTTCACAAAAAAGACGTACAATGATCATGGAAACCTTATTTTAAGCAAAGCATAAAACAAAACCACATCTTATATAAACATTATAACATATTTATAAATCTTTAAAAAAAATTATTGAATATCAGGGTTTGAAATAGAGCTCGATATTGCGCGAAACACGCAGAAAATCGGTAAATCCCGCGCAATCCAAAGGTCCCCCCCCCCCCCAACCCGTAAATTCTTAAACTCGATAACGAACCCCAGGCCGGAAATGCGGAGAAGATAAAAAAAATTTCAAAATCCATTTTCATTTTGGAAAGGTGTAAAAAATTTAATAAAGCGTCCGTCAGTTCAAAGCAATACAAATTACATAGACGAATTCCGATTCGCCGGCATCAACCGATTCCGATCCGCCGGTCGAAATGCGATCCGAAAGCTGATGGAAATGACAGTCTGTTTTCAATAGGCATACAGGAAATTTTTACTTTTAACTTTTTGATCCTCAGAAAAAAAGTCTTTGTGCAGCAGAAATATTATTCTAATCAATGGGAACCCCGGAAGCAGAAACTTTCTAGCCAGTCTGCGACACACTTTTGGGCAGTTGAAAATAATCTGCAGCATTATTATCAGTTTTAATTATTTTAAGTTTTCATAAAATACACGTTCAAGACTCAGAAATTTTCCAACTGGCCAGTGGCTACTAGACCTGAAAAACTTAGTGGCCACCACTGTCGCCGCATTTTAAAGTATAAAAAAAAGGGGGGGGGAACAGTTTTCACTACTTCCATAAAAATAAATAGAATTCTGCGAACTATGAAAAGCAATTATTCAATATATATTTATTTAAATGTGGAAAATTTAAATTAAAATAGGCTTTTGATTTTTCTTTTTTTTTTTGAGAAAATGAATCAATAAATAAATTAGCAAATGTGAGAAGTTGGCAGGAAACTGTATTTTAGCTAAATGTTTCAGTTTGTAGCAAAGCTTCCAAAGCAAATACAATTGTGCAGGTAAAAATTGACATTTTTTATGAAAATCATTTAAAAAGAAGCATGATTTATTGTACATTATATATAATCTTCCATAGTTTGTATTGAGGTAAACATCAAATTCTGTTTTTGGAAACTTAGGGAAGTAATAGTCTCGTCTATTTCCATCTTGCAAATGACCAAACATGGCGTCAGCGCGAAGAATGCATGATTCTAAATAGATTTTTGAATTTGTTACAAAAAAGTAGAGAAAAATTCAAAATCCTTATAAACTACAACTTAGATGAAACGGTCAGTTTTTAGCACATCAGCCTCTAAAGCAATGAAGATAAGATAACATTCTGAAGATAAAATTCTACATTTTTTGAGACAATAATTAAGAATTATCTGAAAAAATGGCATAATTTTCAGCAGTTTCCATTGCAATAAACATCTAATTATGTTTACGAAAACGTAGGCACTTACCAAGTCTTCCGTACCAACATCTTGGGAATGACCAAACATGGCGACTACGCCGAAAATTAAGAGAGGGTGGCGACAGGAACTGTGAAAAAGAGTTCCCTGACTTTTCCCTGATTATGTTCATCAAATTTCCCTGATTTACGTTACCAATGATAATGGTTTCCTTTCTTTGCTCTACTTAAAATCCATTGTATGTTTGTATAAAATGCGGTATTTTAAACGTTTTAAGTTGTGTAAAGTTGATGAACTAAAGATATATTTTAAAAAGATGCTACTTTTTTAACAAAATGGTAAAAAAAAAACATATCAAGTCATTTTTTTTTTTTGGAAAAAAAAAAAAAAACTACAAAACAGTATATTAAATTTTTCTACAAGGAAAGATATCAGAAATTTTTTAAAAAATACTTTACTTCCAGAAACCAGTTAACATAAGAATTTTAAGAAATGATTAAAATCACTCTTAAAAACATATCATAGCTGCCAACCTCAAGATACAAAAAATGGGAGCACTTAAGGGAAAAAATAGGAGCACTGAGGGTTAAAATAGGAGCATGAAATCGTGGCCTGCGCTAAACCTTCCGTCTGTACCATAAGTTTCCATAAATTCTAAGCACTTTTTCTGAATTTTCACGTTAGATTTTCCACGAAACTACAACCAAGTTTAAAACAAAATTATTTTACATTAAAAAAGCAACATTACGTAGATACATATTGAAAAGTTAAAAAAAAAAAACATGATTACTGTTTAATTTAATAAAACTGCAATCTTTTTTAAAAATATGCTTTTATACATATCCTACATGTATTGAAAATGCATTGCATAAGAACATATTGAAGATTAAAAAACACAATTATTTCTTATATTTGGAAATAAAGCAACTTCATAGTAAAGGTCAAGACTCTGAAATTTTGAAAGTGGCCAGTGGCCACTAGACTCCAAAAACTTAGTAGCCACCAATGTCGCCAAGTTTTGAAATACGAACTGGAGTGGGGGAGGCAGTTTTTACAACTTCCCTAAAAAAATAATAGATGAATAGGATTTAAAGAGAGATATTCAATACCTTTTTTGCACATGGAAAATTTAAGTTAAAATAAGTTTCCCATTTATTTAAAAAGAAATAATTTTAAAAAAATTTAAAAAAAAAATGAGAAGTCAGCAGGAACCTTCAATTTACATGAAATAGTTTCAGTTTATAGCAAAGCCTACAAGGCAATAAGGATCAAATAGATAAAATTTCCCCTTCAAGAAAATTATTTTTAAAAAAAAAACATAACTTTTTGCCTTTTGTTATTTTTAATAGTTTGCATTGAGACAAACAACTAATTCTGTTTTCGGGAACTTAAACTATTAATAGTCTTGTCTACTTCCATGTTTCAAATGACAAAACATGGCAACAACGCGAAAAATTCATGACAATAGGTTTTTGAGTTTGTTGCATTAAAAGTAATTATAAATAATTAATGAGCCTTAAAAGAACTAAAATTTAGACGAAATAGCGAGTTTTTAGCACATTAGAGTCTAAACCAATGAAGATAAAATAATATTCTGAAGAAAAAAATTTTTGCATTTTTCAAGAAAAAAAATTTAGAATTTTCCAAAAAAGAAAAAATTTGTATTATTTTCAATAGTTTGCATTGCAATAAACATCCAATTCCGATTTTGAAAACTTAGCCACTTAAGAGTCTTGTGTACTAAAATCTCGCAAATGACCAAATATGGCGACTAAGTCAAAAATTCAGATATAAAATTTTGAATGTATTGCATGAAAACAATTTAAAAATAAAAAATCCCCATGAAACTACAATTTAATTGCGAATTTTTAGCACATTCGTGTCCAAAGCAATAAGGATAAAATGAAATTTTAAATGGTATAACTGTTTTCATATTTCTCAATAAAATTATTTAAAATAACCAAAAAAAAAAATTTTTTTTTTGCAGCACATTTTGCTTATTTTCATTAGTTTGCAGTTAAAAGAAACACCCAATTCTACTTTGTCTTTGAAAACGAAGGCGCTTAAGCATCGTCTACTAACTTCCATCTTGTGAATGACCAAACACGGCGGCTACGTTTTACACGTAGCTGAAATGCTCGATGAAGAAACGACGATCTCCAATCGACGCTCCCCCTCAGTGTTTATCCTGACACTAAGCTTCCAAAGCATCAAATTGTCTTCTCATTTGTTGAGTTTGCGCACAATTCCTGCCTTCGAGGATAGGGAAATTTCTTCTTTGTCCTCAAAAATCGAAAAGTGTACAAGTAAAGTCAAAAAATCGGAGTTTTTTTGAAAAAATCGGATTTTCGGAGTACGCAATAAAAATCGGAGAAACTCCGGGAAAAACGGAGCACTTGGCAGCTATGCTATGCCCAGAGCCTGTTGCTGGTCGTCACTTTTGTATTTGTATTTATTTGTATAAGTATGACAAATTGATCAAACCATTAACTTTAATGTAAAAAAAACCATGGGGTGCCTTTCATTTACATTTTTGCAAGGACAACAAATGGAAGCTATTTAAAACAACTGATATGAAGCGCACTACGCTTTTTCTTGCATTAATCGGTCAATTACCTATAACACTGGACATCAGGAGTAAAAAACAATGAAATTGAGATATATGTAAGCCTATGTCTGGAAAATGTCAGCGAAAAATCGAATAAAATCTTTAGCTGCCCATTTGACTTTGAATTCTAAATATTCAGCCAGATTTTTCACCAAACTGGCGAAAATGGAATGACAATTTATAATTGTCTCTCATTTGAAACTACGAATGGTTACAATGAGACTCTAGAGAAATAAATACGTAATGTACAGTTAGTTGAATGACCTAGGCAATTGCGAAATGGCCTTCAAATGTTTATGCAGCGTGCACATCACACATGCTCTGCCGCCCCTAGCTTGCCCTTCCTTTGTGTTGTTCACTGCTCTCAACTGCGTTCTTTGTTCTAGCGCGCTGCTTTTCTCTTCTAAAGTAGTCTATTTAGTTACAATAGTTTCAAACTGTTGAGTTATTACTTCAAATATAAATGAAGATGGTGTTTTTACATATAAATAATTTTAAAGGAAAGAAAAAAACACATTTAGAAGTGAAGATTTTTTTCTACAACATCACAAATGAGGATTAAACTTGCAAATGTAGCACAGGCTGATGTGTCCGTAGGGGGGGGGGGGCGGATACAAGGGGAGTCCACTCCCCTAAACAGTCGACAATTCTCTGTCCACATTGAGTATGGTAGTTTGTATTTGCCCCTGTCCTATAGATCACTGCCAATTGTTTTAAAGGCTGCTTTGAAAAATACGAGAATAATTAACTTGAATTCAGTCAGTTAAGATACAGCCAGATCAAGGAAAAACCCTTCAAGTTACTTTCGGCTTTTGTCCTATGTCTTTTCATCCGTACACTTCGTTTGCACTGGAAAAAAGTGTTCTTTGCAAAATTGAAACACATGTGTGCAGTAATCTGCAAGTTTTGTGCAATAAAACGTTGTTGTTATCCTTAATTTTTCCTTCAAAGAACTCTTTTGATCTTGACACAGTAAAGTAATGATGGTTTACCATTTCTTATTATTTGCCATACCAGCAGCATTTACATAATATTAAATCAATTTATGAACCAAAAAGCCTCGAAATTTACTCTGCTGATATAGCTTTTAGCAGGGCATAATTTAAGTGTAAGTCGGAGAAGCGAGGGCTTTGGGGACCCCTAGCTCAGGGGCCCGCCAAAAAATACAAAATTTTTTTTCATAATAAATGTTTTCATTTGTTTTGGAATACAAAACTTTGCTAAATATTTTTTAATTTTATTGTTAATGTAAAAATTAAATTGTTATTGCTGGCTCTGTTTGAACAAGGTTTATGAGTTTAGCGGAAAACTAACTCTCTCCCACGGAATGAGAAAACTATCTGGAGTGACATTTAGCGCAGAATGAGACCACTCAGATATCACTCCATGCTAGTAGGGAGCTCGCTATTACTACTTAAATAATGCAGTTATTTTTTTTCTGTTGATTTACAATATTTGAAGATGTTTGAATTTTTTTATAATTGTTTATGTAAGTTTCTAATTACAGTTCTTAAAAATTTTTAAGAATGCTCTTCAGAAGTTACAGCTAGCATAAGCTAACAAGGCAAATGGAAAAGGCAATATGAAATACGTCAGCTGAACACTTGTGGTGAAAACCTAACACCAGACCAAGAAGAAATGAAGCAATCTAAGCCGAGAGAGCTTAATGTGAGATCAAACATTTAATTGAGATGAAACAGACCTTAATTACAAAATGCTTCTGAGTAAGGGGTTCGTAGCTAGGACTGAATCACAAACAATCCCAGCATATAAAAACAGTTAAGGAGAGAGAAAGAGTTACCATTCTCTGGCCTGCAGTAATGCTACATCAAACCACAAAACTGAAGATGCCGAAACTTGGCAGCAAAACAGTGAGAATACATCAGGAAGGCAGATGATGATTTTTTTCATTCATCCCGAAATCTCCCATTTGAAATATCTGCAAGTGAAACAATGGCATTAAAGAGGATTAAATAATTATGAATTAATAATAATTAATGCAAAGACAGACAGACAGAAACAAAAAGTAGCAAACTGCTACATTAATTTGCTTTTGATTTAGAATGCTTTTTGTATGATTTTTCTATTTTAAATCAATAAAATTACGGAGTTATATCATGGCCAGGTCCAGGTTATTGACAATTCAATGTTTTCCCTCTTTTCTAGGTGTATAGCAACCCCTGCGTAAATGCACGACCATGTAACATTTCAATTAATCTACACTAAGTTCAATTTTTAAAAAAATTGGAAGGAATTCTTGGCTGCACATTGAAAAATTAGCAAATGGTTGACTTAAGTTTACGCTTGTTTCCCCTGGCAGTGTCACAGTATTATGGGGGATGGGAAGTTAAAGCACCCCTCAAAGGCATTGGTTTTAACATAAATGCAAATTCTAATACAGTAGTTTATGCAAACGAAAGGACTCTTTCAATCAAATTATTCCCTTCAGAAGGTATTTTTGATTCTAAAAAAACATCCAGAAGGTATTTTTGATCAAAAAAAACCCACCCAGAAGATATTTTTGCTAAACAAAACCTTTAGAAGGTATTCTTGATAAAAAAAAACCCTTTCAGAAGGTATTTTTGACTAAAAAAAACAACCCTCCTGAAGGTATTTTTGATCAAAAAACCCGTTCAGAAGGTATTTTTGATCAAAAACAAAACCCTCACAAGGGTATTTTTGATCATCCCCCCCCCCAAAAGGTATTCTTAATCAAAAAAAAAAAAAAATCCCCCAGAAGGTAGTTTTGATAAAAACGCCCCCCTCCAGAAGTTATTTCCGGCTGTTCTAGTGTTTTGCTATTGAAATGAGTAAATAATAGTTAGGTAAATATAATTTGTCATATTTAGGAAAAATTAAAATGGCAACAAAATATAAGCATTCAATTTTGTTCAAATTTATTCACTTCATAAGAGTAACGAAAATGAAACGGCCGACTACTAGGTTTCTATGGCCGACTACTGGAGCATTTTCTCATAGTAACAATAGCTTGGTTTTTAAAATAAAAGTATTATTCCAGAAACAAGTAAGTGAATATCTGAATTATCAGAAAGGTACAGCCTAAAGTTTTACATTGTTTTTGTTGTTGTATTGATAGCTGAAATTTATAGGTTAACAAAACTTAACAACTGATCTCTTAAAAGGCTGACTACTGGAGCATTTACCCTATTTGTTTTTTTATTTTCCGTCACAGGCTATTGCTAGTACTTAATTGTAGAATTAAAACCACTATTTTTTTTTTTTGTAATTTCTACATGATTTTTTAACATGGGATGGTAATGACACTTTGTGTCTTTTTTACAAACTAAAGCATCATTATCTGCAAAATAAATGTACATGTTTTATAAACTAGTGTAGTTTTCCCAAGATACATATTTTGTCTTTCGAAAAAATGCCAAACTGCATCATTCCTGAAAAATTCAAAAATTAAAAATTCAGGTTTGCAAAATTCCACATTGCAGAAGAATGAATCAAATATTATATAAAATTAGGATTTGAATCAAAAGTGATGTTGTAAATAAACCAGTTCAGTTCATGAATTGCATGTTTACTTGCTAAAAGGCCATTTCACAGCATTTTGTCCAAATGTAGAGTTTGCAACATCACGCCCGGATCTGTGTACCTGCAGTGCAGGTACGCAGCTCATGTCCTTAAGCAGCCCTCCATGTCTTTATGCGGCTCACATCCTTAAGGGGTCTAACCGTCCAAGAAATTGAAGAAAAAAAAAAGAATAATACTGAGACTTATAACGTTGCGAATATGCACTGCTGGCCTCTGTGGAGGGGTTCTACAGATTTTGTTGCAGGGGGAGGGGGTAGTATTTATAGATCTGGGCTTGCGCAACAAGATATATATTTTTTTTGCCATAACTTATTTAATTTACTTTTTATTGTTTGATTAGCATTGTTTTATTTTTGGTTAGTCCAAACAACACACCAACTCAAAACAAAATAATATTCTTATCAAACAGTAAATTAAATAGTTCTGGCAAAGAAAGTGTCTAGTTGCATACTCTACATTTTAACAAAATAATGTAATCAAGACCAGGGTTTTGGACAGAGCAGGAAGTTTATCATCCAAAAGAGTCTTAAACTATCCAAAAGTGTGCTAAAGCTAAAGGGGTCTAATCTAACCAATTTGTAGTTACTATACTACTATTAATGCATAAATATAAGAATTAATTAGAGGTAATTAATGAATATTTCATATATTTTTCTCTGAAATGTTCATTTTAAAAAATATTTTATGTGAGTAAATCGCTAATAACTCCATTATATAAAAACTCCCTTCTGTAACAGTTGGTAAAGTTATGAAAAGAAACTTGCAACACTGCCAAAGTAATTTCAGTTCCACTTATAACTCAAAGGACTATTAAATGTAATATTTAGAAGCTGATATAAGAAAAATAATTTTAGCATAATATTTTTAATACATTCCTTTAAAAATCATAAATTGAAGAATAATATTTTGTAGTAAGTTACCGCCCTAAGCCAGGGCTAAGGCAGAAATACTTAAAATACACCACCAGCTCAGTTATTCCATCCGAGGATTGCAGTTTCGTGCTTTTTAGCACTCATCGGCCCGGAATAGGAATCACATGAGCTGGCGGCGAAAATCCTCTTAAGGGAGCCAAGAGAGCCAAACAAACTGGTAACTAATGTAGAATTAGCACACCAGATGAGTGACCGCAGCAATGGTGCGGTTCAACTCAATGATTGATGGCAAGGCATGGTATTTTGTAGTAAGAGTATACAAAACTTCTTGTTAAGAGGATTTTCTCCGCCAGCTCATCTGATTCCTATTCCGGACTGATGAGTGCTAAAAAGCACGAAACTGCAGTCCTCGGATGGAATAACTGAGCTGGTGGTGTATTTTAAGTATTTGAAGAATAATGTTAGTTTGATGAATAAAACTTAAGTGCTTTTGTTTAAGAACTAGTGCAATTTTTGTTTTCAATTTATGTTTGTAATATAACTCATTCGAAATTTAAAATAAACAATCAGAATATAGCAGCTTGATAAATTTTAGAAAAAAAGATCACCATTTTCCAAGGGGAGATTAGGGATAATGTAATTTTTGATCATGAAATGACACTACAGCCAAGACTAGAAAAACTACTCTAAAACTAAAGGAGTTTTAAATATACATTTTTTTTCTTCTGATGAAATATTATCATCTATTGCAGGGTAGACTGGGGGACATTTACACCTATACGCAGTGCCCTTTTTCCCAAACGAGTCATAACTGGAGATCCGACAGTCGTACCAAATTGATGCTACTCCCTAGCAAATATTCTCACAAGTTTTTGAGCATCCATCGAGCTTCGGTTTAGCATGCAGATGGAAAAACTTTTTCTACCAAGTTGAGTCAATTTTGTGTTGAACGTTTTGAAGCTTATTGTGGATAAATAATACACAGTTAAGAACAAATAAATATACGAAAATTAGCAGAATTTTATCCTTTTTTGAGAAGTGTATTTGTATGGACAGAAAACATATTATATTTTGTTGCATGTAAAAAATAAATCCAAACTTGCCGACGGAGCACGTCTACGCATGTTCATTGGGGCTCATTTACGCACGTTCTGTGTCTTATTACTGTCTTACTTCAAAACGGGGCCTGGACGCTTTCTTTGCTCTGCACTGTTTCAAACCTTTAATATTTTTGTGTTATTTAGTTTTGAACATCACCATTTTATTTCTAATTAAAAAACAGATTCGCATCTCATAGCTTACAATAATATAGCGTTGTTGTCTTCATGCCTATAAAACATTCTTTAATTAATTGTGTGTCATTCTCTTATTATTACAGTGTTTTAAGACTTTTAAAAAAACATTTAAATTTGGTTAAATATTTCATGAACTTACTCCTTGTTAGAATTTTTACTATGTGTAAACTTGGCGCGGGGACATTCTGAAACCAATAGTTTTCACAAATTATTTTCTATTTACATCAATCTGTTGCCAAAGCTAAACTGAAACAATATAAATAAAATAAAATGTATTCACAAGGCTAAACTATGAAACACTAGTGCACGCAGCAAATGCAATGAATGGTGGAACCAACCTAACCAAAAAAAAAAGGGCATTATAAGCTTGAAGCGTAATTATAAACTCAATTTAAGCATTCTAGAGTTTTTTTCCGGCTGTAATTTTAATATATTTGTCTGGTGAGGTTTTGGTGATGATTTATGCAGTTAAGGAACTGAAGTGACACCCGTGTTTGTTTTGGCCGCGAAATTTCATTCGAAGCTCAAAGCTCGAATTGGATGTTCCCATTTAGATTTTGCCTTAGATTAAATCATGTCCATTCCTGGTGTTCCGACTTGTATGTATTTTTTTTTTATCATTTACGTATCTTTTAATTAAAATTGTGTGACTTTTGTCGAGTTCAACAATAACACTTCTTCATGAACGAAGTATTAATTAAATATGACAGTATAAAAGATGCATGTGTCCAGGTCATAAAACGGGTCAGTCAAAGTCAGTATTTTAAAAATTGGTCACTATAAGTCAATTTTTGCAGAATTTAGTCAGTAAAGTCAGTTTTTTTTTTCAAATTTACCAATTAAGTTTAAGGTAATATTCCCCGTCGAATTTGTTTTCGTTTTCTGATAAACTATTAAAAGGGAAATAAATTGCAAATGTAGCAGCCCAATATCGCCAACCAGGTTGTCTGTTTTACTTGATAAAAATCTTTGCTATTCTTTTGGGACGATTTACTTTTATAGAAAACCTAGCTCCCCCTCCTCCCCTGATATTGGATATATTCTTTGAAACATTGTTCTGTTTTGCCCAAAGTAGTAGGTAAAATTTTTTTGTTGAAATGAACATTTGTTGAATTTATTTAGAAAAACAGAAAATAGGGTATCCCATGATTTTGACACTTTTTAGCACAGAGGCAAGTGGTTCGCCAAAAAATTGTGGGAGGGGGGGGGGGGTCAGAAGTGAAGAGTGTCAGGGACGGGGGCATCCTGAAGCTGATTTTTTTTTTGGGTAAAATTAGCGATAGTTTAGATGTTAGCTGACTTTGCCGATTAAAGTATCTGTAAAAGTATGGAATGTGGCCTTAGAAATCAGGCTGGACTGAAACAGTAAACTTCCAATTTAAAGTTGCATTCCTATCAATTAGCATAAGAAAAGTCCATTTGTTTGTACTTTTTTGTCTTTATTTCTGTGAAAAAAAAATCAATTCACTCGATAAAAAAACACTTCTCAATCAATTGCTAATTTTTCACCCTGAAAAGTTAGGGGGGGGGGCAGGATCCTTGACTCTTGGAAGTGAGAGGGCGGTTGCCTCCCTTGTTTTCCCGTAGGAGCTCATTTTGCTTTTTGATTTCACAATATTTAAGATTGAGAAACACAGTTAAATGTTACTATGAACTTGTGATTCTGTTACCCTTAATTACTTAAAACACGTGGTTTACCATCGAAAGTATTTTGCATTACCTGTGGGGGGGGGGGGGGGAGTTTATTTTGATTTCATGCTTGGTCTATCGCTCCTTTAAGGTCCTGGGCCGAAAATTATTGGTTTCCATTTTCATATAATTTTCTTGCTCGATGTTCCCACACATTTTCCATTGGATTTTTATCTGGACTAAGCGATAGGCAGTCCATCACATTGGTATTATATATTTGATGTGTTAGGCACATGAGCAGGTGCTTTGTCTTTCTGAAGTACACTGGATGGGAATCCCAGCTAATCCTGCATCGGAATAAAATGGCCCTCTAATATTTGGACTGATAGTCATCAGAGTTCATGCAAAAAATGCTTGTCTATTGAATTCAAAAGTATCTGAAAGTCATTACTTTATCCTCCATCTCACCTGTCGACAAAAAAAAAACCTTTTTTGTTCACGTCTTAAATCATACGCGCCTACTGATGCATCCCAACTAGTGATGTGGATCGGGTAAATACCCAGCGGGTAGGTAAATATTTTTTGGGTATTTACCCAAGGCCTGGGTAAATACCCAAAAACTGGGTATTTTACAAAAAAAAATGCAAAAAGTGAATGGGAATTTTATTTTAAAAAATCTTAATATGAAATAATTGGTCAGACTGATATATACATATGTATTACACAGTTCATAATATTTTTTATTGAAAGACTTGATGAAATTATAAAAGAAACATATCATGAGCCAAAGAATCTTTCTTTTCAATGTCATAATTGGAGAAGTATAAGCAATTCAATGATGAACTTCAGGATTTCAAAATCACAATCTAGGCTAGTCATATTCAAAATGAAAAAAAAAAAAAAAAAAAAAAAAAACGCGAGGGATGTTTGGAAGAATAAACTGAGAAGTTATTAAGACTATGATGATATTTAGTTATTTTATTGCTGTTTAAGTGATAACGTGACAAATATAGAAATAGTTTTCACATTAATAAGCAAAAATAAATAAATCAAAATATTGTTTTCTGTTGCCTTACTCATTTGCATTTGCTCCCTGGTACTTCATGATGAAAACTAATTTCAACTATTTTTATTGACATTTCGTTAAATTTTGATGTCATGGAGAGACATATTACTAGGCTATAAAAGACTAGGACCTTAAAAAATTGATGTTTGCTTTTTTTTGTAACTAGTTAAGCTTTTTTACTTTTCCTGAATGGCTTTTTATTTCTGAAATTTGGCTATCAACATTGAATGGGCATATCCAACACATTTAATGTGAATATCATATTAGATTGCTAAGTTGTTTCACACAATAATTCTTTAAATATGTGATCAAAATACAATTTTTGGGCAAAAATTTATTGTTTTGTATATGGTTGGTTATACATAGTGGAATATATGCTGAAAAGTATTTTAGTTGAATATAAATTTTCAAATAAATACCCATTTTGGGTATTTACCTGGATATATACCCTGGGTATGTACCCCTAGAAATAAATGCTCGGGTATTTTACATCACTAATCCCAACTCAACAAATTTTCTCTTCAACATGAATAAAATCACTGTCATTGAGTGACCCTCGGTTAGTTCAAACTTAAATCTATTGCAAAACGTATGCAACATGGGGAACCAAGATTATACGAAACTGGAAGCCAATATCTTTCGACACAGGAATAACTTGATACTTGCAATGGAAAACCATGTGTCTGAAGTAACTAGAGGTAATGGAAGCACAATTTCGTATTCACATTCGTAACTGTGTTTCTCGACCTTGAATATTATTTGTAAAATAAAAAGCATCTGTAACTATAGGACACTCTAATTTCTAGTTTTCTTAATAAATTGTGCGACAAATACGAGAGGTCGATATCCTGTATTGTGTTGGCCCAATCGGTAAAAGACAACCGTAACATTCGCCATGCACTCAGCTCAGCTGGTTGTGACAGATTCAACTAAATGCTGTAAGTAGGCAGGAGATTTCCTTGGTCTATAGTAAATTATCGCTTGGGAGTACTTTAGTCTCAGAATCTCATATGGAAAAGCAAGTCTAAACTAGGATAAACTGAATCTAAAATTTTTATTGAGAAAGGAGAGTTCCTGAATCTCTCATCACTTTCCCTATACTTTTTTGAAGCCGTGATGTCGAAAAAGTTCCCAGGAAAGCCCCAGAATACTTCTCTTTACGTCACTTAACATAGCGTAGAAGTACGTTTATAGGCTTTCAATTTTGAAAAATTTTCTTAGGAGAGTGACGTACTTCACGTAAGACAGAGTACTTTGACGTAGCACACACTAGGTGCACACAAAGTCCAAGTGTTTTACGTAGTTATTATTTTTGAAATATTCAAAAGCTTATTTTTGCTTGGTTCTAAAAATAATGCTAAAAGCATTCTGATATATATTCTTATCAGATTCCTGTGGATAAGTGAACGATGGAGTGAGGTTTTAAGGTTAGAGGCTTGTGTGAATCTTTACCTTCCAGATGCTTTCCTGTTCCATGAATTTTACCTACGTTTGTCTATGATAGGACTCGACCGATGCATCAACCCCAATGGTTCAACAATTTAGCCATCGGCATCGGCGGCCGATGCTAGCTTGCAGGAAACATCGGCCTTAAAAAACATCAAAAAGCCGGTGGAATTGGCCGATGTTTTCGGAAAAAAAGGACCTTTACTGTTTTATTTTTTAATACAAAGTAAAGGGAGTTATTGTTTTCATATAAAATTGTTTACATAAATTTCGGTATGAGTTTCTATTTTAGTCACTCCTGAAATAGTTTTTAATGCTGCATTCAGGTAGCAAACAAGTTAATTATTGCGTTTTTTTTTGCGGTTGGATGTATGTATTTCTCATAAGTCATAACTCAAAAATCGTAAGCTGTAAAAGGTTAAAATTTCGCATGTGGGGTGTGCGTACGTTCCAGTTCTGCACTTCCCTTTTTGTTTTCGATCGGGTGTTCTAAAAAGCCTATTTACTATTTTTTTTGTGGCTATTAATTACATATTTCAATGCAAATCTAATAAAGCTTCTCAGACTGGCGATCATTTGGTGATATGTTGCTGAATCAGAGACGAACTTGGAAACAAATATGAGATGGCAAAACCAGTTTTCGTATCATTTTTTTTTTTAAATTCCTGTTGAACCGACAGTAATTTTTTAATTTTTCGATATTTGTAATATGAATCAGAGTAATGCAGTCTTTTCTGTATCGCTTTAGGGGAGTTACAAGTTTGGGGCCCGTCGAAAAACATTTTTGGGCCCTATTTCTCTTTCACGGAAGTTGTAAAACATTTATCGTAAACATTTTGGTAATTCCTACGGTTCCCCTATGGTTATGGGGCCTCTCGCGAAATTGCAACTTTACATATATTTTAAATCTGCCACTGCACTTCAAAACAAACTCGGGTGCAAGTTTTAAAAGGGTTTTTCTGCTCAATGTTTATGATTGTTTTGAACTCTATTTTTTACGACTATTTTTTGTATTTCCGAGAGCATTTGCCCACCAGGGTTGGCAAAAACCCGGGTTTTTTTTAAAAAAACCCATGGACCCAGGGTTTTTGGGTTTTTTTAAATAAAACCCAAAAAAACCCAACTAAAGTTGGGTTTTTTAAAAGAAATGTGGGTTTTTTTGTCTTTTTAGGGAAAATGTGGGGTACTTGTAGCATATTGTAGCGTAAGTATATGGACAAAGTGCAAAAATTGTCTTCAGGGGAAAAAAGCTGGAAAACTAGTTAAAATTCAGCATTTTCTGAAGAAAAGTATGAAAGACAAAAAAACTTAAGTATGGTGAAGTTTCAGGTTTTTGAATTTTCATTATTACCAACAGTTAAGGCAAAGTTACTTCTCGAGTGATAAAATCTAATGTTGGTTTTTAATTACTGCGTTTTTTTTTTGCATTTTATTTCATTGTATTTCATTTTGTTATGCAAAACTACTGTAGAACCTCAAATAGTTTAAATCCCTTTTTATGTATTCCAGCTTAATCAAGACATTTCTTTGAATTTTATGCTGCCTGTTTTTCTATTTCTGTGTACAGAGTTAGAAATATTCAACTTTTTCGTAAGATAATGAAAATACTTTACCTGTTCTGTTTTCTGTTGACCGTTTGAAAAATCTGTTTATTTCTAAAAAAATATACCTTGTGTTTATTCGAGATTTGTGATGTGTTGGTTAGCAGAAAATAATTCACATGAAAGCCTTTTAACTAGATTCATTTCCTCTGTACACATATTGAAAAAATCAGACGTGACAGGACTTGGTCGAGATAATTTGAGTTATTTATTGACCAGTTAATGAAAAAAGTTAAATACATTTATTTAAAATCTTTGAAGTATTTTTTTAATGCCGTTAAGAGTTAAGAAATACTATTCAAATTCAAAATTCATTTTTTTATGTTCATTGTCTGCAGTGAAGAACAAATAAGAAAGAAGTTTAAATTGTGAAAGTATTTAAATTAATTATTTTTTTTAAAAAAATTCTCAGAAAATTAAAAAAACCCAAAAGTGGGCAAAATAATGTTTTTTTTTAAAGGCGTTTTTTCAAAAAAACCCATTGAGTCCAACCCAATTGGGTCCAATTCGGCCAACCCTGGTGCCCCCCCCCCTCCATCTATTTCTGAAATAAAATTCTTGTTGTACTTCCGAGTTGTTTAAAACTAACACCATTCATAAAATTAGAAAAACAAGTTTCAAACTTAATCTATTATTTCGGAAGAATTTAGAGCATTAATGTAAAAAATTGATTAAAGACACTTTGAGTGGTGACATAATTCGGAAATCAAAGAGACTTTTGAATTTTTTCTTCGGAAGTGCTGAAGTAGATTACTAAAAAAATGAGGCTGAAGTTTAATGTTGCGAGTTGCTCCAAAATCAGTGGGTGATCCTTACCCTTCCCTCGTCGTTTCAAGCATTTTTTTAAATATTTTGCGATTATTTAATTTGCTCAAGAAATCATTTAATGTTGTATTTCTCATACTTCTTTCACCTATATTTCATAATGCGCCATATTTTTTGCATCATTTATAGCGATTGATTTTTTCTATTGTAAGTAACTATTTTTATGTAATTTTATAAAATCAATGAATAAGTTATTTTTGTTTTCATCATATTTTTAGTAATATATTATAAAAAGTTTCGAGGATTTTCTGTTATGCAATTTTTTTTTTAATTTCAGAAAGTTATTGCTAAATTGAAAAATTTAATTTGAACTTGTTCATAGTGCTTCATAAAAGATTAAACAATCAAATTGTTCAATATTATGTGTGCAAACATCAGATCAAACAATATATGTATTCAGTTATTATTAATTTGGTATAATATCGAGTTTGTTTATTGTAGCTGCGTATTGAGAACCTTGCTCTGTTCATGGCTGTTTCTTTTTTCAGCAAAAAAGTTATGTCACTGTTATAGCTTTTATGAAAAATGCAAACTTTTCAATTCGTAAATTTTATTTAAGTATAAAAATATTCCTATTATGATTTAATATTGTAATTTATCTGTTTCTCTTTTTGTTTAATTTGATGACTAAAAAATGTCTACGTGCAATCTTTTTACTTTAATTGCGTAATTTGATGACGGTTTCATATTTTTACGAGAGCTGTTTTTTTATCAACTTCCGATGTGGTATAAAAAGAAAACTAGTGAGAGTAATTAAATAAATTTATTATCAAAAGTGAGGTACATTATTAGTTATATTTCAACATAATCGCCATTTAAATTGAGGCCTTTTTCATACCTGGGTACAAGCTTCTTAATACCTTCTTCATAGAAGTTTACCGCCAGTGATTTGAGATGGGTTTTCATGGCGTTTTTTGAAGCCTAACTTGTCACCTCACTTGTAACCGTACGATAGTGTATTGGGCTGACCTTGAAATCTCAGGAAACCAATCAGATAGGTCCATAATGGTAAACCTCCGATTACTTCTTAGTTTGGTCAACTTGATCAACGAGGTCTTCGTTCCATCTTTAAATTTCCTATACCAATCCTGCACTGTCACTCATAAAGTTTTCACCGTATACTCTTTTCATTCTACGGTGAATTTCTGCTGCGGATAACCCTTTAGCTTGCAAGAAGTGAATGACACTTCGCAACTCACACTTGGCGGGAGATCCTATCATGGTAGCCATGTTTATGTGTCGCTAGATAAACTGGTATTGCCGTCGGACGCCCGAAAAAGAGTGAGGTTGTATTGGGAGAGGTGCGCAGTCGACTGCCGTGCATTGCTGGCCGATGCTCGCTCTGCCATCTATCGGCACGATCGGAAGTTGAAAAAAAAAACAGGCCTTGTATTATTAATTTCCTTTCTTTTTTTTTCTTTTTTGAATGATTAAGCAAGGTAAGGAAGACTGGGGATACTTGATCCCCACTTTAGTTTTCAATTTCTTTCTCTGCTGCAAATTATCATTTTTTTTCAAAAGTACGTGAACAAAGGTAATTTTTTCCTGTATCTGACAGTATTTTTTTAGTTGAAATTAAACGGGTAGTTTTGGTAAAATAATTTTTTTTAAAAATTTCATAAAGGGATCATGTATCCCCACATCAAGGGATAAATGATCTCTTCAGGGGGGGGGATACTTGATCCCTCTGTGAAAATACATTGACTTTTCAACAGATCGGCAATTTATTTATGGATTTTAGTTTTCTACATAATGCTTCTAAAAAATATCACCATTTCTAATTTTTATTACTAGATTATAATAATGTGAACACAAAATAACCCTGTTTCAAATTTCACTAGACATTTGTAAAAAAAAAAAAAAAAAAAACACAACTTTCATAAACTTTTGATGCTTTTGATCAGTTATTTATCATCCGATACAGTTGGGAACAAAAATATATTTTATACATAATACAGGGTGTTCAATCAGGGTTTTAACATGTTGTAATATTTATTACACCAAACTAACATTCACAAGTGATATATCAAATGAAAGAGAAACTCAAACAGTGTTTTGTTTGTTGGCATCAGTGCGCATGCGCCTGGAATGTTTCTGCTACAATCCGCTAGAATGCGCTTGTAGCAAAGATGGCAACTGAAGAACAGAAAGCATTTTGTGTTTTACAGAAAACTTCATCTTTCAGCAAGGTGGTGCGCCGCCTGGCTGGCATAATGAGGTACGCGATTGGCTTAACACTACAAAGACGGCGTTTTGCATATACCTAAAAAGACGAGCAGCGGTCACTTTGACCGCCATACTTAAAATAATAGAAATTTCCTCCTTTCGGGATTTTCAGCCATTGAAAAGATTTGTTTCATAATATCAAAGTTTAATTTAACAATTTAATCCTAATATAGTCTGCAAATAAGTTTCAGATAGCTTTTTTTTATTTTACGTTCGATCAAGTGAAATACACATGTTTTACACAATTGGCATTGAGAAAGGGGAAATTTGTACAAAAAAGAGGAAATTTTCCTAGCATGTAATAACTAACAAGTACTATAATCAATCATGCATGTGTTTGATTTAAAAAATATCTTAATATCGCAAGATACCGTACATTACTATCTTTTACAGTATTTCGAAATACTTATGTTATCACGTCACCTGTATATTAGTCATTAACAGTTTTTTGTTTGGAAGTTAGAACAAATGCTCGTAGTTTTAGTTCCGCATAATTTAATTTCACACTATTTTAATCTTTTTCCTGAGGTACTTACTTTTTTATATGCAGCAAAATTGATCAGTGGGGATGACTTGGCCGAAATTGAAGAAATAGGAGTTCTGTTTTTGAAATTTTCTCCTTTTTTTCGGGGTCGGACCCTTTTCACTCTTTCTTTCACTACTTTTTAAATTTTGAGCATCAGTTTTTATTAGCAAGGTTTCTTCTCATTCTAACTCAGAAGAACAATCCTTTTCTGCAAATCTAGGCTCCGAAAAATATTCGCAATAATCTCATGAAAGCAAACTATTCTCATCCCTAGAAATATATTTCTCTTCAGATAAGTCAGACTGTTCATTCAAACCATAATCTGTTTTAGATATAAATCTGCAACAGTTTCAGGAGTTCCTATAAGTTTTGCCTGTCAACGGTTCATCTCGACATCATGAAGATAATTATGTGACTGAGCATTTCATTATCACCGAAGAAAATAAACGTCAATGTTTCAAGCAAAGCACATGTTTTGGTGCACAAAACAATTCCAGCAAACATGTTTGTAATTTACCTGTTTATATTTACTTCTTTTTAGACCCAAAGTAATTTCACGTGTCCAGTCACATGCTTTTCAAATTTACCTTTCCCAACTTTGCCCCCTGTGCAGATAGCAGAAAACTGAAACCATGCAACCAGCAGGTGTTTCGCATTTTCCTAACAGTTCAAAGAATTAAACCTGACCAACAGGTACTACTCAAGCTCAAAAGAACATTACTCACCCTGGCAATTAACAATAGTCCATAGTACACACAACTGATAAGCGAAAAAGAAGAAAACGGATGCATAAAGAAAAATTCACTTAGTGGTCAAAATGACCGTAGTCAGTCTTTCTAGGTATAAGCATTTATAGCGACTATAATAATAATCCTAAAAGGAAAAAAATTACTGTTGTAAAATCTTAATAAATAGTTAGGAAAAGTCAATGAAGGAAAAAGAGTTTGAAAATTAAACGCAGCAAATATGAGCATTTGAAAATCGTTTGCGGTCAAAATGACCACTTCCGTCTTTCTAGTGTTAACCTAACTGTACCCGACAGCTGGATTGGCCGTAAGGGGCCTAATGTAACAGGGCTTGTTTCCCGTGGACTCCACGGTCACCCGACCTAACGCCGTGTGATTTCTATCTTTGGGGGTTTATTAAGGACCGTGTGTATGCCTCCACTGCCAGCCGACCTTCCCCAATTAAGGAACAGGATTGAAACAGCTGTTGCAGCAATTACTAATGAGACACTCATCAAATTTTGGGAAGAACTCGCATATCGTCTTGACGTGTGACGAATGGTGCTCACATTGAACACTTGTAGGCTATTATGTAACACTGTTTGAGTTTCTCTTTCATTTGATATGTCATTTGTGGCTGTAAGTTTGGTGTAATAAATATTATAACATGTTAAAACCCCGCTATTCATTTTGAAACACCCTGTGTAACAATTCTATATTTTAGAAATAAAACTAACAATTTTTTTAAAGTAGCGTAATGAAGCTAAAATTGCTGACTGGATTTGTGCAGGTTAACACATTTTGTCATTTTTTCAAGAAAAATAGATTGATTAAGCATATTACCTTTTTGCTTCAGAAAACTTGTTCAAACACTAGAAATCCATTTTTGCATTCTATCCGCTAATGGGTCTACATAATGGGCAACTCACTTTTTTGATGGAAATCTAGCTATAGCAAAATCATTTTTTTTCTTTCAAACAAAGATTTGACATCTATTTCAACTTGTTCAAGCTCATTCGTCTTATCAAAACATAATTTATGAGTTGAGTTAGTTTATGTTTAGATGTTTGAGGTGTTATGTGGGTTATAAATGTGAACAGATATTTTAATTGCTTAGCATATTTACTGCAGTGATTATTTAAATCTATCACTCAAACTACGATAAATGTTATTATGTTAACATGGTCTTGAATGTTTAAAGTTAATGTCAACTGAGTAAACAACATTTATATTGTTTTCATTGTGTTTATAGTGTCATATGAATACTTGATCCCTGGGATCATGTATCCCTCTAAACGAAGGGATCAAGTATGAGTTTTCAACTTGCTATTTCATAACGTTTTTGAGTGACACAAGTTTACACGCATGAAGACATCACAAGAGAACATGCGATAATTAATTGAGAAGGTGTTCAGAATGGATATTTCGGAAATTTATATGTTCTGAGGTACATATGCATGTATGGATGTACCGAAAAAACTTGTGAAGTTTAAATTGGGTGATCGTAAAATAGAAATTTAGGTAGAAACCTGATTTTATTTTTGTGATTAGAATTCTCTATTTGTAGAGAGGTAGTAGAAATGAATAAATGATCCTTTAAATCCCTGACAATCTTAGTAATTAATTTCCGTTAGATTTTTTTTTTTTTTTTGCCATTGGGCAACGGCATCGGCCATCGGAAATCAACCATTTGGAGAAAAACAATCAGCCATCTTTGAACGATCGGCCAACAATCGGCATCGGCCCATCGGGCAAAAATGGCATCGGTCGAGCCCTAGTCTATAATTGCATTTCTAAAGCTTATTATTTCGGAGAAAACACCCAGACATTCTATTGTAAACAAAGATAGACTAAATTTGTCTTCAATTTGGAAAAACAGAGAGAGAGAAACAAAATTGTGAGGGAAAATCCTTTTTTTTTCCTTTCCTCTAACGTTACTGAAAATTATAAAATTGCGGTTTTTGACATCACTGTTGAAAATATCGCTTGAAAGAGAACTCTAGAACACCTTCTCCCAATTATTTTCCATTTAAGCCGATATAGATGAACCAATTTCGAGAAATGTCCGGGAGATTTTACCAGGTTCCTCCCTTTCCTCGGGTTCTTCCTATGTTGTCGATATAGAAGTCTTAAGATATGCCTTTAAGACTTGTAACCATTAGTATCCTTCTTTCAAGGTACATAAAAAATATGTTAGCGTTGGCTTTATTTTATGTTTCCCAATTTTTTTTTAGAACTCTATAACTTGAATTAGATCCTTAAAGGAAAATAGGAACTAGCCGTAGTCTTTGCTCAACCTCGGAAGAATAAGAATCAAGATCTGGCACTGTTTAGTTTAACTTTATTAATTTTCAGAGATGGGCCAGATTATTCTTTTGCTGACTGGGTCAAAGTCAGACAGTCTGCCCCTGATGATGGCTGATTTTAGGTAGTTGTTTTTTTTCAGCAGCTTCCTTGTTAAAACAACTTTACTCTACTTCTCTAAGTTTGTTATGGTCCCATTGATTGGTTGATAGGTTCAATTCAGTATTGAAATATATTTTGAAAAAAAAAAAAAAAAACAAGATGTATTATTTATCTCTTCCCTAGCTAATATTAGTAACTTATATTTTATTCTCTTGGTCTTTTTTCCTGCTAGCTGTGTCCGACTCCTCGGACTCATTCCAAAATTTTGATTCGACCCTGACGACTGGACCTTCCTCCACCGACCCTGCTCTTCGGGACGCCCAAATAAAAGAACTCATTAAATGCATGTCTGAAATGCAAAAGAAGATGGACAAATTAGAAAATACTATGAAAGAAGAACAAACAAAAAGACAAGGATTAGAAAAAGAAGTATCAGACCTAAAGGAAGAGTTGAAGAAGAAAGACAAAGGTACAAAAAAAAACTTTTTATTCCATGATAAAGTTATTCTTAGCTCAGTTTGTTGAACAGTTTCCCATACTGTTTTAGCTAATTACATATTCTTACGCAGACAGAGAAAAAAGTAATGCCACTAAGTGTATGCGAAAGGGAACAATGGGAACTAAATGAAATAATAAAACTTCAACTCTTCTGACAAATGCAACCTTTTTGCAAACAAGGGGTGATCATTTCTTGTACCAGAAGTTAAAATCACACGCATTTAATGACGCTAAATCATAGTTATTTATGTGGAGGCTTAATACAGGGGTAGGAACTGTCCTAAAATTTCAAATTTCCACCTAAAATTCTTGAAATTTCAAATTTTGTCCTAAAGTTTTGAATTCATTATTTTATTCCCTACATACGCTGAAAAATAAAATTCAACCTAGAAATGAAACTTTTCGTTATGATATGCCTATATTTTAGAATAAAATAAACTTGCTAGACCCTAAGAAATTTTCTCTAAAGAAAGAAAAACCTATGCAACTGCAGCTTTTTTGTTCTGGTGAAGGAAGGGGTGTAATTAACCAAAACATATGCTCAGTATAAAGCTGTAGTTCTTATCCTTACTTTGTATCTGTTGAAGTCTTTCTTCTTATGCAAAAGGTATATAAAAATAAAATAGCACAGAAAATAAAAACAGCTGTGCAGCTAATGTTGCAGAAAAGCAAAAATGTGTCAATCGTGGGGGAGGGGAGGTATTCCCTCCTTCTCTGAAATTGCAGTTCTGTGGTGGAGGGGTGGTGATGAAAGGTATCAGAGCTAATTGAAATAAAATAAATACAATGTGTTGAGTTAGAACCCAAAAATAAACACTTGGTTCAAAAAATATATTTAGAGCGAAACCAAAATGCTTCTCGAAATCCCTAGTTCCATGCTGTTCTATGCTTTTGTTTTGTATTAATTTTTGGACACAATGAAAGTTATTTGGATAATTTCTTGCATCTATCCTTATCAATAGTGTTCCCATAGGGTATAATACTCCATGTACACTGTATACTCTCAAACATTTTTTAAACAGATAGCTTTTAAACTCAAGCTTCTGAAGTGTTACTGACACTTTAACCATCCATTATTATTCAGCTAGATTATTTTTAACTCATGATTTATTTTAATGATATAAAGCAAAAATCTTTATTTTGTTGTTTGGACCACTAAGAGACAAATTTTTTGGGCCAAGATGAGACGTCTCATTGTGGCCCAAACAGCAGTAAGCAAGTGTAGATTACTTATCTGCTTCTTGTTTTAGTTTGCAAAAAATAAATTTAACATTAAAAAAATAGGCTAGACTTAAAGATATTTGTATTTTAACTAATTATTACCAAGTGAACTTTTTATTTTACTACACAGCTTTTTAGAAAACAAAACTAGAAACCTGTTAGGTGTTGCCAAACATGGTACTTATTTCAAAGTACTTTATAGTTATAATAATATTTGTATAAAATAATTATATAAGTTAATTATCATTTAATATTTGGCATTTATTATTTTATTCTTTTCTTGTTTTTAAATCCAAATGATTTTTTTTTTTGCTTACTGTTTCGTATGTAAGGAACAAGCAGTTTTAAACACTCAAAATATGCTTTAAGTAAACATAATATTTCTTTGCAACCCTGGGCCTGAGTCAGGGGATAGGCTCTTATTACTCTGGTTGTAAATAAAAAATAAAATATTCTTTTACTTTAATTTTCTTTTCTCTCTACTGAATGAAGTTTCTGTGAATTAACTAGCTAAAGGTACTTTTTTTGCAGACTTTAGGTAAAGATACAATGATTATTCAACTGTCCCATAGTTTACCATAATTGGGCCACAACGAGACACCAGGGGTGCAGAAAATGTTTTTACTGCCAACATTTCCCCCAATGTACATGAAAATTTCCCAAAAATTTTTACAATACGTTTTATGTTTCAGAAAACAATTCATTCCTATTACTATAGGTATAGATAATTTTGAAAAAAAAAAATGCATCTTTAAAACTAATAAAATTAACTGGTAACATGTAGAACTAGGTATCTAAAAAGTAAATTAAGTGAATACATGTGTTTTAATTAAAGTCTCCTATCTAATATTTATTATTAAATGTAAATCTGTATAATATTATCAAATAGTTAGTGAAAATATAAAGAGTGGTGATGCAAAAGAAAATGATTCAAAAGACACTTGCGGAAAAAATCGTAAAATTAAAAAAAAAAAAAAATTGAATCTGCAAATTTTCCCCAGATAGTTCAAATTTCTCCCGATCCTAGATCGCCGGATCGGACATATTCTGCACCCGTGCGAGACACTTTTCAACGCATTTAACTCTTTTTTTTTTTCTAACATTAAATGAGCTAAATTTGGTGCAATATACTATAATTTGATACCTTTAATATACTCAAGTATGTTTCTGTGCTTTAGAACGCAAAAAATATGTGTTCTTTGTCTCATTGTGGCCCACCCTCCCCTATAGTTTAATGTGCAGGGACCAATTTAAAAAACGTATAATTGATGAAATGTATAAAAGAGAGAAACGTATGAACGGTGCTTCACTGTAGCAATCCTTTCTAATATCATAAATGTGAAAGTGATTTGTTCGTTTGTTACCGTTCTAAGCCTTAACTACCCCATACTTGCCAACTCTACTGTTTTTAACGGGAGACTCTTTTTGCTCCCATCTCCCGATTTCCCGTTTTTTACCTTTTTCTTCCGTTTTTGCAATCAATCATCAAAAAGTTTCACTTTCTTCTCAATAGATGGCGCCCTTTTGTAGTCACCTACCAACATCAGGGGAAAATGATTTTTCCAATTTAATAACTCATTTCGTAAAAATTTATTTTCGGAAGCTTTCCATGTTGCATGTTCAAAGAAACACATGCTTTGCCGAAAATTGCCGCAGATTTCAATCCTTTTGCATCTTGAAAATATTTCCATTATTTTGAAACTTTGAAGTTATTTTAACATGTGCTACCCTATACCTACTTATTTTGTATTTTATTTTCATAAAAAATGATTTCTTTTGGGGAATATTAGTAATTAAATTTTTGTAGCGACTTTTTTGGTAGAGACTATGAAATGTACGAAACTTTGAGCAATTAACTCATTATTTGGTTCTCTTTTGCTGAATTTTTTATTTTTCTTTCTGTACCGATGAGCTTACATCTGAGAAAAAGCCCCATTTCACTTTAAGTTTAGTATTTATGTTATTTAAAAACATAATTTAATAATTTTGTTGTGAAATATGTCGCTGGTGAATCATCTATATACCTCTAGTGGAGAATCTCCCTTTTTTCTTCTTCAAAGATTGGCAAGTATGCTACCCAACTGTTCTCCCTGAAATTTTGTACACATGTTGTCGGGGTCTGCGAGGTGAACATAGGGTGCCTTTCTTTTAGAAAAAAGATGTCATGATTTTTATTCCAATTTTAATGAAAATCATAGAATTGCAAATATCTCATTAAAAAAGAAGTCATACTTGTTTGATTTTTGCTGCGTGTTAAAGAGCCATTAGAAAGCTGCACAGGGGGGAATTTTATACCCGAAGTTCAAGGGATGATTGGGACGCCCCCTAATTCGTCATTTTGAGTTGATTTCATAGTCTGAACCGAGGCTTATCTTGATTTTTAGACTCACATATTGCCAAGAGTTTTAGACAAGGAAGTAGTATTTTCATATTACGAGTATGACGCGAGGCTTATTTTGGTTTTTAAAGATTTAGGTGTTTTCTCTACAGAGCTGAGATTCTCCCGGCAGAAACTGGTTTTTGCCCTGCCCGTGGCAGAAACTGGTTATAACCGGCAAAAACAGGCAGAAACGGGCAAAAACTGAAAAATGTCTTTAATAGTTTGGGTAATTATACTAAATGATACTTGTTGATGTAAACTATAAAATGTAACTCCATTTCATCTTATTGTAAAAAATAAAATTTCTTGCTATTACCTTTGATTTAGTTCAGAAATAGCAGATGCTCAAACCACTTAGACTAATATAACAAAAGGACGAGAATCTTGAGGGCGCTTAGGAAAAAGAAATGGCATACGGATTTAAACAGGCAGTTACTGATTGTCATTTTCTAGCCTATATACTGCATATAAAGTGCTTGGGATTGAAATTTTCATGTGCTCAAGAAGAAAGCACCAGAATTTCACTTGTGAATATTAACCTGCATAATTTTGAACGTAACATCACAGCTTTGCAAAAGGAATTGATCCCATTTCCCAAAACTTATTTTTCCAATCAAGCTTTTATAACAACCCCAGTTATTACATAGAGAGTCTGTTCAAAAAAGTGGAGGAAAAGTTTCACAAATCTTACTTGTACCTTGATTGCATTCCTGCCAGTTCTGTTGCGAGAATATTCCAAAATATTTCATTTGTGCATATTAAATTAAAAAACCATTTGAATTTTCAATCCACCTTTTCTAAGAGACAACTGCCGAGTACATACAATGTATTATTTAATTTTGAATGTTTTTGTGATTAAATTGTGCTTTGGTTAAAATTAAATTTTTCCATGCAAATTTTCTGCTGTTTATCAGTAATTGCTTTTATATCATTTTGCCAGTTTCTGCCACAAATGTGGCAGAAAGGGGTTTTTGCCATGCCAGTTTTAACCGGTATCTACCAGTGGTTTTAACCGGCTCGGCAGAAACTTGCCGACCCTGTTTTTCCAAGACAAGTAGTCGTTTTGCAAAATATGTTTTGCTGAAAAAAATGCATGAATACTATTTCAGAATCATAGCCATGAATCTGGTGCAAATGGTTTCATTTTGGGTTTTAGGATTTAACATAATTCATTACTCTGAGTGTAACAGCTGCAGTATTATTTGGAATTTAGTCGCAGCTATTTTACATACAAACACCTTTTACTTCTCGGCCCTTGCATATTACTCAGTTAACTGTGAACTCGGCGCCAAGATTTCGATTACAAAGATAATTGGCCAGTTTTTCAATTGTCGCCAAGTTTGTAATGAAAATAATTTTGCAAAATTTGCACTACGCCAGACTCTCAACATTCCCGAACTTGTAAAACACGCTGTGCAATTTTTTTTTCTCTCCATTGGTTAGGAATATAGGTGTAAGCTAATCTTTGCAATCTTGCCCCACCTCGGAGCTGGTTACAAGCAATTTTTTGTCAGAATAATTACCTGTTTGACCTCACCATTTCCGATTGCAGTAAAATATGCCACGCAAGATATATGTGACAAGATAAGTAATCCTCCCAGTTTTTAGATTTCAATTTTGAAAATTGTTCAATACGAAGCTTGTAAAACAATTCAATGTGAGGAAAAATGAAAAGTGTGTTCTTACAGATGACCAACTTATATCCCAGTTACAATAGAATGAAAATTCAAAAACCAGTTTTAAAGCTAAAAAATAACAGTTTAAAAAACTAAAAAAACATGCTTTAGTAGCAAAATGAACTAAAAAGTTAACAATGATCTTTGGATGACAAGTATATAAAGTAATTGACCAAGCACTTAATTTTACTGTAGTAAAAAAAAAGGGCGGGGGGCTGCCTATTTACATTTTTGCATGGATAAGAAGTGGAAGAAATTTGAGACAACTCATAAGAAGTCCCCCCACGCTTTTTTTCTATTACAGTAAAATTAAGTGTTTGGTCAATTACTTTATATACTTGTTATCCAAAGATTACTTTAAACTTTTTAGTTCATTTTGCTACTAAAGCGTGTTTTTTTAGTTTTTTTTAAACTATTATTTTTACATTTCTGAAAAATATAAAGTCCTTATTACTGTTTTTTTTCTTTTTTTTTTTTTTAAATTTCAAATAAGATTTAGATACTAAATATTGCTAACACTTGTAACTCTTAAATGATATCTTTGTGCATGTGTTCGATTTTCGTAATGGAATGCATTTTAGTATTCTATTGCATTATTTCCATCAGCCATTTTGAATACTTTCTGGTAAATTCATGTGCAAACATTGTTACATTCCGCTGCTCTGATTTGTACATTGTAAGTAATTCTAATAAGCCACTGGCTATTTGTCCGACGGGAAAGTTGGACCCACAAACATACAAGTTAAGCTAAAAAAAGCGCTTTAAAAATGGAACTTTATGGATATGACTTCCTTACAACAGATTTAAATTTCAAGTGCTTTGACTTTTAACCCTAACTATCTCAAAACATTTGGAAAATTTTCGAAAGCAAATTGTTGCTCTAACACTATCTGTCCACTGCATTGAAAATTAGGCTCCACAGATGCAAGGCACTGAAAAAAAAAAATGTGTTAAAAAAATTAAATAGATAATATTGCATCAAAAGTAATATTAAAACATGTGCAGGTACTGTATAAACATTCAGATTTTAAAAATTTGATAATAATTTTTTTATAAGCTATGTCTGCAAGATCACAGTTCAATGACTATAAATTTTCAAAGAGCCTTTGACCATGTCTATAATTAATATCAACGCTTAAGTCATTCTTTACATTAAAAGTATATAGCAACAAACTTTCTTTCGCAAACAATAAATTAAGGATTTAATTTTTTCACTCAAGATGTACACTGCAATTGATACGAGAAAAATGGCATAATTGAACAATTCAAATTCCTTGTGTAACTGTAAAGCAAGTTGAGATATTTTCTTTAAACGCTCGTATGTTTCGAGAGATCGAAATGTTGTCAATTTTTTTCAGTTAGTACACAGCCTTGGGTGGTTTTATCGTGAAAGGAGAGCGTTCAAGACAAAGTTTACCTTTTCACTTCATAGACATTGCAGTATAGCATATTTTCTTGCTGCAAAGTTGTTTTCAAAGTCTTTGAATTTCTTGTCAGAGGTTTAATTTTTTAAAGTAGAAGTATAGGCTGAATTTCCAATGAGTTTTGAAGCAAAAATTAAGATGTTTGTGTGACAATTTTTCAAGATATACGAAAACAAAAAAGAAAGGTCGTGTGATTGGCCGGCTCTTTCGAAAAGGAAATAGTTTGTGCCTGTGAGGTCCGAGAGATCTTGCCGACTCATAAACTGTAAGCGACCGTAAGATGAAATGCAATGTGTTTCATTTAATTTAGTTTTCAGGATGCCCAAGTTACCATTAATAGCTAAATGGTATTTTCTAGCTTGGAATCAATTATGCAAATTATGAAGTATTGGTGACAAGTTTTTTGAGCTAATCACACAAATGGTTTTACACCTGTGATTTTTTTCAGGAAAATAACTTATTATATTAATTTCAAGATGCTAAGAAAGTATGTAAGACAGATTCCTTGTCTTCTGATAATTTTGTTTTCTCTTGACAGAGATCCTTGATTTGAAGACATTCAAAATAAATGGAAAAAAAAACATCAATACTGTGTACCAAAAGGTCTTCAACACAAGTAAGTTCTTTTTTCATTAAAAAAAAAAAAAAAAACTGTGTTCCTAAATAGAACAGTATGCATGAAGCATCACAAATAAGTCAAACTTAGTGATCCATTTTATGAAGCTTTAATGTACAAACACCATCACATTTTAGAAGTGGTGTTGGGGCAAATCCCTAACCTAGCAGCATTGTGAGGACCATTCAGATACTAATCACGGCATTACTGAGCTGCCGGGTTAGGTTTGCCGCCGCGCATATTAGCAAATTGGACTTTCTGGTATTACAGCAGTAACACTGAATAACACTACTACGTAACTAGATTAAAGTCAACTGCATAAAAGAGTTGAATGTTCACATTGAATAAATGTTCAATATAAAACATTACTTTGATGTGTTTTATTTTGTCTTTGATGTTTTGTCACAAAATACAATTTCTCTATGAACATAGCTTTGGACCCTTTCAGACGGTTTTGGACGTAGTGTCCAAAACCTTGCCGACCCTGCATTCTAAGTTTGAAAAAAGAAGGAAGTAAGTTCTGGAAACTTTTAAAAACCTTCTGAAACTTTGAAGAATTTTCTCCAAGAAACGAACAAAATCCACTACCATCTAAGCGATGCAACAATTGGTGATTTTTTAAAAAATGTCACCGGAAAAAGATCCTTAAGCCTTGTTTAAGGGTTAAAGTGGTATTTTTTTTTAAATAATGAGGATAGTTTACTAAAAGGACAATCTTTTTCTCTGCTGTTGTATCTTCTAATTCCACTTTGACTCGTTTTGCGTCAAAAAAGAGTAACATTTTTTTAAATCTTAAAGTGATACTAATACATCTTTCTCAGTGGTGTGCCGAATCAAAATATTTGAATTATGAATACAATTTTAATGATTGTATACATTGGCATAAAATCCTGAAATTAATTGTTGGGAATTCCAAATAATGTTATCAATTCTTTACGTTTATTTTGATACATTTGGCTTTATTTAAATCCCTATTTTCTTTTATCCTGCAAAGTCACAAATGCTAATTTCAATGATTGTAACGTATTTCCCGGTCTAGACACGTGCGTGCCTTACGTCGCGAAATGACAAAGATCCTCTTTCGTTTGATTGGCCGCCGGGAAATATGCATCTCAAACGCATGTCTTGAAATCCATGCAAATGGCTCCGGCTGGCTACATATGTCGTTTCGGTAGCTGAGGCGCCATGTTTTTAGTTTCTCGGCCGCCATGCTCTCGATGAAGCAGTTTAAAATTGTAAACTGTATCAGCAAACCTAACGTTTAAATGAATGACTCTCCATTAGTCATATTGCAAATTTATCATTAATGGTGTTGAATGTGTACTAAATTATCGATGCTTCGAGAGAACATATTCTCCTATTTCATATGTAAACAGTTCGCCAAGGATTTCTCTGTATTACATCACCATGGAGGAAATAAAAAGAAATAGTTTCAGCCACAGGTATTGTTTTCTGCAAAGGACAATTATTTTTTCCAACTCAAAAGGGAACTAATTAAATGAGTCATTGGCGAGATAACTTCCTTCAAACTAATCTCGACGCACGATACTAATGATGATTGTATTGGAGCTATACCTGTCTTATATTTGACCTTAGCACTTGATTCTTTTGAATTTTACGAATTGTTGCTCGAGTGTAATCCAGCTTAAACTGAATGTATGCAGAGGGAAAACTTTTCCGTTTCGTTGTTACAGAAATATGCAATCTGCTGTCTACTAGTTCATAGCAGTACTCAACCATAATTTATATGCATAATTTTCTGCAACACTTTCGTAATATAGAAGGTTGGCCGAAAGATGACAAATGTGTGTTTAGGGCGTGAAGTTTCATTTACCTTCAATGTACTTGTAAATAATTTTGAAAACAAAGCAAAGCGAGGCAGGAGCATTTGTGAGTATTTTAAGTAATATGTCATTAAGTATAAAGACAAATGTTTTAATAAAAGATGTAGCACTAGGACGTAGTACTAAAGAACTCAAAAAAAAAAAAAGGCCCATTCATGCTTTCCTTGGCGTACCATGATTTTAATTCCTATTAAGGTTTCATATTCTGAACGACAAGTTAAGAAGTACTGTATACCCCTGTATATTATCCACGGCGGCGTATAATCCGCAGATCTTAAAATTGGCCTAGAAAAAAAACTTTGTATAATCCACGGATAATACGGTGCAAAAAAATGAAGTTTTGATGTAACATACAGTTTAAGCAACTAAATTAAAAGCGTGAAGAAGTAATAACTTTTGAGCTATATTCAACATTAAAAACAAAATAATCTAAAAGAAATGAAAGAGATCTTCTGGAAATTGTCATAATTGTACGCTAATTTCTCGAAGACAGAGACGAGGAAAGAGCCAACGGCCTAATCTTGTGCGTATGAAGTCTTCTTCCTTTACTGATCTCTTACCTAGTCTGAATTGTGTCAGAAGACATTCAAGATATGTAATACTATCAAGATACGGGAGCAATTTACGATTTCTAAGAAGAGCATTTAAGCTGTGCAAAAAATAAACAACATACAGGCAGGGTAACTATCAGACTTAGATAAAATGAAAAGCTTTCTGCAAACATAAATCCTAACTGGAAAATTTTCTTCAGATAATTATTTTGTCTAACTAACCCTTGAATAAAGAATTAAATTTATGTTCAAAGATGAAAGAGGCAAAAAAAAAAAAAAAAAAATGCTTTAAATCATTTTTTTTTTACAATAACATATAGTTTGTGCTTATTTTTCACCAACTGAAGAAAACTGCCAAAACCATTATATTTTTCACACATGTGCTTTTAAAGTCTTTTGGAGAAAAGCTTCAACAGAAATAATCTGGTATTTTTAAAAAAAATTCCTTTAAATATATATATTTAATTAACATTAGCAGTTTGAAAAAAATATCTGCAGAACCAAAAAATTTCTGCAAATGGCATTGGGGCGTTTATCTATATTATGCACTAGTGCCACCCGCAGGGCTTTGCCCGTAATAGAAAATTAAAAGGTCTTTTGGTTCGCCTGTATATTTACAAATAATGTATGGTGAGTTTTCTCGCCAATTGGCTCGTGCCCATGTTACGGTTCCACGTTACGATAATTTCGTAATTTACTAGCCCATCTTATGACCATTTTTCTCGGGAAAATGTTCTTAAAATTGGAATAGAAAAAGAACCGCGTCGAATTTTCAAAAAATCGCTTTGAGGTGCACACCCCCATGCTACAAAGTAACTCTGGCATATTTCATGAGAATCGCCCGAACGCCATCCGCGTCACAGAGATCCGACAGACAGACGGAGATCCGGACGGATCTCCGTCTGTCTGTCGGATCGGTCTTAATACGGCAAATTATCTTTTATCAGATTCCTTTCCCACCATAGCTTAGTGTTTGAATCTAACTTTTGACTTAAAATAAAAGTTAGAATTACAGACGAAAAACCATCTACCTTTTGATCTAACATTTCTAAAGACCTCACACACTCAGTGCTTATATCTATTAAATTTAAGATTGCTGCGGCAGATTCATTTTGAATTGCAGGAATTCTAAAAAAGCGCTTTAGATGAGCATAAACTTGTTCCCGGGAATTTGAATAACGTTCCTCTAGCAGAGACCAAGCTACTGCATAATTACTATCTACAATTGAAATCGATTGAACAATCCGAAAAGCATCGCCTTTTAACGATGATTTTAAATACTGTAATTTCATTGCATCAGATAAATTTTTGTTCTGATGAATGCTTGCTAGAAATATGTCTTTAAAGGAAAGCCACTCGTGCAAATTTCCTGAAAACAGCGGTAAGTTCATTTTAGGCAACTTAACATTTGTCTCGGCATTAGAGTTCGACTCAACACTCGAATTTACCTTCAAGTCACTTTTCGCTTTTGAATGCTTTCGATATAGTTCGTATGCCAATTCATCTAAAACATCGTTAATTTCTTCTTGCTCTTTTTCAAAAGACTCAGTAGCATCTTCATTACATGCTGTTGTTTCAGTTTTTATTATTAGTAAAGAAGACTGGTTACCATCTCTCATTGCGAATCCTGCCTCAAAAGTCGAGGTTCAATGCTTCGGTGTCGAGAAAAAAACCCACACATGATCCGTGGCAGCCTGTGATCCGCACCTCATTCATTTTACTTTTTTAACAGCTTACCCACGGACTATATGCGGGATAATGCGGCGCCATGACAGCAACTAGATCACGTTCGGTCACACAGTTTCTGGCCTGCGTATTCAAAACAGTGCCTAAAATTGTTGAACGTTTGCTCCCCAAAACTCTGCGAATGTTTTCCTGAGCAACATTTTTCTTTCCCTCTCACCAACAGATGCCGATTGGACTCAGGCCAGGGTTTCGCCGGCCAACCTCCTGCAAGTGCCGGGGACTAGCCGGCAGTCGTCGACACCACCGTCCTCACCAACTTCAAGGAGGCAATCACAGATCTTCGGCGTTGCTGCCGACGACGACCTTGACTCATCAGATGACGCAGATCCCGCTACAGATCCCCCCAGCCCCCCTGTGTCCCCCAATTCACCTGTAAAGGTAACTATAATTCCACCTTCAGCCTCTCCCCCACCACAGGTTAATGATACAGATGCAGATGATGATGTTCCCCCACCCAACTCTCCTGCCGCCGGACCATGCTCTCCCGTCGCCGGACCATCCACCACCGGACCAACAACGACCATCGCCTCTGGACCTTCAACAACCACCACCACCACCGGACCTACAACAACAACCACCACCACCTCCACACCATCGGCCACACCTCCTCCTGCCCCAGCAGCCCTGCAGGCAGCCCCTGGTGGTGCTCAACTGCCGCAGCCTCGACCGGCCAGGCGGCGCCAGTGGGCGCTCGTTGCTGACCCTGGTCTCATCGTCGTTGGCAAGCGGCAGAGGCGAGCGCCGGAGCGCTACCAGGCCCCTGCAGACTCCCTGCGTAAGCGGGCCAGGAGGACCTAAACCAGGGAGTCTTCAGAGATCTTCACCGCAGAGCTTCAGCACATATCTTAAGGTAATTTTTTCTTTCTGCTCATCAACAGTTTTTGAGTTAAAAAATGTTTGTTATTGATACCAAGGAAGTTTAGGAGGTGAATATTTTTAATATGTAGGGAAAATGTACATTCGGGACACATATGCGTAGGAACACGGGATGTAATGTCGCAGTATATAATCGACAAATCGGGCAATCTCTTACATTATCACTTACCTCATAATTAATTGCTTAATCAGTTGAACAACTGAGTTTATGTAACTGAAATATTACACTTCCTTTAGTTTCACTTTTAATTTACAATGCAAATTAGTATTGATCTGCTAATCCAGTTAACATATTTTTTTTTTCAACAATAATAAATTTGTTTTAGTTTTGTTTTACTTTTGATTTACAATGCAAATTAGTATTTATCTCCTAATCCAGTCAACATATTTTTTTTTCAGCAATAGTAAATTAGTTTTGTTTTACTTTAGTTTTACTTTTAATTTACAATGCAAATTAGTATTTATCTCCTAATCCAGTCAACATATTTTTTTTTCAACAATAATAAATTTGTTTCAGTTTTGTTTTACTTTTGATTTAATTTGCAAATTAGTATTTATCTCCTAATCCAGTCAACATATTTTTTTTTCAACAATAATAAATTTGTTTTAGTTTTGTTTTACTTTTGATTTACAATGCAAATTAGTATTTATCTCCTAATCCAGTCAACATATTTTTTTTTCAGCAATAGTAAATTAGTTTTGTTTTACTTTAGTTTTACTTTTAATTTACAATGCAAATCAATAGATTTTAATTTTTCCAAAATATTGAATTTGTTTGATTTTCTAATCGGTTATCATACACAGGGCGTGGGAACACAGGGAGAGTCAATGTTTTCTTTGCACAGCACAAAAGTACACCACGCAAACATGTTCCACGACGACATTACATCCAATTATTTTATTTTCACATTGAACATCTCAGAAGATTTCTTGGTACTAACTTGAGCTGCAGCCATCGGCTGATGGTAGACCGACTGGGCAATCCGAGAGTTCCGGTTCGGTAACTGGAGAAGATGTTGGAACGAGAGGCCGTCATTGGTTGAATCTCGTAGAACAGGGGACTGGGAAACGTTCTGGAACAGCAACCTCGTTCCTTGGAGTTAAGACGGGGATGACGAAGCAAGACACTGGGGATGCAGAGTGGAACAATCGTACTGTCTAATGGAATGCATTTGTTCCTTCGGTGCCCAATGGATGCCTATGGTGTAGGGTAAGGATGCCACATTTTGTCTCTAACTCTTCAACTCTAAGGTAATGATAAATGAGAGAGTTTACTCTAAAGGAATTTCAAAAGTTGAACTTAATAGTTATAAAATGATACAACAACATTGAAGCTTACCAATGTGTCTGGTTTTTTAGTGTTCCGGCCGTAAGTCGTCAAAATTCTCAAAGAAGCTAAAATCGCAAATTTTTGTTTGCTTTTCCTCTGTTGCCAAAAAACAATTGATGTAGTTTCAAAATAAATAAAAAAACGATAAAACGTCAACATGAAGAAATAATTTTCATTATAAAAAAAAAGGAAATAAATAAATAAAATCATCTGCGCATATACAGGGTGTCCCGTTTTAACCTGCTTAATCTCTATTTTCGCAACCATTAGTCCGAGATGCATACTTGCAGTTGCAAAAATGTTCAAAATCAGGTGCAGAGTTCAGATACTAAAAGTTTGAAGAGTTAAAAAATACAAAATTTAACGTTTTGTACAGGCCCTGGATCCCCTAACTTGAATTTAGAGAAATTGTCTCAATTGAAAAATATTACTAGCAGAAAAATCTTGATATTTGTGCTGCCAAAACTCAAGGAGACATTCGAGTTCAAAGTTTTTAGGGACCGTACAGAAGATGAGATTGGAACTTATCGCCTTTTTGAAAGAATGACAGTTGTTGGAGTGAGAAAACTAATTATTTATATGTTTCATTGCTATTCAAAATTTTTTGCAAATGTTGTGCCGTGATATGCAAAAGCACACAACAAAACCTCCAACAGTTTGACTCCATACTTTATGCACCATATAAATTTAAACCCTGGTTAACTGCCATATTTTCCCCCAAGAGGTGATATTGACGGCAAGTGCAAAGTAGTGTAAGCCAAAAAACGCTGCATTTTATATAATGTCAAACTGTTTGTGTTGGACTTATTTTTCAATGGAGATTGTTTTCCTAAATATGTTAGGGGTTGTGTCTAGGGCCCCCTAAAGTTAAATTTTTTATTTTTCGATTAACTTTTTTTTTGTTTCAAACTTTCAATATCTTAACTCTGCATCTGATTTTGAACATTTTTGCAATCGTAAGTATGCTTCGAGGAATAATAGTTGTGAAAATAAGAGGTCTTCCAGGTTAAATCGGGACACCCTGTATAAAAACATAAAGGACCCCGAATTTCTCTGCCAACACTGAATACATAGTTAAAACTTTAGCATGAGAATAAAAACAAATATCAAAAATAATTAATTCAGTGTATAAACCATGGTTGCGGAGTCACAGTCACAGTCAATCTCATTTTGGGACAAAAGAGTTAGATTCGGGAGGACGAAAGTTTTTAATTCAAAGACTCGGTGTTCGAATCTGTCATTTTCCCTTTAAGTCCACAACTCCGCCAATGTTTGAGTAGTCGCAGTCAGACATATTTGGGGTAAAGGAATCGGTATTGGAGTCGAATTTCCAAGAGTCAGAGTCAATCATTCTTCCTCCGTGTGTAAAATTTTGCCAAAGCTACAAAGTCGGTGTCGAAGTCGGGGAGTCGTAGTCCAACTAATTTTCGGGCACAGGAGTCTGAGCCAGAGTCAGGGGCCCCAAAACTCTGGGAGTCAGAGTCGAGAGTTGTTCATCCAGAGCTCTTTCCAACAAAATTTGTTTGAAGTAAATCCACCAGTAAGTTCGGAATCTATATTGTCTTCCAGTTTTTCTGTTGGTGCTAATGTTGAAGGATTTGAACTGTTCAAAATTGAATGAAAAAGTGTTCAAATCAAGAAGTGAAATATCGGAATAAGGTGTCCTTGTTGAGCTCTTTGGAACTAAAGAAAAATGTTCGAATCAGACAATTTGAAGTATGAATGAAGTATGAAGTGAAAAGGGGGGCACTTGAAACCAGCGCAAGCACCGAGACCACAGGTCTATTGTACTATCCCCGCTTAGGCTACTAAAGGAGCCCAGTAACAGAAATAAATCTCGGCAGTTGCCTAACCGAAATTTTAGGCAGTTCCCTGGGATCTACATAGTGGTATCCCAAGTGCTCACATCTTGTGCACAGTAGAAGTCACATTCACATAGCACATGAATTGAACTTTCATCAGCCATATGACATCCTCTACGCGAAGGGATGTCGGTAACACTCATCAGATTAAGTTACCTATTAAGAGAGCAGTGTCCAGTTAGTAGCCCAACAGACTTCTTGATCTCATTTCTACTCAAGTTAAGTAGTTCCTTGGACCTGAGCCAGGGTGGCTGCTGGTTCTGAGTCTTGGCCTGTCTTTGAGACTCAGACTGAAGCCACAGGCCATACGATTCATCCATATGAAGGTTCTTTGAAGTAGTCCTTACTGCATGGTAGGGCAGGCAGAGAACAGGCTTGGGTCCCATAAACGGTACATTGGAGCCCTGCTTAGCTAACTGATCTGCCAATTCGTCACCTACAATGTCACAGTGACCGGGAACCCAGTAAAGGGAAACCCTATTACTGCCAGCTAGTCTTACCAGTGCATTATGGCACTCCCAAACGGTTTTGCTAGTAAAACAGTTCGATTGAGAGCTTTCAACACAGCTTGGCTATCAGAGAATATTCTGATAACCTTCCCGCTTATGCCTCGTTCTAGGAAGTTGTTTACACAAGACAATATGGCTAAAGTTTCTGCCTGGTAGACAGTAGCAAGCTTCCCTAAAGAGAAGTACAGATAAGTGTTATTGCTACTGCAATATGCACCAGAACCAGTTCCAGACGCAGTATTGGAACCATCTGTAAGCCAGATTTCGTGTGCATTGCTAATGATATCCTGTACATCCTTCCATTGCTCTCTGGAAGGAAACACAATGTTATAATTGGCATTAAAGCTGAATTGTTTTAACATCCTGTCAGAAGGCATCATAAAATAAGGATGCACACAGTTTATCGTACAGAGACAAGTAACCAGGGGACTTCCAGAGACCCATGAGCTTGAGGCGGTATGCACACAGAATCGCCTCCATTTCCACTTGCTTATGCAACGGAAGAAGGCTAAGAAGGAGCTCAAGGCTATGGGAAGGAGTAGTTCTCATGGCACTAGTGATAGTAATAGTAGCCATCCTTTGTACTTTGGGGAGGCAACCCTCAGCCGTTACGGTACAGGTTTTACCCCACCAGGCAATTGCCCCATACGTAACCATATTTATAATTACTCTAGTTTAAACCCAATGAGCAATTTTTGGAGAAACCCCCAATTATTACTAATTGCACGTCTACAAGACCAAAAGATTCTCTATTGGCCTTATTGCTAATTTGCTTAAGGTGAGAATTCCATGTCAAAGTTTTGTCAAAGATCATACCCAGGTACTTGACCTCACTAGAGTAGGCAAGAGGCGAACCAAAGAACTTAATTATCTTCAAGTCTTTGAGACGTTTACAAGTGAAGGGAACCAAATAAGTCTTATTCGGATTGACCGTAAGACCTGCCTCCAAACACCACTTTTCAATTTCTTTAAGGGCAGACCCCATGAGATTTGTAACAGTATCATGGAACCTAAGTCTCAGTAGGGACCTTATCAAAAGCTTCCTCAATGTCAAGGAAAGCAGCGAGAGCTACTTCTTGTCCATTTACTGCATTATCCAGAGCTGTTGTCAGCTCATAAAGCTCAGTGGACCTTCCAGGCTGATAAACATGCTGGCACTTAGAAAGAGGGTTTTTTTTTTTCAAAACACAATCCCTAATGTGCCTATCAATCAGTTTCTCCAGAGTTTTTAGGAGAAAGGAGGTAAGACTGATGGATCTAAAGGCTTTCGCCGTATTTTAGTTTGGCTTACCAGGCTCGGGTATAAAAATTACTGTGCAAATTCTCCAAGCATAAGGCACATAGCCAAAAACAAGACAGGACCTGTAGATGCTACAAAGATGTGGTGTGATAATATCCACACCATCAGACAACTTACTCTAAAGTTATTAGGAGGGGACAGATAGACCAACAGACATTTTCCCCATCTGAATGACATTTGTACAGTTGATTTTGTGCAACAAAGGTCAATTTGAAATTAGTAATAATAACAAAATGAGGACGATTGATCACCTTTTTCAATGAGTCACGTTAAATAAAAGGAAAGAAAGAAAAATGGAAAAGTACTTCTGTTTGGAAGAGGGCGCCATGAGATTGGCTCACAGTTTTTCTGGGGAGAATCTCTGACTGACCCACCGGGGGGCTCTTAATAGCTGCAATGAGAAGAGACTGAGATTTTCCGAGCACGTGGCGTCGCAATTGTTTACCTGTGCGACTAGGTTTGAAAGGTTAATAAACACATTTTTGGATCTGGGCAGACGGTTTGATTGGTAATACGATACGATCACAAATTGATAATTAGGTTTCTGATAAGTTTATAAATTCCTTTAATCAAAAGAGAATAAAACTTCCCAATTTTTAATTTTTTGATATTTATCTAATTATTCTATTTATATCTGGCTTTTGTTTTTCGCTATATTTTTAAGATGCATTAAGCCTTCTTTCATGCTTTTTCCTCTTTCTCTGACTTTTACTGGGAAAGTAGGCTAAAAAACCGTAAAATTGATAAATATCCCCAATTCAATTTCACGATGTAACAAACAAAGGATCAAGAATGCACAAAATCTTGGTGGATCTGTTGGTGTGGCAGCTTTACTGCTTCATCGTGTCAGTTCTATTCTTAAACAACATGAGCAACGCAGAGGGAGGGAGGGAGAGAGTGATTGAGGCGTCTTTATCTCTTCTCCGGGAGAAGGAAATTGATGTTTGGATGATTCTCAAAAAAGGACTTTTTCAAAAACATCTTTAAATGTTAGCAGTGATTTTTTTGTTTAAAAAAAAATATTTTTAAAGGAAATCAAGTAAGCGCGAATTGCAATACACACGGGAGTCTTTACATGACTCGTTTGTCTTTAGCATGGACAGGAAACCCCATGCTATGGACACTAATGTCCAGGGTTGGCAAGGTTTTGGACACTACGGTAAAAACCACGGTAAAAACCCTGGTTTTTACCGTCCTGTCCAAAACCCTTGTGTCCAAAACTGTCCAAAACTATATTTTTAGAAAAATTGTATTTTGATAGAAAACATCAAAAACAGAATAAAATGTATCAAAGTAATGTTTTAGATAGAACATTTATTCAATGAGAACATTCAACTTATTTATGCAGCTGATTTAAAAGTAGTTATATAGAAGTTGAATTCTTGATTAAAATTTCAATTTGTATGCATGATTTTATTTAGCTTTTTTATATTAGTAACCAAATTTCCCTATGTTTATGCAGGTGGGCAAATAAAAGCAGGGTTTTCATCATCCTGTACAAAATCATTGTGTCCAAAACTACTTTTTGAGATTTTGTGAGCAAAAATCAAAAACAGAACAAAATGTATCAAAATTATATTTTTGACCATTTAATATATTTATTCAATGTGAACATACAAGTATATATATATATATATATATATATATATATATATATATATATATATATATATATATATATATATATATATATATATAAATACTTATTTATGTAGCTGATTTTAATCTATTTACATAGAAATTAAATTCTACAATAAAAATTTCAATTTGCATGCAGGAGTTTTTTTTTTTTTTTTCCACAAACCAAATTTTTCAACATTTATGCATGTATGCAAAAGAAAGTGTTCAAAATATGGTGCTATAACTGACTTAAATGCAATAAATTACAATTTTTTTTTATAGTTACAGAATGTATTATATTAAAAATATGAACAAAAAAAGAATAGCACTAGTTTTATAACATAAGTGTTTCATCATCAATTTCTTGTTCTTTCATCTATGATTTAAAAAATAATTTTCATTAAACCATCATGTAAAACTTATTTGAAAAAACCATTTTAATTTTTTTTTCTTTGACTCCTAAATATTGCACATTTTGTAATATTTCTTTGAGTTATAAATGGAACTGAAATTAGTTGTCTTGGTTGTGTTGTGAATTTCCTTTCATAACTCTACCAACTGTTACATAAGAAAGTTTTTATGTAATAGTTATTGGCAATTTTTTTAAGTAAAACATTTTTAATTAACATTTTGGAGAAAAATATTACCAAATATTCATTAATTAAACCTCATTATTATCTATAATTATGCATTACAAATATTGCAGTAAATACAAATTGATTAGATAACACCTCTTCAGCTTTAGCATAGTTTTGGACAGTTTAAGACAGTTTTGGACACTTTTGGACAGTTTTAGACAGTTTTGGACGGTAAAAACCACCTGTCCTGTCCTAAACCAGTTTTGGACAGTCCAAAACCCAACCCTGCTAATGTCATGTCATACTGCAAATTGCTCAATAATTGTTCATGGCGTTCCTTTCTTTAGTATTTGAAAACATAAAATTTATGTGCAAAATTCCCCTAAGTAAATTATTTCATTAAATATTTTTTATTAAATTAATACTATTCGAATAGAATTGATGCATTTGACTGCTTTTCAACTTTAGTATCCATTCCACTTTAGTGCAGCAGATACTTCTGTCTGCACAACAATCTAAAATGGCTTCCTATTTTCTAAAATAAATGTAATAAATAATGAAATATTGATTGATACCCCGTGGTTGAAACATATTTTAAGAGTTTGTTGTAAACATATACTCTTTTGTTAAGCATTATAATTTTCTTGCTAAAAAAAGCTTTAAATTTTATGAGTTCTGGTAAATGCAATACTGATGTCATGGGTGCAAGACCTTCCGTCTAGGACGGAAATAAATTTGAAGAATTTTCTTCAGTTTTAGCTAAAAGAAGAAATATTGGATGTTAATATACCATAATTATTGGTGGTGAAAATATGCTTTATTATATACCATTTTATAACCACGAATGTCGACATTCTCTTTATTTTATGGGCTTGTTTTGTTTGCCACTTGCTATTGGAGGCATGGCTTTTAGACTCTCGCTTTTTCTTCTGAACTTTACTTGCATAAACGAAAATCTCTTAAATGTTCAAGTTGAATCTGAATCACTGGTTGAGAGTGATTGCTGATAGGATGGACTGTTTACGCTGACGTTATGCCTATGCCTCCACATACTGGGAAAAAATGGGAGCTTTCAGGGATTTAGAAGATTCAGTAAAAATCTGAATTCTGGAAAGGATTGGGAAAACCCCAAGCTGGTTTGAAACACTGATGGGCAACTGTTCCTGCATTTTTTACATGCCACTGTTAAATATCTACCAAAACTTGATGAGAATGTCTTTCAATCGTATCATCGCTAGATTGGGAATGGGGGGGGGGGGGGAGCATAAAGGAAATGAGAAAAGTAACATCAGTACAGGCTCGCGAAATCCCAAAATCTATTCTAATCTGAAAGATGTTTGTAACTAAAGTCTTAAAATGTTTATGCTGTCTTTGGTAATGTCAGCGGTTGGGCTCTCGTTTGGAGAAATTTTGGAACTGGAATCTTAAAAACACATTTTTAGACCATCTTTAATAAACGTTTGGGGGTTCCCTCTCAACTCCCCTCCCCCCGAAAAATGTTCAACGCTGCAGTACTCTGAACTCGTTTTTTAAGCAATCTCTGGGGTATCTAAGAAGAGGAAATTCAAGGGCTTTCTCTCTGTAAATTTAAAATAATAAATTCTTAAAATTTTAAGACTTTCTTTGGTGATAAAAAGATGAAAGGGGTGGTTTCAGTTCCTTTAAAAATTTATGAAACTGGTGTCGCAAAATCTCAAATTTAAGCCAAAATTAGTGAACTGAGGGAAAGTAGTTCGGAGGGAGGGGGGAAGGGTGCTCTCCCCCAGAGAATTTCTGCATACATGAAATACTATTTTGGCTATCTTTGGGTGAATTAAGACAAGGGCACCCATATAAGTGGGCAAGTGGGAGCTCAAGTCCCCCCCCCCCCCTTTAAAATTAGAGCTTCCTTGCTTTTAGTACATTTTTCTTTGCAAGAATTAAAAAACATTTCATCTCCAGCCTATATGAATAAGTTATTAATGATATCAAATTTTAATACCTCTAATCTGTACTGAAATCGGTTTCTACAGGGAAAATATCCTGCTAAACCATGGGAGAAATATGAGGCCCCCCTAGAAATTTTGAATATGGGTGCCTATAAGTTAAGAATTAGGACATTTAGGAGGTCGTTCTCTGGAAACAGTTTCAAAATTAAAGTCTTAAAACTGTTGGTTATCTGGCAATGTGAGGGGTTTCTGGGGGAGAGCCGACCTAACCCCTCTCTCTGTTATTGGTGGTTGTCTACATTTCCGTTTTAGGAACTACAACTTGAAAAAAATCCCGAAGACTAACAGAGATGCATTAAAAAAAAAAAAAAAGCTTACATATTGTACTTAAAACTAGGCTCATATTGACACAAAAGTCAAAAGCTTAAATTCCAATGAAGCACAAATTCCAAAACTGACATAGTAAAAATCAACAACATTTATGTGTGTAGAATTTTCAATAAGCACGCATGTGTGGATTGGGGGAGAGGGGTGCTAAAAATAACTTCCGTCTTGAACACATCACCAAACTTGCACCCATGACTGAAGTAAATTTTGGTGTTCCGTAAATATTCTTCTCTTCTAAACAATGGCAGGGAATTTTTTCTTTTCCAAAAATAACTAAAATGGTATTTTTTCAATTAAGTGTAATTGACTAAGTTTTCTGATACTCCTTTTTAACCAGCAGTATAATATTAAATACCCTAAAATACAAATACTGTATGAAAGTCTTACATATTCAGAAAGTTACTTTTCAGAAGATTTGACTCGCCTTCTGCTTTTGAAACGAGGTGTTTGTGTATAATTTCGTACATAATTGAAGTGAAAATGCATCAATGAGGCTGAGCAAATTGAAAAGCAGTAGACTTAAGCATGAATGCAGCAGCGTGGAATGTCTCTCTGCAAAATTAAATGTCATTCAAGAAGAGTTTTTAAAACATGAGCTCTTCTGCATATATTTCAGTGTTTCCAAATCAGGTTTCTGTGTTGGGTACAAATTTTGAAGTTTATTGAATGAATAGCATGCAGATCAGTTGGGAGGTAAATCGTTGCCTACCTCCGTCAGTCCCTTCAGCTTGAAGTTGAAATTTCTGCTCCCATGCTCTGGGGACACCTCACTCCTATGGAGAAAAGCAGCTGGTACACCAAAGCATGGTCAAAGCTGAATGCGAGGATGGTTATACAAACTGAAACTAGTTTCAGATTTGCTGTGCTAAATGAAGTAATCTACATAGATTTTACTGTCAAAATTATGTTAAGGTAGTTAACCTTGATCACATTAGAAATGCAAAAAGAGAAAAAGCAAACAGCTTTACTATACATCAAAATCACGCATTGCTGTCTCCGTCGAAAGAACCTACTAATACTCAAACGAATGATCAAATTCACGTGTTGTGAGCATATAACTCACAAAACTCTTGGGGTATGGATAGTGCTAGCACGCTTTCATGGAATTCCATTGAGATGTACGCCTGAGTGGGGTGGCAATCACTTACCCCAGCCTCTTGGTGGCTTTCCAACTACTCTGGAAAAACAGGTACCGTCGGAAAAAAAGGGGGAAATTCTTAATACAGACGCTTCGCAAGCCCTTGTTTTTGAGCTCTTAGTTCTGGGATATGTGTCGTCCTAGCCACCGAGAAAGCATCAAAGAGCCCCTTCCTAGTTTCTCATCCCACAAACTATCAAGGGGGCCATTGACATGAGACACATGCACTGAAAAGATAGAACCCAGGTGCCTCCATCTGGTGGGGAAACTGGGTGTCGAAATTTTCTCGTGGCATCCCACCGATAGTGGTGCCATGTGAAAGAGTGATTGCTATGCCGGAGGACCGCACTTGTCCTGCAAAAGGCACTTGCCTCTACGGCAGCCCCATTGGGGTGGGGGGGGGGGGACATGCACTGAAAAGTTCTTACCAACTGATGCAGAAGAAAATGTCTTGATTCAATGCAGACATCAGTGTTATAAATTAGTCAGCACAATCACTCAGGGAATGTAATGTGATATAGTTGTCGTCCTTAAGTAGTTTAAGTGTGCGACATTATTGTAACCGTCTTTATGGAGCTTTATTATACGACACCGGACTGTATATGGTTAAATAGTGAAAATGAGGAAAAATGTATCGATATGGAAAATAAACATTGTGGAATGCTTAAATAAACCTTTTCCTTTGATAGTTGAAGGCTTTTAATCATGATTATGTTGAACTGAATGACTAAACAAATCTTTAACGTCAAGCACACTTATCTTAAGCACTTTGTTCATTCGCTTGACTCTCGTCTTTTTCTTCAGGCAGCACTAGTTAAAGTAGGATCATTGTTTGTCGAAAAACATTTTGACTCCTGGAGCATTTTCTTTACTGGGAGTTACTAGTAAATGCTCAGGATATGGTTATCTGACTTGGTTAACCCTTCTTGCTGTAGAATGATCGCTTTACACCCCAGAGACTCCCGTTAACTCACTTTAAGTACTTCCCTGGGCTTGAAATTAGTGTAATACAATTTCCATTTTCACTCCTCACATAGAAAAGTTTTCAGTGAGAAGGTATGTACCTCACCGGACTTTGTTTTGTCTTTTATTCAAGTTTGATTTTTTTCTCCATTTCTTCGAACTTTGGTGTATTTCTTCGAAGTATCGGATACTTCTATTTTCAATTGATGATATCATAGTGAGTTTCTTTTTTTAAGTTATTGTGCGTGAATTTTCAAGCCTTGTTATCTCTCAAAAAATGATTCCTTTCTTGAGAGATAATAATGTTTGTAAAATCCAAACCCGTAACTATTCATACTTTGAACAATTTTTTTTAATGTTTACGGTATGGTACGAAATTTCCTCTCGTTTGCTCTTTACCTTTCCAAAGTAAAATGCAGGTAAAATACACAAAAATGTGTTTTGTTTTAATTTCTGCAAGCAGCAAACAACATGACATTTTGAGACATGTAAAAATAAGATCTGTTTAAAATACAAATTTACTTTTGAAGGCTGGAAAAAGTAATTAATTCAAATTAGTGAAATTTATAAAGTTTAAAAATATAATACTTACACAGCTTTTCATTTATTTTATCTTGATAATTATTCAGTTGTCTTAAATGTTTTAATCTTTAACGTGTTAAAGTGCATTTTAAATTTTATAATATGAAGCTTTGGAGCAGGAGCCCCATGTTTTAGCCACTTTAGCGATCTTTGTCACTGAGTAACCTGGATGTAGAAGGTTCAGACTCTGTCTGAGCGGGAGTCCTGGTCAGCTGACAAATGATGTTAATTTCTTTGGTTCTTTAAGAGGGTTTTTTTCTTCTTCTAAATGTATCATGCTGCTGTTATTATTTTTAAATTTGAAGTTCTGTTCCGGAGATGACCAACTTTCTGAAAGACACAGACTGTGTTTTGTGTGGGACAGAAAGCCATCTCCCTATTTATTTTCGACACCTTACCCAATGTATCGATCTTTGTCACTGAGTAACCTGGATGTAGAAGGTTCAGACTTGGTCTGAGCGGGAGTCCTGGTCAGCTGACAAATGATGTCAATTTCTTTGGTTCTTTAAGAGAGGGTTTTTTTCTTCTTCTTAATGTATCATGCTGCTGTTATTATTTTTAAATTTAAAGTTCTGTTCTGGAGATGACCAACTTTCTGAAAGACACAGACTGTGTATTGTGTGGGACAGAAAGCCATCTCCCTACTTATTTTCGACACCTTACCCAATGTATCGATCTTTGTCACTGAGTAACCTGGATGTAGAAGGTTCAGACTTGGTCTGAGCGGGAGTCCTGGTCAGCTGACAAATGATGTCAATTTCTTTGGTTCTTTAAGAGAGGGTTTTTTTCTTCTTCTTAATGTATCATGCTGCTGTTATTATTTTTAAATTTAAAGTTCTGTTCTGGAGATGACCAACTTTCTGAAAGACACAGACTGTGTATTGTGTGGGACAGAAAGCCATCTCCCTACTTATTTTCGACACCTTACCCAATGTATCGATCTTTGTCACTGAGTAACCTGGATGTAGAAGGTTCAGACTCGGTCTGAGCGTGAGTCCTGGTCAGCTGACAAATTATATCAATTTCTTTGGTTCAAGAAGGTTTTTTTTCTTCTTACAAATGTATCATATTGCCATTATTGTTTTCAAAATGCAAAGTTATGTTCCAGAGGTGATCAACTTTCTGAAAGACACAAACTGCGTTTTGTGGGGGACAGAAAGCCGCCTCTCTATTTCCAACCCCTTGGGAATAAAAGTGGAACATAATTAATTTTTATCAGTTATCATACATTTTTGAATTGTAAAGCAAACTTGTAAAATGTTTGGAGTTTGATACCGTAATGTATTTTTGAGTTTTAAAAAATGGACTTGAGGAAACACTGATGAGACCTGACAGCAAGCTCAATGTGAAACAATTGTTGCGCCAGTAGTTAAATCGTGGAGCATGAGCCGTCCTGCGAATGGAGCATCCGAGTTTGGGATCGGAGGACCCCAGCTCGGAGCCCAAGGACATGAAAGGCCCACAGAGTCTCCTGCCACAGTGATGCCTGCGCACTCTAGGCCATGGACTAGGCCTTCGGACTCTGGATCGGAGGGTCTGGGGTTCGGAGTCTATTGGCCCCAGATACGTTCTGCACTGTGTGGCATGGAAATCCGGCATCAGTTTAAGAAGATGGGCACAGAGGTTCTGTTGCTTGTTGTACGAAAATAACAAAGCAGAGTTTCAATTCAATTGAAGTTCTAGAAAAGAACTGAACATTTTTGAAACTGATGAGCTGTTTATTAAAAAATTGGAAGCTGCAAAGGAAAAGACGTTCCAGAGAATGATAAATGATATTTACCTCAAGTCCACAGAACCATATAACTTTCAAACTCAATAATACACATGTTTGATATCTAGTTAAAAGATGAATACTTTTAAAAATCAAGGTATATAATGCTGCAAATTATTGTTAAACATTGATGACCATGAAATAGTTTGTGGTACATAAAACAAAATGTTTGTTACCATGAAGTGATATAGTTCACGTCCTTAACATTTAAAATGTTAACTGAGATTTACTAATGCTCAGTGCAGCAATCATTCTTTTGGAAAGCTCAGTTTTAAATGTTTAATGCATATGGGGCAGAGTTTTATTTTTTCATTCATTTATTAAATCATTATTTAATTCACTTATTCATTCATAGCATCATTTATTAATTCATTCATTCACTCATTCATTTAGTTGATTTTTTTTTCAGAAAAAAAAATCGGTTTAGTATTCATAATAGATTGATTTATTTGCATTCATCCATTCATATTCATTCATTTATTCATTTACTAAATAATTCATTAGTTTAGTTTTCTATTTATTCATTTTTGTGTTCACTTTGTTTACTCATTATTTAATTCATTCATTAATTCAAAGTTTCATAGCTTCATTTATTAGTTTATTCATTTACTTATCATTCAGTTGTAGATTAAAAAAAACGATCCAGTATTCATAATAAATTAATTAATTTTCATTCTTGCGTTCATATTCATTTACTAAATTATTCATTAATTTTCAGTTTTTTATTCATTCATGACTTTGTTCACTTTGTTTACTCATTATTTAATTCATTCATTAATTTCAAGTTTCATAGCTTCATTTATTAGTTCATTCATTAACTTATTCATTCAGTAATTGATTTTTTTAAATCACCCAGTATTCATAATTTATTTATCTATTTGCATTCATCCATTCATATTCATTCATTTACTCATTTACTAAATAAATCATTTATTTTCAGTTTTTTATTCATTCATCATTTTGTTCACTCATTAATTATTTAATTCACTCATTAATTTAAAGTTTCATAGCTTCATTTATTAGTTCATTCATTTACTTATTTATTCAGTAGTACATTTTTTAAAAATCATCCAGTATTCATAATTGATTAATTTATTTGCTTTCATCCATTCATATTTATTTACTAAATAATTCATTTATTTACAGTTTTTTATTCATTCATCATTTTGTTCACTCATTAATTATTTAATTCATTCATTAATTTCAAGTTTCATAGCTTCATTTATTAGTTCATTCATTTACTTTTTCATTCAGTAATTGATTTTTTTAAAATCACCCAGTATTCATAATTTATTTATCTATTTGCATTCATCCATTCATTTTCATTCATTTAATCATTTATTATTAAATCATTTATTTTCAGTTTTTCTATTCATTCATCATTTTGTTCACTCATTAATTATTTAATTCACTCATTAATTTAAAGTTTCATAGCTTCATTTATTAGTTCATTCATTTACATATTTATTCAGTAGTAGATTTTTTGAAAATCATCCAGTATTCATAATTGATTAATTTATTTGCATTCATCCAATACTAAATAAAATCCAAATACTAAATAATTCATTTATTTACAGTTTTTTATTTAGTCATTATTTTCTTCACTCATTAATTATTTAATTCACTCATTAATTTAAAGTTTCATAGCTTCATTTATTATTTCATTCATTTACTTATTCATTCAGTTGTAGATTTTTTAAAAATCATCCAGTATTCATAATTGATTGTTTTATTTGCATTCATTCATTCATATTAATTCAGTTACTAAATAACTCATTTATTTTTGGTCACTTTGTTTACTCATTAACTATTTAATTCATTCATTAATATTAAACTTCATAGCTTCATTTATTAGTTCATTCATTTACTTGCTCATTCAGCTGTAGGTAATTTTTAAAAAATCCTTCAAGTATTCATAATTAATTTGCATTCGTCCATTCAGATTCATTCATTTATTCATTTACTAAATAATTCATTTACATATTTTTCATTCATCCATTAGTTTGTTCATTTTGTTTCCTCGTGAATTACTTAATTCATTCATTAATTTAAAGTTTCATTTACTCATTCATTTATTTATTCCTATAAAAATATTTTAAAGAATAAAGAAGAAAATAATTTATTGAAAAAATATTTTTATCATCACTTTGTCCCGTATACAGTAATTTTCTTCTTTTACTTGAAGCTAAAAATTTGCTGCTAAAAGTAAAAATTATATGAAAAATATATTGTTATATCTAACTGCACTGTAATTCTCAAATCAAATTTCCAATTTGTTCATATTGTAAAATGAAGGTTTGTGAGGTATTTCATTACAAAACCTGTATTTACTGTAATAATTTTGTTGAAAAAAAAGCCCTCTCTTCCCTCTTAATTTTTACAAAAGTTTTACTTTTTGTAACACTATTTCAAGTAAGAGATTTTTTTAGAAAACTCTTTTGTGCTCTTCTACATATGATTTTACTGGAACCCTTAAATATATTAATAATGATAATTTAAGTTTTAAAAGACCATTGAAGTATTTTGATGTTAATCTGTTAATTTATTCTTTCAAATCATAATTATAAGCATTTAAAGCAAAATGGGCTCATTATTTTCTTAGTTTTCCATTTCTAATGCAGCTTACAGCTGTAAAATCATTTAACTCAAAATATATACTTTTTCCAGCCACAAAAAAGTAAATATGATGAATATTTCAACTTTGACAAATATGTATGTTAACAAAAAAAAAAAAAAAAAAAAATTAAATTCCTTTTATCCATTGCTAAAAAATTACTGGATGCATGATTTCTCATGCCTTTGATAATAAACTGAAGTTATGATGCTTCAAAAGTTAGGTTGAGCACGGAAAAATAGAACTATCCCGATTGAAGAAAGGAAAAAAAAATCAAATTTGAAATAAATTCAAAACTGATTTTTTTTTTTTTAAAGCAATACTTTTTTTCTAGTTACTAAATATCTGAATGTTTGTGAGGAGTGTTAATGTGTTTCAAAACTTTGGAGACTTCGGAGGTTATTTTGACTTAAGTTTTATTGACGAGCTTAAAAAAAAGTTATATTATTTCCATTCTTATAAAAGGATAATTCTAAACATTTTTTTTATCAGTGTTGGAACGCTACTTGTTTAATGTACAAAACAAATAAGTTTGTCATTAAACCTAATATTAGAAAAATGTTTAGTAAGAAGGTTTTATCTCAGATGTGTGGGTCCTGTATGTAGAGAAACATTAAGTAAAACAAGGTTTTATTTCACGTTTTCTTTTCCAAGTTCTGGTTTTGTTATTTGGAATGTTTAGAAACTGAATTTCGGGGTAAGAGCTAGTGTTGCCTGATCGTTAAGACGATGAAAAATCTTAATCTTTGATATCATAAAATTGCACGTTGTTATTTTCAAGAGCCTTACTGGTAGAATTATTGTGACAATGGTACGTAACCACGTAAATTTTTCCTGGAAACTTGCAGTTTTTATAGGCGGCGAATTGGATTTAATAAAAAGGGGGGGGGGAGGGTCGGTCGCCTTCTCCCAGTGCCCCTTGTTTTTGTACCTGTTGCCTTTTGAGCATCCGAAGATTCGAAGGATCTCTTTAATAGGAGATGAGTTCATGCAACTATTTCTTACCTTTTTCTCCTCATATACCACTTTTTAATGGCCTCCTTGATAGTTTGCTGAAAGAGGGACTTTCAAAGGAACTCATAGATGTTTTCTTAATGGCATGGACATGGGCGCCCATATGCAAAATTTTAAGAGTTGGGGCTCAATTTTTTTCTCCATGGCTTAACAGGATGTTTACCCCATGGAAACTGACTTCCGTACATTATAGTTATTAAAAATTAACTTATTCATTGATGGCTGCAGAAGAAATGTTTTTTCATTTTTGCAAAGAAAAAAGCACTAAAAGCAAGGAAGTTCTAATTTCTAAGGGGGGGGGGGGAGGGAGGAGGAGGCTTGAGCCTCCATTTGGGTACCTATTAGCTGGGACAACATATGAGTGGCTTCAAATACAGAGTTGTTTGCAATTTATCTGTTCCTTTATTTGCCTCCCCTTTTCCACGGCAAGTTATTCAAAAGCAGTGGGAAAGTCATCAAGGGCTGAGGAAGTGGTCTACAACCTGCACCTCAATGGAACTGGTCTAACATTATCCACACCCCCAGAGTTTGCTAACCTATATGCTCGTAACATGAGCAGTTGTGATTCTGGTAATGAACAGATACCCTCATGAGCACTTAGAGAGTTTTCCAGCGTCATTCCTTTATAGGAGAAATGGATCTGCTAGTTTTCTCTCATAGAAGGACTATTCTTATCTTATGCACATTTTGGTAAACGTTGCCTACTGGTTTCTTTGCAGAAAGAAATCATGCAATGTGTTTCCAACTGCATTATAAACACTTTACTTTTTGACATGAAGTTTTTTGGAAACTAAAATTTTGTTCCTTAGAAAACTCTAAAAATGTAAAAAAAGTGTATGGTACTGAAAAGAAGTTTTTAAAGACATAACACTGACATTAAACGCTTGCTACTTTCATGCATGAACCTACTTGTTGAGTAATTGAAGTCCATAAAATATTTGATCTATGATATCGGTGCTAAAATTAACATTAGGGAAGGGTTTTTTTTTGGAAAAATTCTGAGTTTGGTAATTCGTCATAAACATCTTGAATGACAAAATGAAAACTTGATGTCATAGTGCATAGCAGTGTTTTGTGCAGCCTGCAAAAATGGTAAATGCATTCTTCCTGCAAAGAGGAACTGCTATCACACAGCTGTCAGTTGTGTTGAATTTTCAAAAGGTTGTATAAATAAAGGTCATGGTCAAATTAAGAGGGAATGCCCATGTTTTCATGATAGGTAAGAGAACCAAATTACCTCTTTATTTATATTTTAAAACACTGTAACGGTCAATCATGCCACTCCCTAGCAGGTTTGAGGTACAATAACTGTGCTGCTTTCGGGCTGGTGTATAAATGATTGAATGAGTGCTGCTATCCATTTACATTGGGAAAAATAGGAACTCTGCATAACATTTAACTAGCTGCTGTTCGAACATTTAAACAGCAAATAAAGAATGGAGCAACAGAGACCTAGATCTACCTCTGTTTTGCTAGTGATAGAATGTGTGAAATGTAAAAAGTCCGAACTTAAGCTCCTTGAATATGTAAAATTTTCACTACAGTTCTGAATATTCGAATGGAATTCTGTGGAAAGTTGGACTTGCATGTTTTCTGATGCGCTCTTTGTCTGCCCATTCCGCTCCACCTTTATCTGTATAAAAAGTAATCGGTTTGATTAATTTGATTGAAAAGAAAAAGAATTGAAATTTAAAGCTGTTTAAAGAAAAGCAAAGAAAAATTGAAATTTGTGATTAATCTGGGAGAGGTTATGAAAAGCTTTATATGCATGAAGAAAGAGTTGTCATAATGAAACGAATGTTTTCATACGTGAGGGAAAGTATTGAAATTGATTGCAAATAGAGAACGAAATTATTATTTATCGCATAAAAAATCCCTTATGAGTGGACGTTTCAGTATCCTATTGAGTCGCCTCTTTCGTGAATGCACATGAGGCGGTACAGGCCAGGATTATGGTCTCAAAGTCTCGTACAAAGTCCTGCTTTATCTCATTTTACAGTTACTATAAACGTGCTTCAGATTTGATCAAATTTGTAAGCTGTCTAACTTACCGTCCCCAGTGATTACGGATATGCTCGACCTGAGACAAATCGGGGGATCGAGAAGGTGATAATGTGGTGAAGGAAGTCCTATGATACCCTCGTTGTGTGTGCCAGATCATTGTCTTGTTCAAAAATAGCTCCTGAGAACCCTGCCATGAGGGCCAGCACAAGTGACTGACATGTACAGTAAGCTGGATTGTAATGCTGTATTAGGTCATGTATGGTATAAAATGGCACCCCCTGGCATTGCACCAGTTGTATATGCGGTGTGACACTAGCACTCCAAAGCAAGGGCGTCATTGGAGTACTCAGCACGAGACTTTCACTACTCCAAAAGGAGACTACTGCAACTTCAGCCCCAGTGTGACTTGCTTCAGTCACCTTTTTAGTGCTCACGCTAGAGCTCCGAGGAGCCATTTTTCAACAGGACATTGCTCGGTCACACACACAACAAGGGTATCACGGGACTTTTTAACCACATTGTCCCCTTATCTGGCCAGCTCGATCCCCCCATTTGTCACAGATCGAACATGTCTGGACGTACTTGGGACGGTAAGTTGGACAGCCTGCAAGTTTAATCGAATTGAGTGCATTTACTCTGACTGTAGAACGAGATGACGTAGGACCTCGTACGGGACTTTGAGACCTCGATGCTCGGTTCTATTGCCTCATGTACTTTCACAAAAGAAGCGACTCAGTAGAATACTAAACCCCCCATTCATTTGGAATTTTTCATGCTATAAACGATCGTTTTGCTATATGATTTTGAAAGGGAGAATCATTGCAAAGATGAAGGAGTTCATTCATTTTCGTTCAGTTGCAGCCAGAATAAAATGATTTTCAATCCTAAGCCCCTCTATGGCATCCTTAGTTGAGTCAACTAGAAGCACAGGAAAAAGATGAGGAAAAAAAACAAGGCCGATTCATCTCAGAATAATAAGATAGTTAATGAACTGGTCAGTAGCAGTAGATCACTCCGGCGTCACAGGAAACAATAAGCTAAATCCGTGGTGCCTCTAACATTTGCTTTTCCAGGTAATTGTCCAGTTGTCATGGAAAAGTAAACAACTCCAACAAACTAATGCAAGGGACGGTGGATTTTATTATACTTTTCTTGAACAGTATATTTCACATTCTGTATGAACCTGCAATTTTAAGGGTTATCTGACAGCTTGAAATTTATCATAGTTTCTTGAATTTACGTACTCAAATACTTAAATAACATCCAGAAGATCACACTTCCTGAAATATTAGTCTGAAGAAAAAATAAACTATCAACTGCTGTTGGGATTCTGGGCAGGTTTAGCCTTCATTTATCAGTAAGTCCAACTGTTCCATGAATAAAGAGTTTAACCTAATGAATTAGTCGTGTATATTTTGTTCTAAATGGCACTAGAGTTAAATTTCATTATTAGGAATAATATTCCCTTTGTCAGTTGCCATTCTCGAGTATCAACGTCGCAGTGCCAGAGATACATATCAGGTATGCTCTCTGTTCCAAAAGAACAAATGCTTTCTATAAGGCAGTTTTCTAGTTGAGAGGAATATTTACGGAATACCAAAATATACATCAGTTCATGCTGAAGACAAAAGAGCCATGTAAAGACTCCCGTGTGTATTGAAATTCGCGCTTACTTGATTTCCTTTAAAAAGATTTTTTTTAACAAAAAAATTACTGCTAACATTTAAAGATGTTTTTTGGAAAAGTCCTTTTTTGAGAATCACCCAAACATCAATTTCCTTCTCCCAGAGAAGAGATAAAGACTCCCCAATCACTCTCCCCCCTCTCCCCCTGTGTTGCTCATGTTGTTTAAGAATAGAACTGACACGATGAAGCAGTGAAGCTGCCACACCAACAGATCCACCAAGATTTTGTGCATTCTTGATACTTAGTTTGTTACATCGTGAAATCGAATTTGGGATATTTATCAATTTTACAGTTTTTAGCCTACTTTCCCAGTAAAAATCAGAGAAAGAAGAAAAAGCATGAAAGAAGGCTTAATGCATCTTAAAAATATGGCAAAAAACAAAAGCCAGCAATAAATAGAATAATTAGATAAATATCGAAAAATTAAAAATTGGATAATAGGTCATTCAGATGGGGGAAAAATGTCTAATGGTGTGTATGTCTGTCTGTCCCCTCCTAATAACTTTAGAATAAATTGTCTGATTCAAACATTTTTTTTTTGTTCGTAAGAGTTTAACAAGGATATCTCTTTCCCATATTTCACTTCTTAATTTGAACAATTTTTCGTTCAATTTAGAACAGTTCAAATCCTTTAACATTAGCGCCTGCAGAAAAACTGGAAGACAATATAGATTCCGAACTTACTGGTGGATTTACTTCAAACAAATTTTGTTGGAGAGAGCTCTCGATGAACAACTCTCGACTCTGACTCCGAGAGTTTTGGGGCCCCTGACTCTGACTCAGACTCCTGTGCCCGAAAATCAGTTGGACTCCGACTCCCCGACTTCGACACCGACTTTGTAGCTTTGGCAAATTTTATACACGGAGAAGATGAATTGACTCTGACTCTCGGAAATTTAACTCCAACTCCGACTCCTTCACTCCAAAATGACTGGCTCCGACTCCTCAAACATTGGCAGAGTTGCGGACTTTAAGGGTAAATGAGAGATTCCAACTCTGAGTCTTTGAATTAAAAACCTTCGGCCTCCCGAATCTGACTCTTTTGTCCCAAAATGAGATTGACTCTGACTACGATTCCGCAGCCATGGTTTATACATTGAAATAATTATTGTTGATATGATTTGTTTTTGTTTTCACGCTGAAGTTTCAATTTATGTGTTCAGTGTTTGGTGGAGAAATTTGGAGTCGTTTATGGGGTACAGGGTGTTCCGTTTCAACCTGCAAGACCTTTAATTTTGCAACCATAAGTACTTGATGTATTCTTCCAATTCGCCCAATCCAAAGTTGCGGGTGTGACATTTACACTAACTAAATTAGTCATCAGCAAAAATATTTTAGAGCATAGGTTTCAATTTTTATATTTTTCAATAAAGATCACTTGCAGGTACATTGATGCCAATTTGCAAGTTGATTGATATTTTATTTATTTTTTAAAAAATTAATTTCTACCCGTTGCGGGTGTGACATAAAAAGGACATGCATTTTCACCTTGCGATCAAAACATTCAAAACTCTGTGAATTATATCAACTGATCGAACTGTTTTTTTTTTATGTTAGACAGTAATACTTAACTAATTATTCTATACAGAAATTTAGATACTCACTCAATTAGTTTCACTGTAAAAAATATTCAAAGTTGCCGTTGCGGGTGTGACACCCCGTTGCGGGTGTGACTTGTGTGGCCAATAAAATAACAACATACACAAATAGTTATCAATCAGACATTTTATGATTAGCACAGTAATAAATAAGAGAAATTGCAAATAAGTAAGGAAATTTTTTTACATAAATCTCATTTCCAATCTAGAATTGATGATTTCAGGGGGTGTTAGTTTTCTTATTACAATGTTCTGCTTCTTCCATGATATGTCTGACTGATTGGGCCAGATGTATACATGTCCTGAAGGTTTTTTTTCCAAGTATTCTACTTGTATGTCTTCTCCATCTATTTGCTTGATTTGACCTTTTTTTTTTTTGAGGTAGAAAACAAAACTAATTCTACAAAATCTCCAATAGCATTTATATTACCAAGGGAGATCGTTTCCGACTTAGGCAGCAATGAAACTATCTTCAGTGCACTTTCTGCAGTTAGTGCCTGCCACTTGAATTGTACCCATATCGATTGGTACAACATGGTGTACCGATTGTAAGTTTGCTATAGCTTTGTACAAGACAGCAGCGTGCGTGAAGCAGTTTTGCAACATCTTTTGTGATGTCGCTCTCCGCAGAATAAAGTACTCTGATTTTTTTAAGAGCCTTTTCTGCTCAAATGGCAAAATCCGATGCAGAATTGACTGTTGCTCTACGCTGTAACGGCAAGTGACACCATTTTTTATTTGTTACCGCACCAACACCATCCACAGCTCCTTATCTATGGGTCCTTGTAAAGTATGACCATGCAATTTTAATGTTGTAGTCTTTATGGTTGTATGACATTAACAGAAGATTGTACCTGTCTATGGATTGCATTACCAAAGGTTTGAGCTCTTCAAAAAATTGCCATCGACTCTGCTTCTACAGCTGGAGATGGTGTGGCCCCTTTTGTCGCAAATTTCTTTCTCTCTCTACACTTTCTCTGCCTCTCATTCTGGTTTTGCCTCTACATTTTCTTTTCTTTCATGGCCACAGATGTAATTTTTCAAAGTAGTTTCTTTGTAATTTCTATTCTTGCTTTGTTTCTTTCCCTTTCTTTTAGAAAATATTCCAAGTATTTAGCCGAGTTTTCTTTCATCTTTTTACGATTTCGGAATCGTTCAGTGCTGTTCATTCTTCTGCAAAAAAAAAAAAAAAAATGTGTAAAGTAAATAAATATAGCACTACAAGTCCCAAAATATATTGTTGAACATGTTTTTTTTTTTTTTTTGAAGTTCTTTGAATTTTTTAACCCCAATTGAAATTAAAAACATTAAGTTTTGATTCATTTAAAACTTTAACTGACAGAATTTTATACAAAGTTTTTTTTAATAAATATTTTAATAAAAGTTTCATTACTATTTTTATTATTTCTTTATATTTATTTTGAATTTGAAGTAAAAAATAATCTGTCCCTAATATTACATTATTTGTTTTAAAAAGTAAAGGGGGAAAAAGTCAAATGCTGAAAGCAAAATTATACATTTTTATACATATTAAAAAAGATAAAATATTGTTTTGGTTTTTTTAAAGTTTTATTTAAAAAAAAAAAAAAACAAATCTTACCTTATTGAATAGTTGCCTTAATTATAAATCAAGAAATACAAAAATGTTTCTTAGGAGAACCAATAATATAGAATACCAAGCTAAATAAATAAACTGCACATGCTCTAAAGATATTAATTTTGAATTAACTGGTGTCTAGACAAATAAGTCAAAGGCCAAGGGTTAGGTCAAAGGTTAAAACATTAGTGCTGTCATCTACATGCATTCCAGAATTACATTTGTGTTTAATTTAAAAAGATGTTGCGGGTGTGACTTTAACTAAATGTCACACCCGCAACAGGAACATGTCACACCCGCAACACTTAATAACTCCAATTAAAACATTAATTAATTTTTTTTCTGTTTGTTATTCAAAGTACTTTAGTAAACTATTTTAGAATACAAAGTTTCAAAACTTTTAGGCAAATAAATTTTTCTGTGGAAATATAAATGCATTTTTTTGTTGCGGGTGTGACACAATAATTAAGAATAATTAAATATGCTTACCTTTTGTAGTGAAGATTAGTAGACATTTCTCTTCAGGAAAAAACTGTTGCTAATGAATGTCAGATTATGCTTGAAACTTTATAGATTTCTAGAATTATTTGTTCATCTGTAATAGACCATGCAACATAAGCAGTTTTGGTGCAGTCTAGTTCGTACTGATATAGTTCCACTTTAGTAATTAAAATAAGAATGTTAATGACATAAATGAAGTTTTTTTTCAATAAAATATGAAAAAGTATACTTTTAACAGTGTGTATGCAAAATTTCAACCATATTGAATGAAATTTGAATTTTCATCCTCATGTCCACTTTTTTTTGGATTGGGCGAATTGCAAAAATGTTCAAAATTATATGCAGATTTAAAATATTGAAAGTTTGAAGCTAAAAGAAAAGCAAAGTAATAAAATACAAAATTTAACTTTTTTACATGGGCCCTAAGTCCCTTAATTTATATTTAGGAAAACAATCTCCATTGAAAAGTAAGTCCAACACAAAAAATTTGACACTATATAAAATGCAGCGTTTTTTGGCTTACACTACTTTGCACTTGCCGTCAATAACACCTCTTGGGGGAAATATGGCAGTTCACCAAGGTTTAAATTTATATGTGTGCATAAAGTGTGGAGTCAAATTGTTGGAGGTTTTGTGTGTGTTTTTGCATATCACGGCACAACATTTTCAAAAATTTTTGAATAGCAATGAAACATATAAATACTTTGCTTTCTCACTTCAACAACTGTCATTCTTTCAAAAAGGCGATAAGTTCCAATCCCATCTTCTGTATGGTCCCTAAAAACTTTGAACTCAAATATCTCCTTGAGTTTTGGCAGCACAAATGTCAAGATTTTTCTGGTAGTAATATTTAACAATTGAGATAATTTTCCTAAATATGAGTTAGGGGACCTAGGGCCCATATAAAAAGTTAAATTTTGTATTTTTTGACTCATTTTTCTTTTTGCTTCAAACGTTCGGTATCTCAACTCTGCATCTGATATTAAACATCTTTGCCGTTGGAAGTATGCATCTAGGACTAACGGTTGTGAAAATAGAGGTCTTGCAGGTTAAAACGGAATGCCCTGTATAAAGATACTCTCAGCCCTGCTTAATTGGGTAACGGATCAACGAATACCCTGCTCGCTATACGAATAAAACCTCCTACAACCGAATATTTCCTCATAGATGCAATGTTAAAGAGCCTTGCTAAATTGAATAGTTTTCCCGGATAATTAAATAATATTAGTCAGCTTTCACAAATATTTTTTTCTGTTTTTTTTAAAATTATTAATAAATTGGATATAAATTAAGTGAGAAAAATTATTGACGTAAAAATGTAAAGTAATACTTTTTTTTTTTGACAAGACGAGAAAAACAGCATGCATATTCCATCAAAACATTTCCACTATTCTGTCAAATTCATCTTGTCTTTGCCATTAAAAAAATAATAAAAAATTGCGCAGTTGAGAATTAAATTCAGTAACACAAAGAAATATACTCATTTTACACAATAATAAATTTATGAAAATTAAATGTAAAATACGGTAAACAAGGAAGGGAAAAAGGAGTCAGAAAATGTGTTCCCAAAAGATCTTGAACAAGCTGTCCATTATTATAGACTTTTTCAAAAAATGATGTAGTGAAAAAAGACGACAAAATAAAGTTTTCATTGCTCGAGGTGCAATTAACTTTTGAAAGTTTTCATGCTTGTAAGAAATTACGAAACTATTTTTTTCCTTATTTATCTCATTTCAAAGACTTTTTACCAATAACATTAATTATTCGTTTTATATAGCTATTGATTTATTGTTATTACGTTTTAAGACAAATGTTGTCAATGTAGAAAGGTGAATGAAATTTACCTGCTTAATTGAATAATATTGCTTAGAATCGACAATATTCGATTAAGTGGGGCCGACAGTATGTGCAGATGATTTTTATTTATTTTTTTTGATAATGAAAATTATTTCTTTAGGTTGCCATTTTGTCATTTTTTATTTAATTTGAAGGGACATTAATTGTTTTTTGGCAACGGGAAAAGCAACTGTTTTTTTTTTCTTTTGATATGATGTATTTATTTTAATGACCTTATTAATTTTAATTGCTGTTTTTTAAAGGAAAAAAATCTTAATGGAAATAGTTTATTAGCTGCTTTGTTTAAAATGTGCTGCTTTTTTTTTTTTTTTTTAATAAAATTAAAAAAAAAAAAAAAATTATGTATCTTATTTTTTAGATGAGTAAAGTATATTTTATTCCTAAAAATCAGGATAAAATATTTTTAAAAAAATTATTTGAAATAATTTGCAATTTTAACTTTTTGAGAATATTGATCAGGTACTAGAAAGTCGAAATTAGTATACAGGAAAGTAGGCTCGTTTAGTTCTGGAAGGAACTTGTTTATATTGCTTCAATGTAAGAATGAGTATTTGTGTAGTTTAGGGAAAAGGTAACTACCGGAACACTAAAAAAACCAGATACATTGGCAAGCTTCAATGTCATACTATCATTTTATAACGATTAAGTTCAACTTTTGAAATTCTTTTAGAGTGAACTCTCTCATTTATCACTACCTATGAGATAAGATCTTGAAATACAGAAGATTTGATTTTTTTTTTTTTGTTTACTATAATAGTTCATTCATTTTTTGAATATTTTTAGTCAGATTTTGTTTTTCTTCGAAAATAGACCGGGGAACGAAATATTTCCCCCTACACAATTGGCATCCATTTGGTACCGAAGGAACAAATGCCTTCTATTTGACAGTGGGATTGTTCCACTCAGCATCCCCAGTGTCTTGCTCAGTCATCCCTGTCTTCGCTCCAAGGTTCAAGGTTGCTGTTCCAGAACGTTGTTCAGCTCAACTGTTCTATGTGGTTCAACGGACGAGGGCTTCTTAGTCAAACATGATCCCTAGTCACTGAACCTGAACTCTCGGATTGCCCAGTTGATCGACCATCAGCTGATAGTTACAACTGAAAGCTTCAGTGACAGACATTTCTTGACTTCTGGTTTTCAATTTAAAAATTAAAGTTTAATAGTAAATTCATATACCCTGCTTTTTGTTAAGTAAATCAACTCAATTTAACTTGTATATTATTTTTGAACTTTCTAAATTTTTTTGTTTACAATTTAATCTGTAATATTGTGTGGGAGGCAGGTCCTGTAGCAGGAGTCGGGGGCTCATGGCATGGTGGCATTAGTGCAGCACTTTGATAATTTAAAGTTTGTGATATTCCCATCAATTTTTCTGAGAATATACTAACAGTAATCCATTATGCACAATATGTTTATGCAATTGCAATCCATTCAAAAAGTGTTGATTTATTGAGTGTTAAGAACTATCAAGACTTGTCGGGAAATGTGGTTAAAGTAAATGTATTATTTTTGGTCTAGGAAAATTTAAAAATGCGATGACAGAATCTGAATTAGAAATGAAAATTTTTGAAGCTTGAGAGTATACGGCATGAGTCAAAAAAATGTTTGATAGTACCCTATAAGAACATCACTGGTCATTGTTTCTTGTGAAATATTGTTTTGTGTTGTGCTTTCTGCACTTTTTCTGTAAAAAAAAAAAAAAAATCTCCAAAAAAATTATAAAACTCAAAATTATCCAAAAAAATTATAAAATGTAACATTAAAAAAATACATAAAAAAATAACACAAAGATTGAAGTTAATACTGAAAAAGGAAGTGTTTCCACAAAAGGATGATGTAATGGGAAACAATATCCAAGGAATTTAGATAGCTGCTACTAGCTCTATGCGCTTAAAGATCAGCAACATAGTTTAGCGAGCTCCCCAGCTTCTCGCTTTGTCAGGGTTTAGCCTCAGGTCTGCCGCTTGATGCTTGATTAATGTCATCTCATTCGTTAAAAGTACTATGAATGGCATTTGTGCCATTACTCGAACCATTAACATTTTGGTTGAGGGACTGCCAGTACGGGAGAGCATTTTGACTGCATTACTCCAAATGGCTTGGTTGTAGGTGAGCTTAGTTATAGGTTAAAGTTATAGGTGAGGAGAAATGTATTGACTCATGAGAATTGTGCAACATTGTACCTATGAGAGATGTGCAAACCAATATAAAATTTAAAAAGTCAGATAGTTTAATAAATTAAGATTGCTTCAAGCATTCAAAATGAAAAGAAATATCAGACCATATTAACTGCTTTAAAATTTTATTGGATGAAAAGGTAATGATTTTTAAAGAAGATAATAAGCTGCATGTAGTAACTGTATGTATTAATAGTGAATACAGTAACTAAATAGCAAAAAAAAAAAAAAAATGTTTGAATTGGAATTCATGTTTCACACATTTGGGTGAGGGAGCAGGGGGAATTGACTCATACATATCCTCCTGCTATGTTAAACAATTTGCATTTATTCAAAAAGTATTTTTGTTAAATAATGAGTTAACCTTTTTTAATTTTATTGTTTTATTATTTCATAATATATTACTTTTTGTTGCAGAAAAGTACATTTATTTATTGTGTATGAACTGATTGTAAATTAAATTGTTTTTAAAAAATATTTAACTAAAGTAATGAGTAAACCTTTTTCAATTCTATTGTTTTATTATTTCGTAACATGTTACCTTTTGTTGCAGAAAAGTACATTTATTTATTTACAAACTCATCCAGTGTAGTTCCTTGTTATGCTTGTAGTAAATTAAAATGTTTTAAAAAAAATAATGAGTTAACCTTTTTAAATTGTATTGTTTTATTATTTAATAACATGTTTCCTTTTATTGCAGAAAAGTACATGTATGCAACTGTTTATGAACTCATTACTTACATTAAAACATACGTTTTAAATATTTAACAAAAATAATGGGTTAACCTATTTTAATTTTATTGTTTTATTTCATAATGTTATCTTTTGTTGCAGAAAAGTACATTTATTTATTGTGTATGAACTGATAGTAAATTAAAATATTTTTTAAAAATATTTAACTAAAGTAATGAGTTAACCTTTTTTAATTCTATTGTTTTATTATTTCCTGACATGTTACCTTTGTTGCAGAAAAGTATGATTATGTATGAACTCATCCTTGTTGTTCTTGTAGTAAACTAAGATATTAAAAATAATATAATGAGTTAAGCTTTTTAAATTCATTGTTTTATTATTTAATAACATGTTTCCTTTTGTTGCAGAAAAGTACATCTATTTATGGTTTATGAACTCATTCAGCACAGTTTCTTCTGTTATGCTTGTACTTAAAAGAATTAAATATATAAAAAGAATATTTTCTCCCCAAGTTTGTTGCTAACCGATTGAAAGAAAATGTTTTATAGAGATAAATTTCGCCAATATTAGCAGTTTTAATAATTAACATGATTTATGAATTTTTTTATTTATGATTTATAATGCAGTTCTCTCCCCCCTCCTCTTGTTTTTAAATTTAGCTCTTTTATTTTTAAGAATTTAAATATTAGTATCAAGAAATAAATATAATCCATTTTTTAATTGATGTGCAACATTCTTTATGAATTTTATGGTTTATGATTGTTATTGTTGTTCTTCCCGCACAGTTCCTGTTTTGAAATTCAGCTTATTAACATTCATAAATTCAAATATTAATATCAAGAAAGAAATCTAATCCATTTTTGAATTGAAATTCAACATGATTTTTGAATTTTATGATTTATAATACAGTTCTGCCCTCCTCCATTCCTGTTTTGTAATTTAGCTCTTTTACTTCATTAACTTTCTTAAATTCAAATATTAATATCAAGAAAGAAATATAATCCATTTTTGAATTGAAATTCGACATGATTTTTAAATTTTAGGATTTATAATACAGTTCTCCCCCCCCCCTCCATTCCTGTTATGAAATTTAGCTCTTTTACTTTATGATTTTAAATATTAGAATCAAAAAATTAATATAATCCATTTTTTTGTTGAAGTGCATAATGATTTATGAAATTTATTATTTATAAGTTATGTTGAATAAATGAATGCAGTTCTGCCCCGCCCTCTTGTTTTTAAATTTAGTTCTTTTATTTTTAAGAACTTAAATATTAGTATTAAGAAATAAATATAATTCATTTTTTAATTGATGTGCAACATTCTTTATGAATTTTATGGTTTATGATGTTTATTGCGGTTCTGCCCACACTTTTCCTGTTTTGAAATTCAGCTTATTAACTTTCTTAAATTCAAATATTAATATCAAGAAAGAAATATAATCCATTTTTGAATTGAAATTCAACATGATTTTTGAATTTTAGGATTTATAATACAGTTCTGCCCCCCTCCATTCCTGTTATGAAATTTAGCTCTTTTACTTTATGATTTTAAATATTAGAATCAAAAAATTAATATAATCCATTTTTTTGTTGAAGTGCATAATGATTTATGAAATTTATTATTTATAAGTTATGTTGAATAAATGAATGCAGTTCTGCCCCCCTCCCTCTTGTTTTAAAATTTAGCTCTTTTATTTTTAAGAACTTAAATATTAGTATTAAGAAATAAATATAATTCCATTTTTTAATTGATGTGCAACATTCTTTATGAATTTTATGGTTTATGATGTTTATTGCGGTTCTGCCCACACTGTTCCTGTTTTGAAATTCAGCTTATTAACTTTCTTAAATTCAAATATTAATATCAAGAAAGAAATATAATCCATTTTTGAATTGAAATTCAACATGATTTTTGAATTTTAGGATTTATAATACAGTTCTGCCCCCCTCCATTCCTGTTATGAAATTTAGCTCTTTTACTTTATGATTTTAAATATTAGAATCAAAAAATTAATATAATCCATTTTTTTGTTGAAGTGCATAATGATTTATGAAATTTATTATTTATAAGTTATGTTGAATAAATGAATGCAGTTCTGCCCCCCCCCTCTTGTTTTTAAATTTAGCTCTTTTATTTTTAAGAACTTAAATATTAGTATTAAGAAATAAATATAATTCATTTTTTAATTGATGTGCAACATTCTTTATGAATTTTATGGTTTATGATGCTTATTGCGGTTTTGCCTACACTGTTCCTGTTTTGAAATTCAACTTATTAACTTTCTTAAATTCAAATATTAATATCAAGAAAGAAATATAATCCATTTTTGAATTGAAATTCAACATGATTTTTGAATTTTAGGATTTATAATACAGTTCTGCCCCCCTCCATTCCTGTTATGAAATTTAGCTCTTTTACTTTATGATTTTAAATATTAGGATCAAAAAATTAATATAATCCATTTTTTTGTTGAAGTGCATAATGATTTATGAAATTTATTATTTATAAGTTATGTTGAATAAATGAATGCAGTTCTGCCCCCCCCCCCTCTTGTTTTTAAATTTAGCTCTTTTATTTTTAAGAACTTAAATATTAGTATTAAGAAATAAATATAATTCATTTTTTAATTGATGTGCAACATTCTTTATGAATTTTATGGTTTATGATGTTTATTGCGGTTCTGCCCACACTGTTCCTGTTTTGAAATTCAGCTTATTAACTTTCTTAAATTCAAATATTAATATCAAGAAAGAAATATAATCCATTTTTGAATTGAAATTCAACATGATTTTTGAATTTTAGGATTTATAATACAGTTCTGCCCCCCTCCATTCCTGTTATGAAATTTAGCTCTTTTACTTTATGATTTTAAATATTAGAATCAAAAAATTAATATAATCCATTTTTTTGTTGAAGTGCATAATGATTTATGAAATTTATTATTTATAAGTTATGTTGAATAAATGAATGCAGTTCTGCCCCCCCCCTCTTGTTTTTAAATTTAGCTCTTTTATTTTTAAGAACTTAAATATTAGTATTAAGAAATAAATATAATTCATTTTTTAATTGATGTGCAACATTCTTTATGAATTTTATGGTTTATGATGCTTATTGCGGTTTTGCCTACACTGTTCCTGTTTTGAAATTCAGCTTATTAACTTTCTTAAATTCAAATATTAATATCAAGAAAGAAATATAATCCATTTTTGAATTGAAATTCAACATGATTTTTGAATTTTAGGATTTATAATACAGTTCTGCCCCCCTCCATTCCTGTTATGAAATTTAGCTCTTTTACTTTATGATTTTAAATATTAGAATCAAAAAATTAATATAATCCATTTTTTTGTTGAAGTGCATAATGATTTATGAAATTTATTATTTATAAGTTATGTTGAATAAATGAATGCAGTTCTGCCCCCCCCCCTCTTGTTTTTAAATTTAGCTCTTTTATTTTTAAGAACTTAAATATTAGTATTAAGAAATAAATATAATTCATTTTTTAATTGATGTGCAACATTCTTTATGAATTTTATGGTTTATGATGTTTATTGCGGTTCTGCCCACACTGTTCCTGTTTTGAAATTCAGCTTATTAACTTTCTTAAATTCAAATATTAATATCAAGAAAGAAATATAATCCATTTTTGAATTGAAATTCAACATGATTTTTGAATTTTAGGATTTATAATACAGTTCTGCCCCCCTCCATTCCTGTTATGAAATTTAGCTCTTTTACTTTATGATTTTAAATATTAGAATCAAAAAATTAATATAATCCATTTTTTTGTTGAAGTGCATAATGATTTATGAAATTTATTATTTATAAGTTATGTTGAATAAATGAATGCAGTTCTGCCCCCCCCCCTCTTGTTTTTAAATTTAGCTCTTTTATTTTGAAGAACTTAAATATTAGTATGAAGAAATAAATATAATCCATTTTTTAATTGATGTGCAACATTCTTTATGAATTTTATGGATTATGATGTTTATTGCGGTTCTGCCCACACTTTTCCTGTTTTTAAATTCAGCTTATTAACTTTCTTAAATTCAAATATTAATATCAAGAAAGAAATATAATCCATTTTTGAATTGAAATTCGACATGATTTTTGAATTTTAGGATTTATAATACAGTTCTGCCCCCCTCCATTCCTGTTATGAAATTTAGCTCTTTTACTTTATGATTTTAAATATTAGAATCAAAAAATTAATATAATCCATTTTTTTGTTGAAGTGCATAATGATTTATGAAATTTATTATTTATAAGTTATGTTGAATAAATGAATGCAGTTCTGCCCCCCCCCCTCTTGTTTTTAAATTTAGCTCTTTTATTTTTAAGAACTTAAATATTAGTATTAAGAAATAAATATAATTCATTTTTTAATTGATGTGCAACATTCTTTATGAATTTTATGGATTATGATGTTTATTGCGGTTCTGCCCACACTTTTCCTGTTTTTAAATTCAGCTTATTAACTTTCTTAAATTCAAATATTAATATCAAGAAAGAAATATAATCCATTTTTGAATTGAAATTCAACATGATTTTTGAATTTTAGGATTTATAATACAGTTCTGCCCCCCTCCATTCCTGTTATGAAATTTAGCTCTTTTACTTTATGATTTTAAATATTAGAATCAAAAAATTAATATAATCCATTTTTTTGTTGAAGTGCATAATGATTTATGAAATTTATTATTTATAAGTTATGTTGAATAAATGAATGCAGTTCTGCCCCCCCCTCTTGTTTTTAAATTTAGCTCTTTTATTTTTAAGAACTTAAATATTAGTATTAAGAAATAAATATAATCCATTTTTTAATTGATGTGCAACATTCTTTATGAATTTTATGGTTTATGATGTTTATTGCGGTTCTGCCCACACTGTTCCTGTTTTGAAATTCAGCTTATTAACTTTCTTAAATTCAAATATTAATATCAAGAAAGAAATATAATCCATTTTTGAATTGAAATTCAACATGATTTTTGAATTTTAGGATTTATAATACAGTTCTGCCCCCCTCCATTCCTGTTATGAAATTTAGCTCTTTTACTTTATGATTTTAAATATTAGAATCAAAAAATTAATATAATCCATTTTTTTGTTGAAGTGCATAATGATTTATGAAATTTATTATTTATAAGTTATGTTGAATAAATGAATGCAGTTCTGCCCCCCCCCCTTGTTTTTAAATTTAGCTCTTTTATTTTGAAGAACTTAAATATTAGTATTAAGAAATAAATATAATTCATTTTTTAATTGATGTGCAACATTCTTTATGAATTTTATGGATTATGATGTTTATTGCGGTTCTGCCCACACTTTTCCTGTTTTTAAATTCAGCTTATTAACTTTCTTAAATTCAAATATTAATATCAAGAAAGAAATATAATCCATTTTTGAATTGAAATTCGACATGATTTTTGAATTTTAGGATTTATAATACAGTTCTGCCCCCCTCCATTCCTGTTATGAAATTTAGCTCTTTTACTTTATGATTTTAAATATTAGAATCAAAAAATTAATATAATCCATTTTTTTGTTGAAGTGCATAATGATTTATGAAATTTATTATTTATAAGTTATGTTGAATAAATGAATGCAGTTCTGCCCCCCCCTCTTGTTTTTAAATTTAGCTCTTTTATTTTTAAGAACTTAAATATTAGTATTAAGAAATAAATATAATCCATTTTTTAATTGATGTGCAACATTCTTTATGAATTTTATGGTTTATGATGTTTATTGCGGTTCTGCCCACACTGTTCCTGTTTTGAAATTCAGCTTATTAACTTTCTTAAATTCAAATATTAATATCAAGAAAGAAATATAATCCATTTTTGAATTGAAATTCAACATGATTTTTGAATTTTAGGATTTATAATACAGTTCTGCCCCCCTCCATTCCTGTTATGAAATTTAGCTCTTTTACTTTATGATTTTAAATATTAGAATCAAAAAATTAATATAATCCATTTTTTTGTTGAAGTGCATAATGATTTATGAAATTTATTATTTATAAGTTATGTTGAATAAATGAATGCAGTTCTGCCCCCCCCCCTCTTGTTTTTAAATTTAGCTCTTTTATTTTTAAGAACTTAAATATTAGTATTAAGAAATAAATATAATTCATTTTTTAATTGATGTGCAACATTCTTTATGAATTTTATGGTTTATGATGTTTATTGCGGTTCTGCCCACACTTTTCCTGTTTTGAAATTCAGCTTATTAACTTTCTTAAATTCAAATATTAATATCAAGAAAGAAATATAATCCATTTTTGAATTGAAATTCAACATGATTTTTGAATTTTAGGATTTATAATACAGTTCTGCCCCCCTCCATTCCTGTTATGAAATTTAGCTCTTTTACTTTATGATTTTAAATATTAGAATCAAAAAATTAATATAATCCATTTTTTTGTTGAAGTGCATAATGATTTATGAAATTTATTATTTATAAGTTATGTTGAATAAATGAATGCAGTTCTGCCCCCCCCCCTCTTGTTTTTAAATTTAGCTCTTTTATTTTTAAGAACTTAAATATTAGTATTAAGAAATAAATATAATTCATTTTTTAATTGATGTGCAACATTCTTTATGAATTTTATGGATTATGATGTTTATTGCGGTTCTGCCCACACTTTTCCTGTTTTTAAATTCAGCTTATTAACTTTCTTAAATTCAAATATTAATATCAAGAAAGAAATATAATCCATTTTTGAATTGAAATTCAACATGATTTTTGAATTTTAGGATTTATAATACAGTTCTGCCCCCCTCCATTCCTGTTATGAAATTTAGCTCTTTTACTTTATGATTTTAAATATTAGAATCAAAAAATTAATATAATCCATTTTTTTGTTGAAGTGCATAATGATTTATGAAATTTATTATTTATAAGTTATGTTGAATAAATGAATGCAGTTCTGCCCCCCCCCCTCTTGTTTTTAAATTTAGCTCTTTTATTTTTAAGAACTTAAATATTAGTATTAAGAAATAAATATAATTCATTTTTTAATTGATGTGCAACATTCTTTATGAATTTTATGGTTTATGATGTTTATTGCGGTTCTGCCCACACTGTTCCTGTTTTGAAATTCAGCTTATTAACTTTCTTAAATTCAAATATTAATATCAAGAAAGAAATATAATCCATTTTTGAATTGAAATTCAACATGATTTTTGAATTTTAGGATTTATAATACAGTTCTGCCCCCCTCCATTCCTGTTATGAAATTTAGCTCTTTTACTTTATGATTTTAAATATTAGAATCAAAAAATTAATATAATCCATTTTTTTGTTGAAGTGCATAATGATTTATGAAATTTATTATTTATAAGTTATGTTGAATAAATGAATGCAGTTCTGCCCCCCCCCCCTCTTGTTTTTAAATTTAGCTCTTTTATTTTGAAGAACTTAAATATTAGTATGAAGAAATAAATATAATCCATTTTTTAATTGATGTGCAACATTCTTTATGAATTTTATGGATTATGATGTTTATTGCGGTTCTGCCCACACTTTTCCTGTTTTTAAATTCAGCTTATTAACTTTCTTAAATTCAAATATTAATATCAAGAAAGAAATATAATCCATTTTTGAATTGAAATTCGACATGATTTTTGAATTTTAGGATTTATAATACAGTTCTGCCCCCCTCCATTCCTGTTATGAAATTTAGCTCTTTTACTTTATGATTTTAAATATTAGAATCAAAAAATTAATATAATCCATTTTTTTGTTGAAGTGCATAATGATTTATGAAATTCATTATTTATAAGTTATGTTGAATAAATGAATGCAGTTCTGCCCCCCCCCCTCTTGTTTTTAAATTTAGCTCTTTTATTTTGAAGAACTTAAATATTAGTATGAAGAAATAAATATAATCCATTTTTTAATTGATGTGCAACATTCTTTATGAATTTTATGGATTATGATGTTTATTGCGGTTCTGCCCACACTTTTCCTGTTTTTAAATTCAGCTTATTAACTTTCTTAAATTCAAATATTAATATCAAGAAAGAAATATAATCCATTTTTGAATTGAAATTCGACATGATTTTTGAATTTTAGGATTTATAATACAGTTCTGCCCCCCTCCATTCCTGTTATGAAATTTAGCTCTTTTACTTTATGATTTTAAATATTAGAATCAAAAAATTAATATAATCCATTTTTTTGTTGAAGTGCATAATGATTTATGAAATTTATTATTTATAAGTTATGTTGAATAAATGAATGCAGTTCTGCCCCCCCCCCTCTTGTTTTTAAATTTAGCTCTTTTATTTTTAAGAACTTAAATATTAGTATTAAGAAATAAATATAATTCCATTTTTTAATTGATGTGCAACATTCTTTATGAATTTTATGGTTTATGATGTTTATTGCGGTTCTGCCCACACTGTTCCTGTTTTGAAATTCAGCTTATTAACTTTCTTAAATTCAAATATTAATATCAAGAAAGAAATATAATCCATTTTTGAATTGAAATTCAACATGATTTTTGAATTTTAGGATTTATAATACAGTTCTGCCCCCCTCCATTCCTGTTATGAAATTTAGCTCTTTTACTTTATGATTTTAAATATTAGAATCAAAAAATTAATATAATCCATTTTTTTGTTGAAGTGCATAATGATTTATGAAATTTATTATTTATAAGTTATGTTGAATAAATGAATGCAGTTCTGCCCCCCCCCCTCTTGTTTTTAAATTTAGCTCTTTTATTTTTAAGAACTTAAATATTAGTATTAAGAAATAAATATAATTCCATTTTTTAATTGATGTGCAACATTCTTTATGAATTTTATGGTTTATGATGTTTATTGCGGTTCTGCCCACACTGTTCCTGTTTTGAAATTCAGCTTATTAACTTTCTTAAATTCAAATATTAATATCAAGAAAGAAATATAATCCATTTTTGAATTGAAATTCAACATGATTTTTGAATTTTAGGATTTATAATACAGTTCTGCCCCCCTCCATTCCTGTTATGAAATTTAGCTCTTTTACTTTATGATTTTAAATATTAGAATCAAAAAATTAATATAATCCATTTTTTTGTTGAAGTGCATAATGATTTATGAAATTTATTATTTATAAGTTATGTTGAATAAATGAATGCAGTTCTGCCCCCCCCCCCCTCTTGTTTTTAAATTTAGCTCTTTTATTTTTAAGAACTTAAATATTAGTATTAAGAAATAAATATAATCCATTTTTTAATTGATGTGCAACATTCTTTATGAATTTTATGGTTTATGATGTTTATTGCGGTTCTGCCCACACTGTTTCCTGTTTTGAAATTCAGCTTATTAACTTTCTTAAATTCAAATATTAATATCAAGAAAGAAATATAATCCATTTTTGAATTGAAATTCAACATGATTTTTGAATTTTAGGATTTATAATACAGTTCTGCCCCCCTCCATTCCTGTTATGAAATTTAGCTCTTTTACTTTATGATTTTAAATATTAGAATCAAAAAATTAATATAATCCATTTTTTTGTTGAAGTGCATAATGATTTATGAAATTCATTATTTATAAGTTATGTTGAATAAATGAATGCAGTTCTGCCCCCCCCCCCCTCTTGTTTTTAAATTTAGCTCTTTTATTTTGAAGAACTTAAATATTAGTATGAAGAAATAAATATAATCCATTTTTTAATTGATGTGCAACATTCTTTATGAATTTTATGGATTATGATGTTTATTGCGGTTCTGCCCACACTTTTCCTGTTTTTAAATTCAGCTTATTAACTTTCTTAAATTCAAATATTAATATCAAGAAAGAAATATAATCCATTTTTGAATTGAAATTCGACATGATTTTTGAATTTTAGGATTTATAATACAGTTCTGCCCCCCTCCATTCCTGTTATGAAATTTAGCTCTTTTACTTTATGATTTTAAATATTAGAATCAAAAAATTAATATAATCCATTTTTTTGTTGAAGTGCATAATGATTTATGAAATTTATTATTTATAAGTTATGTTGAATAAATGAATGCAGTTCTGCCCCCCCCCCTCTTGTTTTTAAATTTAGCTCTTTTATTTTTAAGAACTTAAATATTAGTATTAAGAAATAAATATAATCCATTTTTTAATTGATGTGCAACATTCTTTATGAATTTTATGGTTTATGATGCTTATTGCGGTTTTGCCTACACTGTTCCTGTTTTGAAATTCAGCTTATTAACTTTCTTAAATTCAAATATTAATATCAAGAAAGAAATATAATCCATTTTTGAATTGAAATTCAACATGATTTTTGAATTTTAGGATTTATAATACAGTTCTGCCCCCCTCCATTCCTGTTATGAAATTTAGCTCTTTTACTTTATGATTTTAAATATTAGAATCAAAAAATTAATATAATCCATTTTTTTGTTGAAGTGCATAATGATTTATGAAATTTATTATTTATAAGTTATGTTGAATAAATGAATGCAGTTCTGCCCCCCCCCCTCTTGTTTTTAAATTTAGCTCTTTTATTTTTAAGAACTTAAATATTAGTATTAAGAAATAAATATAATCCATTTTTTAATTGATGTGCAACATTCTTTATGAATTTTATGGTTTATGATGTTTATTGCGGTTCTGCCCACACTGTTCCTGTTTTGAAATTCAGCTTATTAACTTTCTTAAATTCAAATATTAATATCAAGAAAGAAATATAATCCATTTTTGAATTGAAATTCAACATGATTTTTGAATTTTAGGATTTATAATACAGTTCTGCCCCCCTCCATTCCTGTTATGAAATTTAGCTCTTTTACTTTATGATTTTAAATATTAGAATCAAAAAATTAATATAATCCATTTTTTTGTTGAAGTGCATAATGATTTATGAAATTTATTATTTATAAGTTATGTTGAATAAATGAATGCAGTTCTGCCCCCCCCCCCTCTTGTTTTTAAATTTAGCTCTTTTATTTTTAAGAACTTAAATATTAGTATTAAGAAATAAATATAATTCATTTTTTAATTGATGTGCAACATTCTTTATGAATTTTATGGTTTATGATGTTTATTGCGGTTCTGCCCACACTGTTCCTGTTTTGAAATTCAGCTTATTAACTTTCTTAAATTCAAATATTAATATCAAGAAAGAAATATAATCCATTTTTGAATTGAAATTCAACATGATTTTTGAATTTTAGGATTTATAATACAGTTCTGCCCCCCTCCATTCCTGTTATGAAATTTAGCTCTTTTACTTTATGATTTTAAATATTAGAATCAAAAAATTAATATAATCCATTTTTTTGTTGAAGTGCATAATGATTTATGAAATTTATTATTTATAAGTTATGTTGAATAAATGAATGCAGTTCTGCCCCCCCCCCTCTTGTTTTTAAATTTAGCTCTTTTATTTTTAAGAACTTAAATATTAGTATTAAGAAATAAATATAATCCATTTTTTAATTGATGTGCAACATTCTTTATGAATTTTATGGTTTATGATGTTTATTGCGGTTCTGCCCACACTGTTCCTGTTTTTAAATTCAGCTTATTAACTTTCTTAAATTCAAATATTAATATCAAGAAAGAAATATAATCCATTTTTGAATTGAAATTCAACATGATTTTTGAATTTTAGGATTTATAATACAGTTCTGCCCCCCTCCATTCCTGTTATGAAATTTAGCTCTTTTACTTTATGATTTTAAATATTAGAATCAAAAAATTAATATAATCCATTTTTTTGTTGAAGTGCATAATGATTTATGAAATTTATTATTTATAAGTTATGTTGAATAAATGAATGCAGTTCTGCCCCCCCCCCTCTTGTTTTTAAATTTAGCTCTTTTATTTTTAAGAACTTAAATATTAGTATTAAGAAATAAATATAATTCATTTTTAATTGATGTGCAACATTCTTTATGAATTTTATGGTTTATGATGCTTATTGCGGTTTTGCCTACACTGTTCCTGTTTTGAAATTCAGCTTATTAACTTTCTTAAATTCAAATATTAATATCAAGAAAGAAATATAATCCATTTTTGAATTGAAATTCAACATGATTTTTGAATTTTAGGATTTATAATACAGTTCTGCCCCCCTCCATTCCTGTTGTGAAATTTAGCTCTTTTACTTTATGATTTTAAATATTAGAATCAAAAAATTAATATAATCCATTTTTTTGTTGAAGTGCATAATGATTTATGAAATTCATTATTTATAAGTTATGTTGAATAAATGAATGCAGTTCTGCCCCCCCCCCCTCTTGTTTTTAAATTTAGCTCTTTTATTTTGAAGAACTTAAATATTAGTATGAAGAAATAAATATAATCCATTTTTTAATTGATGTGCAACATTCTTTATGAATTTTATGGATTATGATGTTTATTGCGGTTCTGCCCACACTTTTCCTGTTTTTAAATTCAGCTTATTAACTTTCTTAAATTCAAATATTAATATCAAGAAAGAAATATAATCCATTTTTGAATTGAAATTCGACATGATTTTTGAATTTTAGGATTTATAATACAGTTCTGCCCCCCTCCATTCCTGTTATGAAATTTAGCTCTTTTACTTTATGATTTTAAATATTAGAATCAAAAAATTAATATAATCCATTTTTTTGTTGAAGTGCATAATGATTTATGAAATTTATTATTTATAAGTTATGTTGAATAAATGAATGCAGTTCTGCCCCCCCCCCCTCTTGTTTTTAAATTTAGCTCTTTTATTTTTAAGAACTTAAATATTAGTATTAAGAAATAAATATAATTCCATTTTTTAATTGATGTGCAACATTCTTTATGAATTTTATGGTTTATGATGCTTATTGCGGTTTTGCCTACACTGTTCCTGTTTTGAAATTCAGCTTATTAACTTTCTTAAATTCAAATATTAATATCAAGAAAGAAATATAATCCATTTTTGAATTGAAATTCAACATGATTTTTGAATTTTAGGATTTATAATACAGTTCTGCCCCCCTCCATTCCTGTTGTGAAATTTAGCTCTTTTACTTTATGATTTTAAATATTAGAATCAAAAAATTAATATAATCCATTTTTTTGTTGAAGTGCATAATGATTTATGAAATTCATTATTTATAAGTTATGTTGAATAAATGAATGCAGTTCTGCCCCCCCCCCCTCTTGTTTTTAAATTTAGCTCTTTTATTTTGAAGAACTTAAATATTAGTATGAAGAAATAAATATAATCCATTTTTTAATTGATGTGCAACATTCTTTATGAATTTTATGGATTATGATGTTTATTGCGGTTCTGCCCACACTTTTCCTGTTTTTAAATTCAGCTTATTAACTTTCTTAAATTCAAATATTAATATCAAGAAAGAAATATAATCCATTTTTGAATTGAAATTCGACATGATTTTTGAATTTTAGGATTTATAATACAGTTCTGCCCCCCTCCATTCCTGTTATGAAATTTAGCTCTTTTACTTTATGATTTTAAATATTAGAATCAAAAAATTAATATAATCCATTTTTTTGTTGAAGTGCATAATGATTTATGAAATTCATTATTTATAAGTTATGTTGAATAAATGAATGCAGTTCTGCCCCCCCCCCCCTCTTGTTTTTAAATTTAGCTCTTTTATTTTTAAGAACTTAAATATTAGTATGAAGAAATAAATATAATCCATTTTTTAATTGATGTGCAACATTCTTTATGAATTTTATGGATTATGATGTTTATTGCGGTTCTGCCCACACTGTTCCTGTTTTTAAATTCAGCTTATTAACTTTCTTAAATTCAAATATTAATATCAAGAAAGAAATATAATCCATTTTTGAATTGAAATTCAACATGATTTTTGAATTTTAGGATTTATAATACAGTTCTGCCCCCCTCCATTCCTGTTATGAAATTTAGCTCTTTTACTTTA